>NW_023998414.1:27450698-27475200 GCF_014805625.2 Glossina fuscipes | reverse complement strand
TTGCTGATAAATATAAATATATATATATATGGACATGTAATCTCTGCATACAATTAAAAAAAATTGCAAAAAAAATTTCTAAATGAAAAAACTGTCTATAATGATGACGCACTGACCCAGTTAATCTGCCAAGTGCGCAAATTATTCAAAACTTCAATATTTATGTTTAAAAGAACAGCAACTACGCGAGCAACAACAACAACAACAACAGTAATGCACTAAATTTACGGAGTGAAATTATGTTTGCTCTAAACCGCAAATAAATAACGACTCGTGAATATGAATATGAAACTCTACTCTTCACGTAAGTAGTGTATTTTCTGTCATGTACTGATATATACATATATATACATATATATATATATATATTGATATACGCGAGACAGTGTTGGGTGTGTAAAGAGCAGAACAATGTTTAAAAGAATAATATTTAGTTTATTTACTTTTTTATTATTTTTATTTTTTTATTTATTTATTTATTTTTTTTTTTTGATGGTTACGTGGAAAAATAATACCATTTGTTGTGCTTTGTTAGTTTCACTTCCTCAAAATACAATACATAGATATATATATATATATACAATAACTCTAGCCCCAAAACGGCGACCGATGTTGGACAAAGGAAATACAAAGTAATATATACTAAAATAGTATAAATAACAAAATTTTTTTATTTCACATGTAACGCAAATTTTCGCTCGCTAATGCTCGAAGGGAAAATCTTTATAACGCTTATACAATACCAATAAACATAATTATAAAACAAAAATTCATCATCATTACTTTTATTATTATAAACGTCCATATGGGAATATATTCATAGCACAGCCGCGAGCACATAACATACGTATCACAAATTTAAACCTAACGAGTAAGAACATTATAGTCGGACGTGGCCAACAATTAAATACCCTTTCACCACTTCACCTAATAGACTTGTTCGACCATTTTTGGTAATAACATATTAAAAATTGCGCATTATTTTCATACCAAGAATATGCGTTTCATGAAAACCCTCATATTGAGGCATGCCCAAGCCATCACACGATGTGATCCAAATTTAGCAAAATTAATTTTCTTCCCAAACATTTTATTATTTCCCATTTCCCGTCATAAATAGGATAGAACTTTGATTTTCTCTCCGCATAAGGGATTGCTGCATTTCTTGAGAATCCTTATATGCGATAATAACCAAAAAATAGACCTACATGACGCACATTCGGTCAGACTGATTTCATTGTCAATTTACTCTTTCACTATGAAGTATAGAAAATTACACTTTCCTATCATATAAAGATACTGTTTTCGTTTGAATGGGCGTTCGAAAAATTGACCCGGTCGAACCAAATTTTTTCATAATAATCTAGAATGGCGAAATACTATCGTACAGTGAGCTTTGCTGAGAGATTTTGAAAATCGCATTTTTTTCCAATATAATGCCTAATTACATTTCAAGTGAACCGATCCAACCAATTTTTAATAGCGTTCGTCCGTAAGTCAAAGCACGTCATTTTACCAAATTTCATCAAAATATCTCAAAAATTGCGACCTTTAACTTGAACACAATCTTACGTAGACAGATATCACACGGACAGACCGGATGCTCGATCCGAATCGATTGATACAATAAAATGTGGATTTATTTTAAGGTCTTCTTCCTGTTACATACGTCCGCATAAACTGGGTACACCCTTAATTGACATTGATAAAGCTATTGCCAGCTAAAGCATGCGATATACATTTACATCTTTTGAAGAAAGCCTTGATAAGGAATTGCTCGTAGGCCTATCATTAGATAGGCCTATGCATGCAATTTTGAAACATATTAACAGAAAGGAACCCCTTCCGTCTTCTATCCGGCAATTTTTCAAGCGGATTAATAGGCAGAAACCTCTTCTATCAAAACCATGCGTTTGTAAACGTTTGACAGAGCCCGCCACGAATTTCGTTTAAGTGAATGTTGGGCGAAAAAAACATTCTTAAATTTCGGGAACATAGATGATAGTTTACCTCAATTGTGTGCAATTGAAAATTCTTACGCTATTTATATGTTCGAAAGTCATCATATATACGGAATTGTATCTCTTTCTTTTTGTTTCTATACCCGACAACACGTACAGGGTACAGAGTATATTAAGTTAGTGCGGTCGTATGTAACACGCAGAGGGGCTTAAGATAGATCCACATTTTAGCATACAGAATCATAATCTGAATTCACCTAAGCCTGTCTGTCCATTTGTCCGTCTGGTGGCAGTCCATATAAACTTATGTTCAAGCTACAGGTCGTAATTTTGGATATATTTTGAGAAAATTTAATACACTACCTTGTTTGGATCCAAGAATCCAAGGCTATTCAAAATGATTCGGTTCGGTCCACTTTTTCGATTACTCCTCAAAGCTTCACCATGAAAATTAGACATAATATAAAAAAAATTTACTGTGCCAAATTTGGACCATGTCGGCGTATTTTTTGGATCCTAAATCTACTAAAAATTTTCACGATATTTGATCCTTTGTAGAGCAGAAAATTCAAAGTTTTACTATGTGATGGTTGAAATTGATCCATATATAGCAATTTCTCTACAAAATTTAGACATTGTATGTATATTTTTGGATTAAATTTGTATTATATTAGATTGCGTTTTGGGCCCCCTTCACCATCAATGTGCACATGAAAAGTATGCATGCCTATGGAACCAAGATATAATATTTGTTTTGTATAATAAAAAGAAGAATTGTTTTAGATAATGTGGTGTACGGTGTTTAATGGTCGGCCGTGACCGACTATAATGTTCTTACTTGTTTGTATTCAATTACTTTTGGAATTTTTTTGTTATTTGAAAAGCTTTGCGAAATTTATATGTATTTACCGTACGTATTTTTTTTTTTTTCACTCATTTGCTCTATTATTTTAAATAGATTTTAAAATAAATTTTAAAATTTCTTTTATTTTTGTTATATTCATTATCCCGATAAAGTGTGGGCTATATTCAGATCGGTGGCTGTATATGTAAATCGCACACTTGCCATAGATTACCATCGCAGTCGCATAATCAATCACACATCATCTATTCATAAGCTACGATGTTTTATTGCAAAGAAGTTTTCATTAGGATTACATAACTTACAACATATCAGTGTTAAATCAAACATAAATTTTTTTTCTTTTTTTTTTTCTGTTTTTTGCTTTTCCAACATAAAAGTAGTAAACACTGGCTGACAAGTATGAAAGTTTTATTTGCCTTAGAGCATAGCATATCTGTGATGCCAGCACATTTGAATAACTGCAAGACTTTTAATTAATTATGAACGCGTCAGTTGATCGGTCAGAACGAGTTTTCAGATGATTTCCCAAGTTATAGATTGCAACGCATTTAAGAGAATTTAAAAAATTGATATGAATTCGCACAAGGACGGGCGGACAGACATGCCTTGATCAAATCATTAGTTGATATTAGTTGAAATTGATCAAGAATATCTACACTCTACACTAGAATCTCTGAAGATTTCTTCCGTATGTTGCTGACGAGACTGACATTTCGACATTCTAAAACATTAAATGGGCGTGGTCGAGTTTTTTTGATTTTTACCGAGAGATCATCCGTAAGATATGCACGCACATATCTGTTGGAGTTGCTAAATAAACAGTAAAAGTCAAAATTTTTTTTTTTTTTTTTTGCTTTTGAAACCAGGAGGTTTTCCTGTTCACGTTGTATTGCGATTGAATACTTTTACTGTTATTTCTCATTTTCAATACCTATCTCCATATAAGAACTTCTAGTCTTTCTGCTAAATTGAAAACCCGATATCTTGATATTTACAATCAGAAGAATGTATAGCCCACACTCGCCGACAAAACCGACCGATGAACAAACATAGCTAAATTGTTTCAGTATTGGACACTTTTGTAAAGTCTCTCAGGTTACTTCTGTGCATTGCAAAAGTTTTAACAAAATGAAAAAATCTTTGATTGATCTTTGCTGAGAAAATTAATGCTAGACTGAAAGATGGCCTACCCTAGTCAAAAATATATAACACTTTGTTGAGGTTATAAACGCTGCGATAAAACTTCCATTCCAGGGTCATTCTCCTTTCGTTGGTGTTGTTTTTAATAAATTAGAAATGGGTTTCTTTGCCTTTTAGCGCTTTATTGCATACACACTGACATCTACCCATAGGCTTTTCACTTTGTGCTAGTATTCAACAATGCACTGTTTGCTATTTATTAAAAGATGAATTATTTTACGAAAAGTGTTTGTTATCAACGTACGGTTCGCGACGGCACAGGAAAATCTATTCGTTCACCAAGTACGCCTACAATTTCTCTCACCGAATACGCGATTTCAAAGTCAACGTATTCGCACATCATACAGTAACTGTATGAAAACAGGATACCAATACTTTACTAACTTAGGGTATCCGGGATTCGCATTTGATTCTTAAATGATTTAAACTCTCACTTGTTATTGTTAGTATATTGACCTAGATTGCTATCGTACGTAAGAGGAACAAAAAAAAGAAGGAGAGAGAGAAAAAAGAAAAAAAAATAAATGAAAAAAAAAATGGTCATAATTATTTTGCTTTTAACAGAGAATGATTAAACCTCCTCACTTTTGCTGTCAGCCACAATGTTCTATTGTTCGACAATGATTAAATCTTTAAAAATGTGTCTTTTGTTTGCGTATGTCATAGACATACATACTCTTCTCATTTTGTCTTCTTTTTTTTATCATTTTTATTCCATCTGCATGCCAAAAGATTTATATCACAACACTTTATAACATATTAGAGTTTCTAGTACATTGGCCACCATAGGCATTGTTTTTGCTTAGTTTATCTATAAAGGTTGTTGGCCTCTTTCTCGCAATGCCATGCAGTTCTTGTCATTTGTTTAAATGCACTTTTTTGAAAGGATATGGAGACGGAACAATTTCGTTTCGCTATTCAACAGATGAAATGCTTACATATATATATATATATACTGATTTTATGATAATATAATCAAATTATGAAATTAATTTATGGTATAAGTTTTAAAGCTCGAGGCGATCACATATACATATATAATGTATTCAATTTATATATACTAACTGATCTAGATTTAAGTACAACTTTACTACAACTCACTGCTAGATTCAGTATATTTTAGGCGTTGCTATAAACGCGTGCAAAAAACAGAGCTTTCGAAGCATCACGTATCGGCGATACTTTTGATAATGGCTAAATGCCATTCTAGCACAAGATACGCTTGCCCCCCCCAATTGCTTTCTTCTTTCTTTCGATGAGCATGCAATCCCAGGCAATCGTTCGTTCACTTTATAATAAGTTCATCCTTCACAATAACAATCAATCTATTTTATCGGAAAGGTGTACCTACGGCGACTTTTCGCACTTTTAAAAAATTCCCATCTTAGCTCTTCTTAACTGTCAGCGTTTCTTCCTATATTAGTGATTAATTTTCAGTTATATATATATATATATATATATAGATTTATGTGGAATCGTGGGGACTTATCCCAATTCATTTTTTACACTAATTCGGACAATCAATTTTCGCACTTCCCATATGTACTTCACTTAATTGCAGAAGAAGTCCGTTTCTCTCGTTTCCCGTTCGTTGCAAGTTAAGTTACTCTATCTTTCTTGACGACTCGATTCGTCTACTGCTCAGGTACTACGATTTACGATATGCTTCATCTCTTATTTTTTTTATTAGCAATAGTTGCCTTGGGCGTTTATTTTCATATGTTCCATATGTTTATCTATGAGAGTAATCGCACTCTCATCGTGTAGACTCTTCAGTCCGCATTCTTGAGATTGTCACGCTTATCGATGCCTCATCCTTACTGCAACAGAACAAAAATCTTGTTATCGCTTTCTCTTTTACTATGCTATTTTCTTGTTTGCAAAGACTTAATCTCTGTTCTAGCGTCGCCTCCGCATCTGAATACCTGTGTCATTACTCT
This sequence comes from Glossina fuscipes, assembly GCF_014805625.2. Lineage (NCBI taxonomy): Eukaryota > Metazoa > Arthropoda > Insecta > Diptera > Glossinidae > Glossina > Glossina fuscipes. Next base: position 27,469,234 of record NW_023998414.1, on the reverse strand, counting down.
GTAAGAGGAATTTCTTTATCTCATTTTTTGTTGATGTATGTTGTTCGTTCATGAAATTTCCTATATTCATTGCGAAAACATGCCTATCCCGATGCCGTGTATGTACGTACACAAGCAATTATTATCTTATTATAAAATTTTCGAAATAAGCTCTAAAGACGAGCGTTATACGTGCGTCATAAAAAAAAAAAGAGACAGTGCACAACTTGTATTAATGTTAAATAAGTTACTCTTTTTAAATATTATGCACTGTATCATCGTATCACTATAAAGATTTCGACAAATTATCTTTAAAAGAAACAAGTAAAACATTTGACCCGCTTCAAACCGAATTTCGGATACCCATACTCATACGCGCTATCATGTAGATACGATATAACAACAAAGTTTTTTCTCTTCATTCTGGGCGTGTTAATAAATCGATAAATATATGCTGTAGACTATATATATTTTCCAAGTTTTTCCTCATTTTTTTTTTTTTTTGCTTTTTTTAATATTTAATGAAATTTACAAAACCAAAAAAAAAAATAAAAACAAAAAAAGAGAGACAGAAAAGGGACCTTGAAGGAAGAGACAGCCTTTTGATTACTCACAATTTTACATTATGGAGCTTTTGATGTGTAATTCCGTGTGTTACAAACACAATACACAAACTAATATAACTCTATCCTTAATTGTAAAAGATAAAAAAAAAAAAACAAAAAGAAGAAGAAAATTTTTGTGGAATTTTTTGTTGCTGCATTATTTAGCAACGTCATGAACCACTTTTAGTTGCCAAGTTATTATTTGATAAACACATACACATACACTTACACACATTTATATATAATTATATTGTTTTGTAATGTAGAACATCATGCAATAATAAAAGTTTTAGAAACGTAATGTTGTCTAAAAGTAACAACTTGTTTACAAAACTGCACTGCACAAATATTTCATCAGATGATAAAAACAACATAGATTCGGTAGAAGAGAAGAAGAAAACATTCTTTATATATGTAGTAGCACATAATAAAGTGATAATAATAATAATAATATTAAAATTTCAATAAATAAAATTGAAAATTCAGCATATAACGCCACTACCGCTATTATGTACAATTTTCAAGCATTATATATATATATATTTATTAGTCGTTCTTTTTTTGGTTTTTGTTTTTAATTTTATTTCTCTTTATTACTAATAATAATGTTTCTAAAGTAGAAACTTCGCGTTTTTTTTTTTTTTTTTATTATTATTATTATTATTAGTTCATTAATAGAACGGAAATTTGAACTGAAATAAAAGCAAATTCAAGTACATCATGCATATATATGCACACGTGCGCACATATACATAATAATAATAATAATAATAATAACAATATATAATAAAATGCTCACAATAGCTGAATGCTGCTTAATCAACATCATTGAGAAAATGTAAACAATTTATGAACCGAAGAAAAACTTTTTGGGAAAAATGCCAAAATATTTGTGTAAATTAAGAATAATTCAAGCAAAAAAACAAAAAAAAATTAAACATTTCTTTTTAACAATAATACCGTTTCAATCGATTTAATGTTTAATTTAAGCTCTCGTTCACTTTGAAAAGCAACAATGCATTCCTTTTATAACAAAATAGCTAAGAATATTAAATTATGCTGTAGCCGAATACTCACTCTCCCCACCTTTATTTACTAATAAAAAAGAAGAAGAAGAAGAAGAAGAAGAGGAAGAGAAAAACATTGAGTAGAAGAGACTGATCTTTTCCGTTTCCCTATAGAACACCACTCAATAACTTTGGCATGACTGTTGATGGACCCGTATATGATTCCTGGATGGTATCCATCTGCGCTTGATACGTGTCAAAATTGCTGATAATTAGTTTACAAATGACTGTTGTTTTAGTGACGCCACTTGGATGGGTCTATCAACAGTGTTATTATATATATTTCAAACTGGAGACTTATTGAATGATATGATGTAATGTGTAGTGTGTGTATGTGTGTATATATATATATATATATATATATATATATATTTATTAAAATTGTTATAACTTATTAGTACTGAGTACAAAACTCAACTTTCTTCAGCTTTTAAAGAGCTTTTAAAGTGTCCTCAGGTTATGTTGTAGTGTAGATGCATCCTTTGTCTGATTTGGAGCGTTTTCAATACCTATTCACGGTTAGAAACTTGCAATCTATTTGCCAAATCTGAAGTCGATATCTTAACTTATGCGACTAAAAGAATGTTCGCCACCGACAAGCATGGACAGACAGACATGTCTAGATGAATTTAGAATTTGATATTTTTCAAAAATACATATGCACTTTATAATATCCTTAAAGCTTCTATCTCTAACAATGTTGCAAAATACTATCCACCGCTAATATAGTTCAAATGCTTACAAATAATTTTCAGCTCATAATATAAGGGCGAAAACAAATCCTAATTACTACCTTTTGTTGGCTGAAAAATTGCGAAAGAAACCTAGTTAAGGAAATTCAATTAACTTTTTGTTATACTTAAAATAGGAGAACTGATAAAAACTGTAATAATTATAGTTCAGTTGGTACAGTTATGTCTTCGCGTACTATTCATTACTAGAGCGTATAAAATTTGAGTTTTATTTTTTTATTACACCCATCACCGAAGCATGACAGGTACATTAATTTTGTCAAAATGTTTGCAACGCCCAGAAGGAAGCTTCAGAGATTCCATACAAATCTTTCTTTCTTATTCTCGATCAGCACAAAATTCGGAATTAATTTAAATATGTCCGTCTGGGTGTCTGCCCGTTTGTCGGACACGTTCTCTTGACCGCAAAAATATATCTATCCACTTGCAATTTGACAGAAACATTGCAAGTTCTTGCACATGGATTGGTACTGGAAATGGGCCAAATCTCGATAACTCCTTCCATGAAATTAGTTATGATGAGCAAGTGCATAGCAATCTGTACAGTCAGGAATGGGCTTATATTCAACTAAGCTGGGCCAGCTTGGATTCAGAAACGCAATTCCTTATCGAAATAGTAAAACATCATGTCTGCAACTACGTAATGTATTCGCTTTTACGGCCACATACATGTCAGGCTTTAATAATAATAATTAAAATGTGCTATAATTTATGATATTAGGTCGAGTCATAAGTAACTATCGTTTTTTTTTTTTTTTTTTTTTTTTTTTTTTTTGTCAAACATTTATTTTGTTTGCATTGAATAACAAAATTATATTAATTTAACAGTTGATTGTGAGGTATTCAACGTGTTTTCTATACCTCTTGTCGGTCGGCGTGAATTTTTCTCCAATATTGCCTTTAAAAGGTTGCCGTCAAAGTCGGAACGACGTCTCGTTCTGTAAGGTCGTATCTCTTGAACGGAATTTTACAAACCCATTTCTAACTATCCGATCAATTATTAGTCCTTCACAATATATATTCTGCGCATTTTTTCATCTACCGTCGACTTAGCGCTATTGCATTGTTCACATTCCCGAAGCATTACATGTCGAACGTAGCACAACTGAGTCCTCATCCATAGAGTGAAAACAAAAATTTGTTTGTTACGGTCACTTACAATGGATAAAAATACGAACAATAGATTCTACCTAGACGCATCGAAAATTACTTATATGACTCGACCTAATATAATATCAATGACGTTGAAGTAAAGTACTACATACATATATGCCTATATGATTACTGTTACGCTGCATTATTTATATTTTATTATGTTCTCTAACTATTAAATGAAGTATTGCAGTGCATCGCATACTTCGGCAACTTGATATTTCCCCATTAAATTTAATAAACAAAAGAAAAAAAAAAAAAAAACAATTAAAAAACGGACACCCTTAGGTCCATGTTGTTTGCCATGAAATCATAACTCGATTATAAGGGGACTTGTTAGCCTATAGTTAGCAAAAAGCTGCCTACTTATCGCTTTGAAATGAATGTAAACTTGTAAGCCATCTATCTATACATTGCATGCAAATTAGAGAGGATTACAATCAAAACGATGTCTTTTGGGTATGTCCCTGCCTTTGGATTAAAACAATTTTTTATTGTTTTTTTTGCGGTTCGAGCCACTATGCATATCTTTCATATCAACAATAGGTTTATTGTTGACTGCCGGACTGCCTGCCTGCCTGCCTGCCTGCCTGCCTGACTGCCTGTCTGGCTGACTAAACGATTATTGTTTCTCATTGTATGTTTACGAGTGACGATGATGATAATGTTATTCTTGTAATAAAACTTGCTATTATTGTAATTATATATTACTCTGATGGACCAATAAAATCAGTTTATCAACCAGAAAATAAAATAAAATAAAAGATTTTTTTTCTTCTTCAACTGCATTGTTGTCATGAAGCCTTCGGGTATTTCCATGTATGCATATAGAATGTGAACGAAAGGGCATTAAGGTTAAGAAAGATATTTACCTTCATAAAGTTTATGCAAAATATAATTGAAATTTCAACTGAAAAGAAAAGAAGGAGAGAACTAAGAGATTATAGGGACAATGAATGCCTCTTGAATTAATAAAAGTTATTTTTATTTATATTTTTATTGAAGCATTGTTAATAATATATGTTTAGTAAGTGTAGATATGATTTAAACAAGCAGCAGCTGTTTTAGCTGTGCTTTCCATTGATAGATTTTTCAATCAGTTCGTGTTTGATGATAATGGAAATAAAAAGCAATTTGAATTTTAAATTGATTTCTCATTTCCGTCACAGACATATTGGCACAGACACTTTCATTAACACACAGTCTGGATTACGTGTTAATTAAAGTGAATAATAAAAAAAAAATAAAAAATACAAAGATAATAATTTAATAAACTGACCTTTAAAAGCTCTTTGAAACCTAGAATTATAGTAATATTTGAATACTTCAAATACATAGTCGAGTAAACTAAAAATAAACTTTTTTGTGGATTGAAATTTCATCTCGGGTAACGATATCATGGATAGATATAAAAGACTGCGTCATTCGCAACGCATGCTATGCATGAAGTGAAGTAAAGTAAGAAGTCATATTTCTTAAATTCCGTAATACGTATTTCGCATACACAGTTGACGAGTCAGCTCGGGACATATATTAGATAAGCGTCGCGATTGTAGTAAATAAGTTTATAATAAATGCACTGCACGCCTATAAGCAGGTCTATCTAGATATTCTTTAGAATATTTAGTTTCGGATCGACTTAATTCATTCAGAAAATCATATTTCAGATTTTTCTCGCATCTCGTTAACGCTATAAGACGAGAAATTCAATTCTTTGTCTCAGATGTTATCAATTCCTTAAACAATTTTCCCACATTTTTACGGAGCCGCAATACTCTCGTCGATCAGTACATTCAGGTGTAACGATAAACGCGAATTTTTTTTCTATTAGATAGCCCGAAAATTTCTTGCAGTTTTTCCCGACAACAGATTAAAGTAACTTTCTCCAGTTAGCTACATAGATAATTAGAGTTAAAGGTATATATAGTTCTATTTATTTTCTATAAAATATTCAAAGCGATCGGTCGTGTCATAGTAATGCGGGTCATTTTTAAAGCGAAAGATCAAAGGGTGCACATAATATATATTTTACTTTTTGATTTCAAAAAAGGTAAAGGAGCTGCCGAAGTACATAGAGAACAGAACAAATTTGGCAAATTTCATAGCGTGGAAAGTTTTCAGTGAAAGCTTTATCGCATTCTGGTAACCCAAATACCACAGCTGACTATCAGCTAAAGGTTATGATTGAAGCTGATCGACACATAACGGTTTGTGAGCATCGATTGTTTTTCATTACGCCATGGCAAGAATTGTTAGAACTTGGATGGGGTGTATTACCGCAGTCAGCATATTGTCCTCACATTGGACGATCAGATTATCATCTCTTTCGCTTCTTGCAAAATTCTTTATCCGGCAATACTTTCAATTCGGATGTCCGTCTAAATTCATATATGCCTGAAAAGTGACAACTTATTATTGAACAAAATTCCAAATATATTTAAATTTCATAAAATTCATTCCTTATGGTAAATAAAATTATTTCATAGCGAAAGACCGCAAGAAATTTATGAGCTACGTAACAGATTCTGAAACAGGGATGCAACGACACCAATGAGTGACTTTCGAAAAGTCGAATAGTGTTTAAACGTCTCTTGAAATATAAAATAAAATTTTAACTTTTTTTTCGTTTACCACATTCCTGTAAGCACCATACTACGGCACATATGCATATTTATTAGTTTAGCAGATATGAAAAAAGTTTCGCTTTACGATGACCTTTATTCAGGGCAATACTGGTGGCTGAAAGCACCTTTGCTATCCGCGTCTCTTGTTTATTGTTCATACACTACAACAACAAATATAAGATGTAACTATCTACAAAATTATTTCACAAGAATATCAAAAATTAGCCACGGCCATCCAGTGTTATGGCATATAGGACGGGCATAAAAGATTCGGTCACAAACCAATAGAATTTCCTTACAATTTTTTTTTTTTTTTTTTTTTTTTTAAACATAATGCTCGCGTACTCGGCTCGGGTATATAAATAAAATTGTCGAATACTAAAAATGGATCGTACAACATATCTATTCTCTTGCGCCAATTGGTTAGCCCTGTCATCTTGTATCGCTTCGTGCAAATTGCTAATCACATTCTTTTAATAACAAACGATCAAATGATCATTTGTAATTGAGAAACCGAAATCTTGACGTGGGCTTGATTACCGCCGAAAAGGATACAAAAATTTAAATATTTATTTCTTTCCAATAATAATAAAACATTTTAACATTTTTTAGAATCGTCTATGGCAATAATAAAAAATTATTCGTTATAATCGGTGTTCAAAGTTGATTTGAAATTTATTGTGAAAAATTTTTGAAAAACAGGAGAACAAATATTAATTGGATTGAAATAAAAGTCTCCAAGTTTTCGAATACATTGAGATAAATGCACGCAAGTTAAAAGATGTTTATTATAAATCGAAAATTATTTTCATAATTGTGTTGCAAAAAATCGTTTTGATAAACCTTGACAACTTCCTGTCCAAGTAAACCTGTTTTTCATAATATTTCTTCCTTACACCTTCGATTGGTTGCTACTATAAATTTCATATTAATTATATATAACTTTTTTGTTACTTTAAAACAGGATTATTTTCACATCGCACACATACGCGCACAAAAGTTTTTATATTTATATATAAATATGCAAAAACATACACACCGGAAACAATCAAATAATTATGGAAGCAAAATGGGAAGTACATACACACAAGAGCTCCATGGGCGTTCCTCATTAGCAATAACAATGGATATAACAAAAAAAAAGTTAGCAAGAACTTAACGTTTTCCACCAGCAAGTATGCTTAGCATATCATGTCGTCCATTTCAAACTTGAAGAATATTAAAACCGTTCGTAACGAATAGCATAAGTAGAAGGCATTGGAATACCAGACATAAGCCAGATTGTTACGTACAATTGTATCAATTAATAATTCAACTGAAAAGCCAGTGTAGCTGGCAGGACAAAACTCTTCATGAAGACAGTCAAGCAGTCGCGTGTAAGATGTGTCGTCCTGGCCAGGTACTTGACCTCAAGTGTTGGCGTTCGAGATTAGTTGATGATCGCACCAAAGTAATTTGCACTATTTGCCATAACTCCAACTTAAGTAACTAACTGAATCGGATATTTTAACATCATGTGCTGTATCGGAGGTTACGTATGCACGGCGTGCATAATTTAATTTCATTACACCTTCATTAGTTATCTCTTCAATTCATGTAATAGTAAGGAAAGGAAATGTGTCTTAAAGTGTTTTTTATTTTTACTAAATTTTAAAATTTAATAAATAAATTCAACTTTTTTTATTACTTCGTCATAAGCAAAACAACAACAGCACTTGACAACAAAAACAACGCGATAAATAATGCACACAAATATACAAAACAAACAACAACGGTAAAGTACAATTACGGGGCATGCAAGGATGTGCTGGCAAAAAAAGTAAATTGAAAATATGCACTCGGTCCTAAGAAATCATTAAAATTCATATAAGAACTGTTTACATATGTATGCGGGTGTTTTGATGGCATTTGATGCTAGAGAATATATTTCATTGCTTTATTTATGTTCTTCTGGTTAGCCTACAGCGGAAGTAATTGTAGGAGCATCTACTCTACGAACCAAGAAAAATAAAAAAAAAAAAAAAAATACAATAGTTCCACCAACTTTGTTTCGCATAGAAAGAAGAAGATCGTGTCAGGGTAGACAGACGCGGACTATTCTTCTTTTAGCATTACCATTGTTTTAGTTTACGAGCACTTACAAACAACACTTAAGCGGGAGGATGTGTTCAGCAATAAATGCAATTGCCATGTACACATTGAACAACACATATTTGCAAAGAAGAAAAAAAAACCACTTGCCAATCAACTATATATAAATGTAAGCACATGTATTAACGTATATATATATAAATATATCTATACATAAATATTCAACGGCGGTATCTCATCATATTTTTTGTACTATATTCAACATTTACTGACTATTGCCGTTGCCGTTCACGTACACAGTTGAGATTATACAGTAACAAACACTTAAAAAAAGGTATAATCATTAGAATCTTCACTTTTACATGCGTACACACAATAATAAAATGCATTTGAATACAACATTATTTTGCACGTATGCTTTAGTATTTTTGACTACATTACGGAACGTTTTGTTTTTTTGTACGAATGTGTTGGAATTTCGGCTAACTGATATGTACCAATCTATCTAAGCATAATCACTTTAGAAATATCCCATAAGATTGTTGAGATTAGAAGTTAGAATCACAAAAACAAACATGAATAATATCTTGTTAAACGGCAAAAACACTTGTTTCAATTTCTACTTTGCGTACACCGCACTCTGGGTGCTTATTAGAGTTCAAACAAATAAACACAAGTTTGTCATGATGGTGAATTTTTATAAAGATTTTTGCAATTACATTTAGCAGATACTTCTTTTTATACATTTCATGTGATCTTTAAAATATATTTTTAAAATAATATGTAAAAATCGACTTACAAATTGAATTTCATCCGCTGCGACTTCCGACGCCATTTTGGACGTATACGATTCTGGTTTAATACTTTCTTTTTGATTGTCTCTTTTCATAATCCAAACAATGATGACAACACAAAATTTATCACTTTAATCTGAGTGCTTTTTCATAAAAAGTAATTTTATCATATATAAAAAATAATAAAAAATTCGATTTTAGTTTCTTTTAAGCTACGCTTAAATATTTTTCTATTAAGATGAATTGTAATTTATTTAATTCGTAAATGCGCCTAATTATATCATAAATAAAATGATTTCATATTTCAGCGTTGTGAATGGATGAATTTATTTTTTTAAGCGTTGTTATCATTGGAACTTAAGAAAATTACGATATTAACAAATAGAATTTGAGAAACGTGAAATTGAAACTAAATTTGTTTTTTCAATAAATCGCTAAGAGTTATATATAATTCATAATAATAATCTGGTAACCCATTGTAGTTAAATTTCTTCTAGCAACCGATCTAACCTACAAAAATTAACTTTTAAAAATGTTGACCGTGCATTATGTTTTAAATAGGTTTTTTAAAAGCTTAGAATGATGGCGGGCACGTAACATAATCTGATAAATAGAAACAAAAACAAGTTTAATTGTTTTCAATAGGTAAGTCAATTCTATATTTTGCCGCTTACGCCTTTATTTTCAAATTAAGTTATTAATTTTTTTCTCCCAGTTTGTATTTATGTCGTAAGTAATTCTTGCGGTTTTTCATTTATCGTTATCCAAATGGTTTCTCCACCTTAAGCAATTCTTTCTTAAAACACAATGATTACTCGTTTGCTAACTTCACTTCTCAATATAATTAATTAGCGGAATTGCACGTAAAATAAAGAATAAAAAAATATAACAGCTGAAATTGACCTGAAAGCAGAAAGCAGATAGACAGCGGACATTGCATTTCTGCGAACGAGGGATTACGGAAAACAACTAAGAGAAATTGATTTAAGTTGGTTTATAAAAGAAAAATCGGAGTATATTTTAAATTTTTTTGCAGAAAAAATGTGAAGAATAATTATTATTGTTAAGGTATTAAAGCATAATTTAAGATAATAAAGTATTTTAAAAATAAAATTACACCGAATAAGTGAGGAGGAAAAAGTGGTTACACACATAGGTAACAAAAGAAGTTGCAAACAAAGTGGTCGTTAGTTAGTTTTTTGTGTTAATTATTTGAAAAAGTCGGTAGAAGAAGTTACGCAAAAGTTAAAAAGCGACTCGGCAAAAGAAAAAGGGTAAAAAACGAAATAGCAGAACCAAGTCACAAAATACTTGTTAAACAAAGCAAAAGTAAAACAGATCAATTAAGTGCTAAAAACCTGTACTTTAACGTCCGTGTGCGTGTGTGCGAGTTTAGGTGCGTGTGACAAGTGTTTATTTATTTCTAACTGAGTGTCTAACGCACATATAAATGAGTAGTGATACTGCGGTGTCGGCCAATAATGGGCCACGCGTTGTAACCATTTACAAAACAGAAACGGGTTTCGGTTTCAATGTGCGTGGCCAAGTATCTGAAGGCGGCCAGTTGCGTTCTATTAATGGTGAATTATACGCCCCTTTACAGCATGTTAGTGCGGTGTTAGAGAACGGTGCCGCCGAAAAAGCGGGCATCAAAAAGGGTGATCGTATTTTGGAAGTGTAAGTTTGAAGCTCTTATAATTAATTAAATAAAAAAAAAAGAAAAATTAATGCACGTTACTCTAATCAACAAATCGGTTGCCGAATTGCCACTTACAGAAAAGTCATTTCACATACAATTGATTTTCATTTTGTCGTATTTGAGATGCCTTTCCTTTGTTTTGTTCTTATAAGATAAAAGAATGAATGACCTGTTTTTTTTTTTTTTTGCCCTCCCTGGATATTTGACTCCAAGTGCTTTTGAAATAATATTTCACACGTACGAGAATAGAACTCTGCTCAAGCTGCAATTAGTGGTGTAGTGGTGATGGCAGGTAGCAATTGGGAGACGCGTGTCATAAGCATATACGTACGCGAGTATATTATGCCATTGAATAAAAATGCGGCAAATAACATGATAATCAACTAAAGTGTAGTCTTGTCCCAGTTGGGAAACAATAATCATTTAAAAATACGAAACATTTAAAAGTTGTCTTCAATATAAGAATATTTATGTTTAACTTCTTCCTGGCCAATACTTATGGGCCATTTATTTTATGTTAGGCCCATTGTAATATTCACCAATGAATTTTTGAGGCTAATTAAAATAAACCAATTTTTCTTCGCTATCATGTATACATGTGTCCGTCACAAAAACCAAAAGAAAACTAGAACTTCAAAATCGATCTATCGATCTATTATCGATCGATTTATTATTGCAGATGTTAATGAATACTATAGAGTGCTTTGCATTTGCAATTGGTAAAAGCAAAAAAAAAAAAAAAAAGAAACAACACTCTCATGTAATGGGATATAAAAGGTTCTCTTTCAGGCATGTATACATTTTTGTTTCTTCCTCCCGTTTTTGAGATATATATGATTAAAATATATCCAAAACAAAACAAAAAAAAAAAAAAAAAAAAAAAAAAAATGCTTACCTCAATATATTTAATTTTATTGATTTTTACGTCCGTCATCTCTAGTGTATTAGCGTTGTTACCCATTGTTTCAAAGGTAATTAAAGCGATCATTAAAAATTTATCTAGCACATTGATTAATGCACCTCCGATCGATAGATTATAAATTTCGACATATTAGTATACCTTGGAAAATGAAAACTTTTGTTCAGAATAGTTGGTGTTAAAATGATTGTTAGTTAGCCGCATGAGAACTTCTCACACATACTGCTTTCATATTGGAAGCTTATTTTTCAGATAATCACTAGATCGAATGTTTTAATAGAGAGAAATAGTTTTCCGAGACCTTATAAGGCATACAAATTTTTGATCAGTATCAAAATCTGAATCGATCGGTAATATATATTTGAATATATATAATATAGTGAATAATCTGTTAATCGTAAAAGTGAAGATACCGCCTGCAAATTTCTCAACAACACTGAAAAATTCTTGTGTCCGCATTGATATCGAACGAAATATACGCATCCAGTATAATGTTAACTGAAGAGGCAAAGAAAGAAAATTGGCTTTTTCAATTATTACTCCTAAAGTAACGCAGATACAACGAGAATCTTATAAAAATGAAAAAAAAAAAATAAAAAAACTTGGCTGGTGGGTATAAAAAATACGACCACAGCCGAATATAACTCTTTTGCTTTTCTTCATTTCATTTTGTAGACATTTTTCAGCATTTTTTTTTTTTTTTTTTTTTTTTTGCCTTTGTTTCTACCTGCTTAACATACCGCGCACGTGGCCTCTCACTTATTCATTTACGCGAGTGAAATGAAGTACAAAGCAAAGAAAAGGAACACAATGAACGAAACAGGAGAGCTGTACTTAAAGAAACATTTTTGATGATTTAATTTGCGCTACAAATGAAGCTTGAAATAGGTCAACCTATGTCTCCGATAAAAAACGAAATCTTGCGGAAGGCGTTACTTTCTCTATTTAATGAGAAGAATTTGACATGATCGGTGTAAAATGAACATGATACGATAACCAATGCGAAACAATGCAAACTGCAATAATTTCGAAAAAATGCAACTAAAAGTCAATGGTAGAGTATTTTTTATTAGCGGCAAGTTTCGTTTAGGATAATGTGATTAATATCTTCGCCGCTTTTGTAATATTTGTTGCTGATCTTGTACGATTCAAACAAGTCATGAACGGCATAAACAATTGAGCGGTCTTTGTGAACAAAATCATATTTTAGATAAATGGTTCCTAGGTTTAAACTCATCAGAAAAAGGAAGTTCGATTATTAAGGAAATTATAATGTCGAAAATGAATCCTACAGTTGTGACTGGCTATGGGATAACACTGGCCTTCTTAATCTAATCGCGCCCGTGGACTAATGTTACGTCGGGGCTAATAAAAAAAGTGATTCGAAAATTGAAAAAAAAAGAAAAAATGTTAAAATATGTCGACGCACGAATCGACTGGAATTCGTTATAGACAAAGACATGGAATGAACAAGTCAGCACAAAGATTATCCGCAAGTTGATTGCGAATTTTCAAATTTCCCGCAAACGGATGCCCCAACTTGCGAAAGTGTCGCAATATGTATTCTTCAATTCTTGTGATTCTGGTCGGTGGTATTTACATTAATTTGGCCATTGTGTAAGATTGTTCCGGGATCACGGCCGATCAAGAATATATATATCTTGCTAGGTTTTTAAAGAATATCTTTAGGTATTATAAGCATTTGAAAAATATAATTAATCAGTTGTCTTTCTTAATTGTTAGGCGAAGAAGATCGGAAGGTAACATATATGAGAGAAAATTTAACTAGAAAGAGTTTTGAGAAGCGTGATACAATCGCTTTGCAACAGATGTGTTATTACTTTAACAAAATCGTCCGATTACTTTATTTAAACAATTCGTTGAGAGGTAACCTATCTACAAGATCGGGTAATTACTATATATTCCTGTGGGTTGCAAAACGCTGGGCAAACACATGTTGAATCAAACGATTTAATTGTTTTGGTTTTTTTTTTTTTTTTTTTTTCTTATGGATATAAAAATTAAAAAAAACTAAGAAAATTACATTCGGCTGTAACTGAATCCTTTATATCAATGAGTTTTATTTTAATAAAGGTGAAAAAGAACAAACCTTGTTTTCATGTTCTATAATTATTAGTGAGTGGTTTCAACAGTCATTCCATACAGGTATACAGGTACGTATGTAACGTTTCAAGTTGATAAATAATGTGATAAAAAGCCATAGCAGGGATGTTCTCAGTTTATGTTACTCTATAGAAGAGACCGTTTACCGACTTCAATTCACATGCAAGATGTTTCGAATATTTTTGCCAAATTTTCACGGCCAGGAAAATGTTGTGGCATTGGCACTACACAGTCGAGAAGGTCGTTGAGAATGTATAAACTTTATGGAATGTATTGGAAACGTTTTGCCAAAATGAATATATCCTCAGCTGCCGGTTGTGGACGTAAAAACAGTTTCCCCTTCTTTAAAACTGAAAAAACAATATATAGGAACTCAAGTTTATTTTCGAGTACAGTAGCAATTAATACGCTTGACTTCCGTTCTTGGTCGTCGTTGCCGAGGAAACTGCTATTTAGAAACTGAATTTTGAGTTTATAGCGGTTCGTAGCAGATCCAAGTCTCCAATAAATCATTTTATTTGACAGTAGATAGCAGTAGTAGATAGCAACTTCACGGTCTTTCTGAAATCAAGACGCGCGCGCATTATAGCTTTTAATAATGTCGAATTACCGCAATTTTTTGGACTATACCTGGACCTTTTTATATAGAAAAATGGATTCATCAAATTTTGAATGTGTCCTATGGTCCGATAGTAACATTCAAATATTTTTTCAATAAATCATTTCTAAATTTGGGGTTTGAAAGGCGTGACAATAATAGTTCAGATGAAAGTAATATAAACGGTGACATTAACGAGACGAGTGATTGTGCCGTAAGTGAAGATGAACTGAATACTGCTAGTACGATATTATATATATATTTTTTTGCTAAAAATCATCTTATAAATTTGAAGTGCGTCTTATCGTTTGGTGCGTGTTATATAATCTGAAAAATTACAGTAACCAGATTTGAAGGTTGTACTTCTATGAGTTCGGCGGGAGTTTCTCTAGCAATTTGTTTGAAATATTGATCTCATTCTGCAGTACGCATTCTGACGACACACTGCCATATATTGCATTCGATTTGGATATTGCATCTTTACTACATTATCAACTAATTCAGCCTAGAACATGAGCTTAGCGTGAGCTCGCCCGCTTTGGAATAAATTTTCAGAGTTTTATACGTCCTTTCACTCCTAAGTACAAGATGACAAATCATATAAATACTGCTAGCTGTTTCAGCAAATCATTGCCTAGTTCATGTTTCTTCTGCTGGAGCCGCTCTATATGTACTTGACGTTCAATTTTTATATTACAAAACCTTTGGATTAGAACTTTCCCTGGTATTGATTTCGCTATAAATAATTAAAAATCTGAACAAAAATCATTTCATTATATTAATTATCTAATTGGCTGCATACGAATTGAGAAATATATATATATATAGAGAGATGTACTTGTCTTATTCCCTTTTAGCGAGAGAAATAAAGAAATTTCTTATAGAAATTTTTTACTAATTAATTGGTTTTGCAATACAAACGGCCTGGACTATTAAATGGTGCATTTTCATCGGCTAAAGTACTTTCACTCATTAATATTAATTCTACAAAATCATTCATATGGAAAACTAAACATTGACCAGAGGCAATAAGTAAAAGTTTTCATTCAACTATATATGAAAAACATTATATTGTTAAACTAAATGAACAAGCGATTATATTAAATATATAAAATATTTTTGTTATTATTTGTAAATATAGAATAATTCAATACATAGGCAGAGAAAGAGAGAGCGAGAGAGAGGGGGGGAGTGAGAAAGAACTCGCTATAGCAAGTAATATTATTTCGCACATTTCGAACCAACTCAATTAAAATTAATTTCAATTAAATGACCCGTTTGACATACATGAGTTGCTAAAGAACTTGAGCACACATACAACAACAACAACAACAACGACAACAACAAAAAATTGTAAAGAGTTCACCTCCCTTTACACCCACGACCATCAAACATGTGCACCTTCATTATTGTGATTATTACCCACATACAGTCACTATTGTTTGTATTCGATCTATAAATGTTGATATTAAAAGTATATCCTCTTAATTATTGCACTTTTTAATTAATAAACTAATTAGAGATTGTAATAACAAGTTTGCTTAGTTCTTTTTTCTTTCATTATGTTTTTTTTTTTTTTTTTTTTTCCCCCATTTTTTAAGAAAGAAAAGTGAAGCGAACACCAGAGAAATTAGGTGCGAAATGAGTTCGTTTGTATTCGCTCACTAAGTTTTATTGCATCAATTTGTCGGCGTTCACCTAAAGTATATGTACCGCTGTCAAATATTTATATGTGCAATGCATTATTTTGATTATTAGCTTAAAGAATCAATTTTTTTTAATTTTTCTTTTTTTTTTATGCATTATATTTATGGTTACTTTGAAAATTACATATTCTTAGTTTATCATTTTTTTTATAACGGAAAAAAAACGCATTCCACATGTACTTCATAGAAAGTAATTATTAGGTAGTCCGGAAATTTCTTTCGGTTTTTCCCATCATCAAGTTAAAATAACTTGCTTCCGGTACCTAGGTAGATAGTTAGGGCTAAAGGTATATGTATAATTACGTAGAGCAGCAGGCTTATGTTTATTTTGTATGCAACATTTAAAGCGATCGGTCGTGTCATAGTAGTGCGACATCATTTCTAAAGTGGACGATCAAAGGGCTCATATAATATATATTTTACTTTTTGAACCGAAGCACATAGAGAAATACGCGCTATATACGGAACTAATGCTGAAACAGAAAAAACATTTTCAAATTTTTCTGTGAAAGCTGTACCGCATAAGTCAATTATCGGAAAAAGCTGAGGCTCAATTAAAGGTTATGATTATGAGTTAATCGATACATAGCGGTTCGAGAAGTACTTAATTCAACGAGAACAACTTTTGATGATCGCATGAAAAGAGTGGAATTTGTAAAAAACATATTTGGATATTTGGATTCGACATGATTTAAAAAAAATTCATTTAACATAACACATTAATACCAAACTTTTCATTTCTGAAGAAAATTGTAAAAGGTGATGATAAACGGCTCCTATACGTAGCTAAGCAAAGCAATAGATCATGGTCAGAACACAGTGAGTCATCTCAAATAACCTCAAGCCCGGAGATCCATAAAAAGGAGATTGATTGCTGTCAGTTTCTGAGGCGTGGCAAACCACTTAATTCGAAAGTATGTTGTGAACAACTAACCCAACTAAATCAAGCCTTGCAGCAGAAGAATCCAGCATTGATCAACCGGAAAAACATTGTTTTTCATTATGGCAATTCGAGACCTCGTACTTCTTTTCTCACGCGCCAGAAATTATTAGAACCTGGCCGAGGTGTATTATCGCAACCAGCACGATCCGATTATCATCACTTTCGTTTCTTGCAAAATACTTTCAATTCGGATGTCAGTCTTCAGGCATATATGCCTGAGGAGTGACAACATATTACTGAACAAAATGGCAATTATATTTAAATTTAATAAAATTTATTCCTTATAGAAAAAAAAAAAAAAAAAATTTTATTTCATAGCGAAAACGCGCAAAAAATTTGCAGACTTATCCAATATATGTACAAAAATGAAATTTAGTTCATTCTTCAAGACATACTTTATAGACTTTTTGGAGGCATTGAATCTTGCCACTGGGTGTTGCAATGAATATAATGTTTAAAAAAGCATCTTTATACCCATTAGGGTACCGAGATCCTCAGAAGGGATCATTGTCAGCTAGTCGTTCTGTTTTAAACGATCAGAGGCAAATATTAATAGATGCATTTTTAATAGGCGTGTGTTGGTTAAGTTATGCCCGTTCGCTTGTCTACTGTCTACTGTCTACTGAGCAGAATCAACTTGAAAGATGTAAGCGGTCAGGCAATAAATACGCCCACATTGTGCGAAAAAATTGCAATTTATCATCTCAAGCAGATGCAAATCCTCATAGAAATATTTCGCAAAGTCATCTAACACATTTACAACTGTTGCTTCTCTCAACAAAGATTATGTGGAAGATTCATAAAATTGATCTATCCGATACGCATGTTTCACATCAACCTAGTACGCCGAAACATTATCGTTCGGTCATTCATCTGGAGAAATTTTAAAAATTGCAAATTTCTTTCATAAAACCCACTTTCAGTCACTGCAACCATAACCCAATCCAAACTGCAAAATGCATGCACGGATATTAGATGGGCAGTTATACCAAGATCGATTCAGAAAACAATTGTGAATCGATCGCTCTAAGAAAAGTGGCGGCTAACGTAAGATCATCTGGGTGTTACATATGCTCGTAGGAACATAAAATGCAAAGTACCACAAGTGATTTGGGGCTATAAATGAAGGGTCTATCAAGATAAACTCTTTTCTTCGTATAGGACGTATATGGTGGAAATAAGATAAAATGTATAAGTAATAGACTATGTAAGATATTGAATTGATTTGCCTAAGATGCTTAAGGGAATATATTTAAGAATATTCGGGCGAGGATTTGACACGCCCACAAAACTATCAATATTAATTGATTTTTATATAATTACCTTTGACGTGCACTTCGCAAGAATTATTGCTTTTTTTGTTTTTAAGAATAATGCATAGGGCCAAGCATTTTCCACTTTCAGTAGATGTCTTTATATACAAAGAAACAATTCGATAAGGGTGTGAAGTTATATTTAAATATAACTAGCAAAGACACAAACT
>NW_023998414.1:27426310-27440698 GCF_014805625.2 Glossina fuscipes | reverse complement strand
TAGTTTGTGTCTTTGCTAGTTATATTTAAATATAACTTCACACCCTTCAATTCGATGGATCAAAGGTCAAACAAAACTAATTGGCAGAGAAACGCATAACGATTTCCGGAGATCTAGATTAGCGGGATTATTATTTTGTATTTAAAATAATCACGTTTTTGTATCTACCATGGAATGATACTAGGATTTGTTAAACGTTAGAAATTAGATAAAAAAAAATATAATCGCTTAAACAATTTATTTACGTCTGTCTGCCTTCATGCTTTCCTACAATAAACATTGTTTTTAATTTCTACAATTACTTGCAAAGTATAACAAAAAAGCACGTGTACGGTGTACAACGTATAAGATACAACATGCGATTGCCATTTTGACTAAATGGATCTTCGCCCCATCTGCTAAACAAATATGCTAAGTACACACGATAATGGCGGCTATGAACAGATTTGGGCCAAGCTCGAATGAATGTTTGTTTCATGTTCTTCGCAGCAGTAAGACTAGTGAATGTTAAGTTTCTTTGCAAATTTCAAAATGTTCAGTTGTGGAATCCCATTATGGTCCATGGTATCCTCTTATATTTATTTAACGCGAGGTAAGACCTTACATGATGAATATGCTGAGCTTGCTTTGACTTCAAAAGTAAAATTACTTATAGATAGTAGAATATGGTCGAACATTCTTGGCAAAAAAGAACAGAAAAAAAAAAAAAAAAAAAGAGGAAACACAATTCAACCCAAAGACTGTCATGCATCCTCCTCATAGATCCTCCTATGCTTGTCAAACATTTCGATGGGATTATAAATTTTCGCTTTTCGTGTTAATAACGCTCTTCATCGAGAAATCAGCATTTTTAAGCAAAGTTGTCGTGGAAGGGTATCCACTAGTCTGCTAAAACATTGTGAAATTTTTCGCATTTGTTTTTTATTTTTTTTTTGTGTATTTTTTTTTTTTTGTATATGTTTTGTTTTTAATTTCTTGCTTTCTAATCGCACACAAAAATATATTTGTGGCGCATGCATGTCTCTCACGTTTTGGTATCCCCTTACCATCGTCCCACTGCATACAAACAATAATAAACGGGCGGATTTTAACTAACGATTTGAAAATTAAATTATAAACCAAAATAAATGAAATTATAACGACGTATGTTCGTATATTTATTTAGCTTTGCTATATTGCGGTTAATATAAAGCTTTTTTTCACATACATACATTTATATATATATTTAAATTTATCTTCTTTTTTTTTTTTTGAAAACGGTATCTATTTATGCCTTTATGCGCACCGATTACCTAAAATCATTATACAGAACTAATGTCGGCTCTGTTGCTAACTATGTATGTATGTATGTATGTATGCATGTATGTTCTAATTTAATTATGTCATATTTTTAATAAGTTTCATCTCCTTCTGTCCTTCAAGCTTTAACTGTAATATTTATTTTGAGTTTTTTTATTGAGTTTTGCAAATTTTTATATGTTATCTTTAAATTTGCATAAAAATTTCTTTTTAAATGAATGCTGGCTGCTGACTGGGGTTATCATCAAATTTATTCATCATTCATTTGTTTTAACTTATTTTGGTGAAGTTTTTTCTTTTTTTTTTTTCTGTCTTTAAGCCATCTTTCGGTTTGCTGATTGGAAGTAAGGTCAGTTATGTATTGATTTTCAAGTTTAGCAAATAGTTCGCGTTATAAGCAAAGGCAAGCATATTTCATGACGATTGTGTGTATGTCCAACAATTTCAATTTTTAGGCATTAAAGATTCTTTACGGCCGATAAAAGCAAATGCTTGCGGGCAGCTCAAAAATGAACGAATATGACCGGGAAAAAGCAATGAAAAGTTTGGGAGAGGAGAAGAACTTTATTGCTTTTCGTATTAGTGCAGCTTCTTCAAAATTCAAAGCTTGATTGTTCAATTTTTTTAAATCGCCTTAATCTCAATGGACGTCTAATGGACGTTTCTCTTTCCTGTACGGTGATTTTTTAGCGTGAAATTGTTGCGAAAATGCAGATGGACTTGGACTTGGGTTAATGCAGTGCAGTGCAGTGCAGTGCAGTGTAGTGAGAAATCAATACAGTGCAGTTACAGGCCCACTGATTAACATCCTATGAAACGTAGAAAACATAGAAATTCTTGTATCGTAAAAGCATTGTTTAGAACGTTGCTGAACACAACGAATAAATTAAAGTCTTCGAGTGCAATGATCTCCTATCAAGCCAGTTTCAATTAATCAATTAATGCTGGACGACGGTGTTGCGATAACAGGTGTTAGGTTTAAATTGTGTGCTACATTGACAACTAAAAACAAGAAGAAGAAGATTTTTGAAGATATGGTCGCTTTATGTTCCCTAATTGAGTGCTGGAGATACGTGATTACAAGTATCTGAGGTCGAATAATCTCTGCTACCAAAATGAATGAAAGCTTCTTATGATTCTTGGCGGGGTGGTAATAGTGGTAGTGATAGTGGTATAATTCTGTCATATTTTCTTTTAAAATGCTATCAAATCGGCAGTTGCAGTGAATGGTTTACAGTACCGAACGGTTGTAACAAAGTTATTTTGGTCTTGTGAACGACATCGATTTTCAGGAAAACCTCGTAAATTTCCACAAAGGTCGTGACCATTTTACTACGTGAAAAACTACATAATGGTGTCAGTTGTTGAGAAAAACCCACGGAAGAAATCTTAAATATTATTATGTAAAAATGTTTCGTCCAGTTTCCTCGACAGAGCTTCTGTCGCGTTTCAACTCTCTTCTCTTTCAGCAAATCATCGGCTTATAAACTTTTTGAAAAAAACATCAACAATATTGAATTTAATTATGATATTCTTCTTAATCCTATTACTCTTGTTAAGCTTTGCGTCAATCGTCAGCTGCATATGATGCGTTTACTTTATGAAACTGACAAGTTAAGCATCGCAAACTTGTATTTGCCTTGAGCGTTTTCAGGAATTGCGTTTCCTGCTCAATCAGATGGATAGAGATTTTCGTGGAGACTTATCAGACTCTTATCAAATTTGATTTAAAATACATATGTTGTTGGACGTAAGTTTTCGTGACTAACTCAAAATCTTTTTTCCTACATGTCGGCTGCTTGCTCTGTCACAGATTAACAATATTTTTTCGATATAGCAGAAGACAGCCATTCTAACCTAATTTATGTAGCTTGGACGTAATGGACAAACCCTCGTTAATTTTCCGAAGTTTTTTTGGGAGAAAAAATTATCTCTTAGATCTGATCTGAGACCTTAGCTATTTTGGCAATCGTAGCTTGATAAAATCCTTTTCTGCGTGCTTCTGTAGCTTCGATGACTCGACAATATCTACGTATAATTTCGATCAGTATTAAAGTCTAAAAGAATGCAAGTATGAGTTTTCATTTGTGTGTGTGTGTCTCAGCCACGTAGGTGTTAAAAATCAAGATATCCTCTTTAAATGTGCCAAAAGCCATGTTCACAAATTGATGTTGAAAATTGGTCAAAAGTACCAAAAAGCATATCTGTAGAGCAGTATAAGCTCAGACTAACTTCGTTTAAAAAAAAAAAGGAAAAATTTAATCTTTTTTTCTGTCGATAAACTATAGCAGATATAACATAAAAAATTCCTCCAGTGTATGTTCAATAGCTAATCTTACCTGCACCTGTGCTCCGCATATTCAATGCAATAAATAGATAGACTTGAATTTTTATTTTGAGTTTTTCCTAAGATAAATATTGTGAATACAAAAGATTCGTTCGTAGTCGAATATAAATATACCCTACGTAATATAATATATTAGGCTTGTGCGAATGGATTTAATGGAGAGACATCTTTTTCTATATCGCTCGATTCAGAGAATGAATCTGATTCTTGTCTGTCCGTCGGTCCGTCTTGTGGTTCGAAATGGAACACGTTTGTGGCCATTTCCCATATAACGCCGCATTTTGAAAATTCGTTATATAAATAACTGTATAAAGCGAAGTGGTTTAGAGTATTAAGTTACTGACCGTGGCCCATCAAAATACTTTTACGTGCGCGCTTTACTTGTGCTATTTCAGTGAAATTTAACGTTATCGCTTTATTCTTATTCATACTGTGGAGATTGACAGAGAAATTCTTTTACTCGAATCTCAAATATAAAGAATTCCGCGGCATGACTGCACGCTTCTCTTTTTCCACACTACCAAAAAATAACATCATCAAGTATTCATTTCACCAGGTTCTCAATAATAGAAAAATCAGTGAGAGAGAATAACGAAATCCTTGTAAAAAATATATAAGACAGAAGAACAACGTGTAAAATGTGTAAAAAACGTATAAGAGTAAGAATGATGTCTCTTACTATTATTATTATTATTATTATTATTATTATTAATTTCCCCAGAGAAATAAATTCTAAGATTAAAAAGTCTTAAAAGCACTAACATCTAAGGCTCGAATCCACAAACATTGACTTGCTAGTCGAGATTCCTCGCCTTCGGCTACTCAGGCGGATGATGTCTCTTATTACTTGACTGTATTGTATTGTACAAACAGTATTCAACGATTTAGCAGTTGCGCCCCTCGAACCGGAACTTACTGCTGCATATGGTAGAAAATGAAAGATTCTTTATTCAATTCTTTATTTTATCCAAGAGAATTAATATTGGTCGTACAAACAGACATAAATAGTTGGAACTGATTTTAGACAGTAAACCATTTGGAAATGAAAGCCTACAAGCTTGGTCATCTTTTATTTACGCCTGTAAAATAGATTTCGACGAATTCGAAACAGAAAGTCAAAACTTTGATTTTTGATTCGCGCCGCGGCCAAGGTTATTAAACGAAGAGCTTTCTACGAGCCCTCTGCCTAGGGAGTGATATTACAAGCAGACAGTGCTGTTTGAGTAACACTATTACATTAAATTTTGAGGACACCTAAGCTCGAAACACGCTTGATAACGAATAAGGCTTTGATGAATCGCAAAAATTGTGGGCATTCATTATATAGCACTGTCTTTGTTTTACATTTTTCTTCTATATTTGATCGCTGTAACGTAGATGTAAAAATTAGATAGCTCCAAAGTAGTTCTAAATCCATTAGCCTCGTAAGTCGGCAGCAGTAAGGTGTCATTCAACGCTCGTGTGATATATATTTAATTTTAAAAGTTGCCTCCAAATATCGTGAATGTTTAAACGCATTGGCATTTCGATCCGTAATGGAGTTGAGTATAAGAAATTTTTTGACTCGATCTTCCGCCACATAAGGTCGCCTTATACAATCCTGGAACATTTGTCATCATGCCAGAAGAGCAACAGGAAGATGATGATAAGATATCACTTCCTTGTATATGTATTCGATGAACTTTATGCAAAATAGTTACACAAACGCCTTGTTGTTCAGCTAATCGAGATAAACCGTCTTCCACGCAACCCGACTGCCAACAGCTTGTCATTGCCGGAAAATTAATGTAAGAAAAGGAAAGAGTTTACGGTTTAGCATCATTGTGTTGGCTGAGGTACTTAAGTCCGCTTGAGTTAATATCTGAAAATGAGTTCGCAAAGTGTAACTATGTTCGTCGTAACATCTGCTGCTAATAAAAAATAGCTTATATGAAACAATTTCTGTGCCCCTCACTAAATGCATTGCTAAATGGAGACATTTATCAGAGAGAAAACCTAGGTTATGTTTTTCGTATTCCTCTTAAGAAGCACAATTTCTTTCAGCAAACTCGAGAATTCCTTTAATTATAAGTAAATGGAATGCTTTTCTATCCAATGATAGTGTTTAAGGCATATATAATGCGAATGCGGCCCGTAGACGATATTTTAGTTATTTTTCGACGATAAATATCAAATTTTTCACATACATATATATGTGTACCGTATCGCTCAATAACATCATTGGATGGCATAGAAATTATTATCATTAATGAATTTATATGATTTGTAAATAGTATCCGACTGACTGCTCGTTTACAAATTACAGTTACCGCTACGCATGAAGTTTAAAAGGACGTTAGCGACGCTACAGTTGTAGACTATCGGTCGGAAAGTCATCAAATTTTTAAACACTTTGAAGATTGAAGCTATCTAAAGATCATATCGATTGCTTTAGCAATGGCAACATCTATACGTCAACCTGCGATATTATTGAAGTGAATGTTGTGAACAAAAAAAATATCTTTGTTCGCTCTTCCGGGTCTTAGCTTAAATGAATATGTCAACTTATCTTTAACGCAAGGAAAGCCTATTTACTGATTTTCAAAAATTTTAATTGCAATGTAAAAAACTAATACATCCATCTATTCCTACATATAAATGATTAGAGTTAGATAGATAGCCAAGAGTAGTGAAACTTCAAGTTTTTCGTACAAATGTTTAAATAAACAGATAAAAATTCCTATGCATACCATACATAGTGCCAATAGAAAATCGCTATTTTTGTTTTTTTTTTTTCCGAAATGTTAATGTTGTAGGTTTAATGCCGCAAACAAAAATCAATACATTCTTTTATTTACGTCATTATTACATAAATCAAAATTTCGTTTATTATAAAAACCGTAATGAAAAACTTATCCAAAGTATTTATTTATTTTTTCTTATTTTTTTTTTTTTTTGGTTTTTTTTTTTGTTTTTTTTTTTTTTTTTGGCAAAATAACGTAAACAACTAGGTCACGCGATACTATATACATACACGTATGTGTACATAGACATTTATAATAGTCCACGGTAAGGAATCCTTAATGTTATGTATTCAATAAAAAAACAAAATCAAAGGATTCGAATTCAATGCAGAGAAAGAAATTGACTAAACCGGGCGTTCAACTTGTGAGAAGAAGAAATTCTGCACGTCCATCGCAATATATCGGACATATATGCATTTTGTCTTAGTATTGCCAGCATC
Organism: Glossina fuscipes; assembly: GCF_014805625.2. NCBI lineage: Eukaryota > Metazoa > Arthropoda > Insecta > Diptera > Glossinidae > Glossina > Glossina fuscipes. Next base: position 27,433,829 of record NW_023998414.1, on the reverse strand, counting down.
GAAAAATGCACAAAGAAGGGCATAGAAACTACATATGTTATGTCGATCACCGGGAGAGTTTGAATGCATTGTCGTTATAGTCGACCATCATTTTGCTGCTTAGTATTGATAACCTGCTTGGATGTGCATATATATTGACCTTTAGAAAGGAAGAAATTTCGTTCACTTTTGAATCTGCTCGTAGGGAAATATCAATCATTTCAAAAAATGAAGGTAAAGAGAAAATTTCATGGCATTTTTTCACCACAATTTAAAAATATTTTTCTTCCATTTTGAACAAACTTTATTAAATTCAATATACACGACTTTGATCGACAACCTTTTGCCGAATGATTCTCATAATGCAATAAAATTTCGACACTGGTTCGAAACCTTGTTGGATTTTACTATTACTTTTATTTATTTTTTCACCTTGCGTAAAGTGAACACATGCCATTATTTACACGGATCGCATAGGATTAGTAAAAATTATTGTAATAAATTTTTTTCAACAAATCATTTTGCAATACGTACTAGCTTTACGCATTATTTCAAATTTGAAATCATCTCTTCTTCGTCTTCTTCTTTTTCTTATGTTTTAAATACTCGATGTTATCGGTAAAGATATATATGCCGTTTAATCTAATGGCTAGGACATCCAACATTAACCCAAGGGATTCGGGCGGTAAACTATGCAATATATTTTACTGTCTACATGTTTGTGCGACAACCTCCTGTTGTGTGAAACCTATCCAGCATCTTTAATTATTTAATTTAATGTAAGTCAGGCCTCACACATTGATTAACCTGCTGCGTTCAAAATGTGGTCGGACACATTAGCTTCCACCGAAGTTTCCACATGTTATGTGAATATGCAAGCGTTCCCCCGAAGGATGTTTGGCAAGCATCAATCTGCAGTTCAACCAATCCTCTCGCCTCTACCCGCCTAAGCAGGGTACTAGAGATTTTGTGAACGGACAATCTAACCCACGGGGATTCCATAGTTCATAGCGCGCTTTAGAATTATCGCCATGAGCGTGTCGTTATGTTCACTACTTTTCACCCTACTACACTCTCACTTGGATTTATTGTACTAGGAGAAGTAGTCAACCTAGCAACGCCAGGCACTCTACACTTTACAATATCGTTAGTTTATCGATGCCCTAATGGTTGTGTACGGAATCTCTTGAGTAGCTGATTGGTGAGGAAGTCCACGCGCAGACGACCCCCGATAACCTCGAAGACTCTCCAAGAAAAGGAATTCCGTCGGCGGGGAAACTGAGTAGCAAAAGCAAGGAATTATTTCCTCTCTTCAGTTAAGAAAAGAAACAAATCTTCCGCTATCTCCTTAGACAATCCAAATAGAAAAACCTAGCATCCGGTTACAATCGTTAGATCAGTACATATATATAGATGAATTTATATGCAGTACAAGCACGCCAACTTGTACTTAATGCATTTAAGCCCTAGGTCGTCGGCACCTTCTTCTAGAAGCTATTATTGTTATTATTATAAATTTAGCCAGAGAATAAATTCTAAGACTAAAGTCTTAAAGCACTAGCATGTAAGGTTTCCGGCTTTATTAAAAACTCTACTGCACTTGAGATTTGAACCCACGACCTTTGAGTTGCTAGCCGAGGCTCTTGCCTGCTCGGCCACTCAGGCGGATCTTCTAGAAGCTAGAATCTAATAATCGTTCTTTTTACTTTTAGGCTGGAAAAGCCGTAAAAAAGCTATACGATGATGTTCTTGCAAAGTGCCTAACGCCCAACCAAGCAAAGATTTGAAAGTGAAAAGTGCAATAGGAATAAATGGATTCCTGAGAAACTATTTCGTATACATATAGAATGCAAATTTTGAGATTTCATTTGTTTTTAAAAGGTGTAGATAAGCAATGTGAACTTCAGGAAAAACCATTTTAAGGGCACACTATTAAAACATGATGCACATAAGGAGGAGACATATTGATTTCTAAAGGAAACGTTTTATTCCATACTATTCTTTGATAAGGCTTACACTGAAAGCCTCATTTTTCTCTCACTTTATTGTTAATAAAAAAGGAAAAAAATAAATAAATAAATAAATAAAAAGAAATAATGATAAAGAAATTTATTTTTATTTTATTATCAACTTGAGCAGCGTTATCATTTTCGCTCCATATATGTAAAATGCTAATAATATTAAATATGTTTTTTATATTCGCAGTCAGAGGACGAAGAGATAATAATTTTCTCCTTCCGTTTGTTACACTTTAAAACATCTATTGTACGTATGCCTTTGTTTCGATGGCTGCCTATCTGTCTGCTATTTAGATTCCTAACGTAATAAAAATTGACGAGATAGAGAATTGATAGCGAGTTGGCACAGCACTTACGTTAAATCAAAATTTGGCATTGGGACGATTTCATAAATTCATGACAAAATATATACAAGTGATGGGTATCGAAAAATTTCGCCCAACCCAAATTATTTTTTTACTTGACGAGCTTCTTTATTTATTTATTTATTTTTTTTTTGCACAAAATATTTGCTTTAATTATTAATTATGCGATAAGATGGACATAATAATTTTGAAAATGGCAAAAATCTAAATACTTGAATCATTAAGTTCGTCTACGAATTTATTACTTTGCTAGGTTGCTTTCTCATTGAAACGTTTCATTCTTGTACGGAATTTTAACTTGTGAAATATGTTGCATTTCCCTGTAATTGATCATACGTGTGCGTTGCGTTATTTCGCAGGAAATCGCCTAAGGTGAAGTTATGAGACAATTTTCAATTCTCAATTTGAAGAAGTCAGCACTCGTCTTCAGGATAATCATTAATATATATATATATATATTTTTTTACTTTAAATATCTTCTTAATCTTATGAGTAATCATATTTCGGCGATCTATTTAAAAACTTGTCAAATTTCTACATCTTAATAATAATATTATCTACATCTTGTTGTGCATTGCCATCATCTTAATTGCTTTAGTGTATGAATAAGTTTGCAAACATGAAAAGGAGAAAAGAAAAAAAAAAAAACGATTTTTTAAAAATTATTTTAATATAATTTTTTATTATTGAGCTGAGAAGTTTAAGTGATCCACTTCGTTGTTCGAAGTGAAATGAAGTGACTATGATAAATGTTATGGTCAAAGACCAGTGAACGTATCCAAAAGAATTACATAGTCGTATAATGCATGTATCTTCAAAATTTTTGTACCAAAAATGCCTCTGAGTGTGTCAAAAAGTGGCGAAAATTAGTTCCTGGATTGGTGTTTTTTTTTTTTTTTTTTTTTTTTAACTCCTCCTAAGAAGTTCAGAGACTATAATTCAATTGCAAAAAAAGATTCGTAACGATAAGCATAGGCTGCAATTTAAAGAAATTAACATCATCCATCGATAGGACTCAGATTCGATCACTGTATCAAGTGAACAAACTAATCTTTGAAAGCAACACGAATCCATTTGTAAGAGATGTCGTATAACATCAAATAACAACTACGCCTGTCTAACCGACTTGTGTAAACTCAGGTAGAAATCTTTGGATTTTCAATTTGTCTCTCCACTATTCTTGCGGATCCTCTTTGCAGAGTTTTACTTCTTACGGTTCGACCATTTACACGACTGTTTAGCCTGTTTAGTCGCATCGTTGACAACATTTAATTATTTTAACTTGTTTTCCAAAACTGATTAGTTCCTTACCGACAAATTTTCCTTCCTAATGTACTTTGCTGTAGTCAGAACCTAGATATATATATATAGTTTTTCATGATTAAATATATAAAATACTAAATAAATAAAAAACTTTTTAATTATTTTTCTGTTTATTACTCAGTTTACATCGCTGAAGACGATATATATATTCTCGTATTAGAGAACTATTGATGAAATTCTTCATACCTTTATGAACATAAGATTTTTATGAACTATTTTGCATATCATTTAATTATGAAGGATATCTCTTGCTTTGCTCTAACATTAAATATATGTATGTACATGTATATATATATATATTTATATATATATATAAAATCCTTTAAGTTTCATTCACACAAACTAAATATATCCTCATTAACAGAAGCTGAAGTTGTTGTATTTATTATTATTGTTGTTGTTGTTGCTACTGCTACTGCTACTGCTGCTGATGCTGATGCTGCTGCTGCTGCTGCTGCTGTTTTGTGGTGTTATTATATAATACGTGCGTTTATGAATAGAAAATGAGCATAAAAGCACGAGACTTATGTCAATACATGAACATAAGTAATATATTCGAATAAGCGTAATCATGTATATGCATATACAATAATAATAAGAAGAACAACAACACCATCAACAATTTATGCTTCAAGGAATGATGTTTACAATTACACACTTCCTGATTATACACACTGCCACTGTTACTAAGAGTAAATAACTGTCATCAATATATACATATATAGTGGAAACGAAAATACCCGGTATCCCTCGGTAAGAGAGGAGTGGAATGATCCTTAACTAAGCGGAAATATTTGAAAAAGAAAAAACTTTTCTAAAATAAATGATAGTTAATTTAAAGTCACAGTAATTCAAGAGCCTTCTCTTTCAAGAAGAGGAAGAATCAAGTTACACATGTCTCACTCTAATAGAAAGTCGTATGAAAGCAAGCACATCATTGTATATAAGAAAATTATTATTTTTTTTTTTTTATATCAAAGAAGCTTATTTAACAAGCAGACAATGGCTTTTATGCAGCATATGGATGCAATTGTTTTTAACAAACGCCGATGCATGCATGCACTGAGAAAAAAATAGAATCTATTGCGATCCTGCCCCTTATATTCTAGATGGGCTGGCTTCCCATTTCTAACTGAGAGAACTAAACGAAGTGGGTGAAGACATTTTAAATTATTAAGTTAGTTTATGATGTACCGTTATATAGAGATTGTAGAGAGAGAACGATGATAAATTTATTATACAATATCTTAACTTATAAATGTTACAATATCTTAACTAACTTGCCGGTTTTTAGTCGGTGTTATCTAAAATATATATATGTACATATATCTCTGTGTATGTAGAAAAGTCGAGCAGCAAAAGCAGAAAATTTTAATGCGAATATTTTAAAGAATTCTGGTAAATCATTATCATCAGTGTAAAAGGTAAAGAATAAACGCAAATACCGCAGAGTTTTCTAAAGTCGTGAACAACCCCTGTTTATACAATAATCTGAGCGTAACGCAGTAATAACTGCGCACCTATTCTACATCTCTGTATATGCTAGAATTTACAATGCCTCTGTGCAGCCAACTATTCGCGAATTCATAAGATCTGCCATACATGATGAGACCACTTATTTTTTGCCTCAGAAAGGGGCATATTGTTATGTAATGTTTCGAATAAGATTACATGCATTCGTACAATGATTTCTGCTTTTAAAAACTGATTATCGAGCATTATATCCTCCAAAGAACATATGATCATTTCACGCATACGATAAAAAAGCGAAACACAAAGCGAGAATGCTTATCCTCTGAACGTCGAACGTCACTAATTTTTGGCAAAAAAAGGTTTACTTAACTTATGAAGTTCAAAAATTGTCGCTTAAGTGATTATTTATTATGCAAGTAACTACGTTCAAGAGCAAAGAAATCACACGCCCCTTAAATTTTCACTTTGAACCTTAATGTTTATTAAATTAAATTTAGATTGCAAACATAAATTCAATCAAACTAAAGTACACACTGTTGACTATTGAGAAACACATAATGCTTACCCTTGACCTTCAAGATCATTCCAGTAATGGAATACTACCCAAAATCGCTTGTTCCAGGTAGCGATTTTGAACAGTTATGAAAGGATAAGGATCGAAAGAAATTATGCCATTTATTTACGAGCCCTCAGGCCAAAAAGTTCTTTGTTGAATAGTTGAGACTGGGCAAAATCAAAGCTAAGTGACACGACAGTTAAATTTAAGCCAATATGCTGTTCCGCATGTATAACAGCAATGACAAGAGATCGGTGGCTATACTCGGCGACGAGGAGGTGACCTAAAACGTGTTACAACACAGCGTGATGACCGTTTATCGCTCACTCTGAGATCACTTTGAGATCGCCTGTTGAATCTAGTACAATTTGGGTAGCAGCTCCAAGAAGTTAAAGGAATGGAAGTCAGTCGATGAACGGTTAGGAGAAGGCTAGCCTAACGAAGTCTGATAGCGCAATTTGCCCGTAATTGATCCCAGCCCACCGACAAGCACGCCTTCCGTTCGCTCAAAAAAATGTGAATTGGACAAGGGATCAGTGTACTCTGACGAGCGCCTTCATGTGCTTTAATGGTAGCGACTGGCGGGTGTATGAGTCTATGTACACAATGCTGCATCTTTGAGCCCCCATTTCATATGGGGGTGGTTCGTTCAGTACCCGTCAATCCGGCCCGGCGCTGTATCGAAGCAATCCCGAAAGAGCACACACCGTCTTCTTCGGGATCTATCGGCGAAAATTTCATTTACATGCAGGATAACACAAGACCACATACCTCTGCTGGCATTGATGTGCCCGCTCGAAATCTAGTTCTCCATCTCATTCAGCGTTTATGGAACGAAGGTTGATAAACGAATACGAGCCAGAAACATGGCGCGTACGAGTCTCAGAGATCTTCGAACCGCAATTAAGGATTTTCGGTTTTCGCAAAAACAAAAACTTTTTTTTTTTGTTTATTTTATAATGCCGCGTATTAACAAATATTTTTCTACGAATTTTATTGTGTTATTCATATTCTTTTATACCTGTTCAAAATCACGGAAAACAGCACTACCTGTAACGAGCGATTTTTGATATTTCAATTGCTTGTACTGCTACTGTAGTGATCTTAAAGATCAAGGGTAAGCATTATGTGTTTCTTGAAAGCTAACATTGTGTGTACCTTAGTATAATTTAAGTTATGTTTACAATCTACATTTAATTTAACGAATATTTACATTCAGATAGTAACTCCTTTGCTCTCGAATGCATCTGGATTGGCAGGCATACCTTGGTAAAAATAATCGCATTCCAAGTAGAGAATAAATCTTCTCTTTCGACAACTGAGTATTAGATCGTTTGATATGCATAATCTAATCATAATTAACATTTATCTTATTCTGATGGTTGCTATGAGAATAAATTAGAATCTTGTGACATATATATATTATATAGGTATATTAGAAATTAGTGCAGCTGGTCTAATAATCGATATGTTTCCCTGCTTGTCATTTACCAACAATGTTGTAAATTAACTTTCTTAAATTGAGTTAATATATTATGCATAAGCGTGCACACGACTCATATTTTATTTTTGTTTTTTTGCTTTTCCCCTTTTATTTTGCAGTAACGGCGTTAGCGTTGAGGGTGCAACGCATAAACAAGTTGTTGATCTCATTAAATCTGGTGGTGATTGTTTGACATTAACTGTTATATCGGTGACACAACAAGTGAGTTGAAAATAAATTATTCTATAGATACAAAAGAAAGGATTTTAATGCTGACTGATTAATTATAATTGACTCTTCGTCGTAAATTAATTAGGAAGCA
>NW_023998414.1:27421712-27426210 GCF_014805625.2 Glossina fuscipes | reverse complement strand
CTCTCTCTCTCTCTCTCTCTCTCTTTCTTTCTTTCTTTCTTTCTCTTTCTCTCTTTCTTTCTCTTTCTCTCTCTTTCTCTCTCTTATCTCTCATATTAATTATGGTTTTGCGTACTTTTCAAATGAACAATTTTATTTCAGTATTCCGGACTATAGTATCGTTAATCGTAATGGCGAGCGTTATATCGTTTTCAATATACATATGGCCGGTCGTCAGTTATGTTCGCGTCGCTATCGTGAATTTGCTAATTTACATTCAATGCTGCGCAAAGAGTTTACCGGTTTTAATTTTCCCAAACTGCCTGGCAAATGGCCATTTCAGTTGAGTGAACAGCAATTGGATACACGTCGTCGCGGTTTAGAACAATATTTAGAAAAAGTGTGCGCGGTACGTGTTATAGCGGAAAGTGACGCTGTACAAGATTTTCTTACCGATTCCGAAGATGATATATCCGCATCGCCCGTTGATATTAAGGTAATGCTGCCTGATCATGAAGTCACTACCGTATCGGTTAAAAAATCTGCCAATGCTCAAGTTGTATGGGAACTGCTGGTGCAACGTGCCAATTTTACCTCCTATACGCAACAGTATTTCTATCTTTTCGAAATTGTTGAATACAATTTTGAACGTAAACTGCAGCCACATGAAATCCCACATCAATTGTATGTGCAAAATTATAGCACAGCCTCGAGTACTTGTTTATGCGTTAGACGTTGGCTATTCTCGGTAACGAAAGAGTTGACTTTGCCTCAGGGCGAACAGGCGGCACGTTTCATTTTCTACCAGGCGGTAGACGAAGTGAATCGTGGCAATATACGTGCCGAAGGTCGTTTATATGAGTTAAAGGCGCTGCAAGATGCTAAAAAAGCGTCAGAATATTTAGCTTTGGCTCGTACGCTACCCGGTTACGGAGATGTTGTGTTTCCCCATTGCGCTTGCGATAGCCGCAAGGAAGGTCATGTCGTACCGGCTGTAGGTGAGTCAAGTATTTGCCTTACCAATTGTTTCAATTAAATATAAATGCACTTTTGTGTACGATATAAAATGTAGGCATGAAAAGTTTCCGCTTACACGCTTGTCGTGAGGACGGCTCCTTAGAAGCTCAAATGGTCGAGCTGACTTGGGAAAGTATTACACGCTGGGAAAGCGACGAAGAATCAATGGCATTCTGTTTTCAATACAATCGCCCCGATAAACCAGCGCGTTGGGTCAAAGTATATACACCCTATGTAAGTACATTTTTTACAAAAAAAAAAAAAAAAAAAAACCCAAATAAAAAAAATAAAAAAAAAAATAAATTAACTTACGCGCCTCATATAATCCTACACAGCATTCATATCTAGCTGACTGTTTTGATCGAATAATAGAAGAACGTAAATGGGAAGATACTGGTGATTAACAATTGCAACGCTATTAAGTTATTCGCTTAAGTTTAAAAACAAAGAAAAAAAAAAAAAGAAAAACAAAACAAAACAAAACAAAAATCTTTATTTTCTAAGACAAAAAAGAAAAACGGATCAATTGAAATAACAAGGAGAAGAAGCGTAATTCCACAAAACGAAATTTTACTTGGAATGTAAAACATTTTTGTAAAAATTATCTCAAAGAAAATTGTATTCACTTCCAAAAAATCAACAAACGTTTATATTGCCCCATATATATTTATTTACGTATATCTTGTATATTCATTACACATACATACACACACACACACACACACACACACACTATGATTTATTATATTTTCATAATTTATTAAATTTTATCTTTGCAAGCATAAGAAAAAACAAAACAAAAAAAAAAACGAAAATGAATCAAAATTTATTTCATTAAATATTTAAGTTTAATTATATGTAGTACTTATTATTCGGTCTTGACAGAAACTCATCTCTCATCTATATTTAGCTGCTTCAATACGTCCAACGTTAAAGTAGTATTTATTTATAATAAGACGAATAGAAGCGATTTTACATAAGAGAAGGATACAGTTTGAAATATTAACACTTTTAAAATATCTAAACTCTGATCTTGTAAGGCGATAATTAATATAATTTATTAATGTTTTTTATAATGCAGATATCAAAAATATCGAGAAAGTTCTCTTGAAATTATAATTGAAAGCATTTTTATTGTGCCTCCTTTTTACACCCGTCACTGAAGAACTACATAGCTACTAACTATATGATTCCGTTTATATATATGCCGATGTAATTATTAATAATTCTATTTTCGTGACCACCGTGAAGTAGTTCCGCGTCCAATTTATTTATATATTTTGGTAATTGAGTCTACATTAACTCTTTCTACGAACCTCAATATTTTGAATTTATATATCAATTACTTATGAATATATGTCAATATATATATATATATGATGAAGTTGATGGACTCCCAACTATCAAAATATATATGTACTTTCGGATTTGATGGAATCATAAACACCGCTCGAATAAGTTAAATCTTTTAATACATTTTCTATCAATAGTACACGGCATTGTTTCGAAATGGTCCCGGATGGGCCTGCCCACATATGTTCATAACATGGCGGCTTTGTAGATTGTATTTTAACTATATTTCCTTAACAAATTTCGTATCGTATCTGTTTCGAAAGTCGTGGATGAATGTTTTCACTTTTCCCAATGTTTTTCTTTCGGTCTATTAAAATTGGCTAAATGGAGCATAAAGCATAAAATTGATGTAAAGTAGTGAACGAAAGTCCATCTACCGACATCGACATATAGTGTTATATCTAATATAGTGAGCAAGAATATCAATCTTAATTTGAACCCTACCTACTGACACCGTCATGTAGATTATCAAATACTTCAATAGAGGTAGGTTTCGCCATTAATATATCAAGCACTGTCGAAGCTATATATTGGAGGTTTTTTTTAATGATACGCCTCGAATTATGTGCAAAACGTATTGTTTTAAGTTCAATATAATCTTTTCTTTAGATTTCGTTGCCCTTTTGAAATCTGCTTCACACCATCGTAATCCTATAATAATACTAATAGTTTTTGACGCTCCCGTTGTATTTTTAAAGTTGTAAACTTAAAAATTGTAAAATAATTTCTTAATAGTAATATCATTTTTTTGGTGTCTTCTCAATCCCTTTGCAAAGAAAATGTGTCAATTTTTCCCTTCTTCTTTCATATTTAAAACCTAAATTATAGATCGCGAATCGTGCCCCTCTTCCATACCAAATAAGATATGCCTGAAGATGAATTGTTGAATAAACAGGAAGAAAGGTTTGAAATATGCATGATTTAAATTTCCTAAACGAAAGCATCCATAAAATGATAAATAATATTAACTAAATAAAAAAGCATATAAAAAAAAAAAATTTAATAAAATTTATTGCTCTAAGTGATTGCTAAAAACACAAAATAAAATAAAATAAAATGAATTTAAAAATTAAATACTAAAATTCAAGCACTTTAAAACAATATCAATATAAATTAAAACGTATTTGCAAAATTTACACATAAGCACTTGCATACATGATGATAACTTTAATAATACTAATTTTAGCCATTTTCTTTTAATTGTTATTGTAAATTATTTCATATTTCCAAAAAGAGAAAAACACAAAAGAAAACCAATTTTATTTATATATATATATATATATATATATATATATATATATAATAATTATAAGGCTCTAAGAAGGCCAAAAGTGTAGCAGATAATATTTCTTTATTTCATAATATCTATAAATATTATTAAAATGTAACTCCATTCAGAACACAGAGCATCTATTAAAAATGTAAGCAGGCAGGGTTTTTTTACTTGCGATACATGTTGATGCAGGGCGAAAGAATTTTAAAGGTACTCGACCTTCATAAAGTTTTTTTTATTTTTTTTTCAAAATATTTTTTGATATATATTTGCTTTATTTTTTTTTTTTAATTTCACTTCGCAGTAATGAGTTTTACTGTAATAGACTTCGCACGTACTACAAGTGAGATTCTGAGTCAATAAGTGGCGCGTTATTTATTTAATTTTACAATTTTGAAAATCGCAAAAAAATCTTAAGAAAACTCATTTTACCAATACGTTCTTGAATCTTACAGGTCCACAAATTTGAAGTGGCTGTTAAAAGCCTAAAAAGAGCTCGTAATCGCTGACAAACGAAAACGCTCAGTTCATTTTCATATTTATTATGAAATTATAGTAAATATTGCTTTAAAATAGACAATACATATATATACATATATATATATATACGTACATACATACATTTTAAATCAAAGTTCTCAATCACGAAAACGAAAAAGAAGAAAAAACACAAGAATTTTCTTATGCTGCCCAGAGACGCACTAACAGGTGGGCGGGAATCGTTTTGATACGATCAAGTAGAGTTTTTGTTTATAATTTCTAAAAATTTCGACGATTCATAAATAGCTTCTACGAACTTTATGCCAGAATGTCGGTATGTCCAAGATTTTTCTTTAACCAAACGAAAGGCTCCATTCGCAAATAAATTTGGTGTTC
>NW_023998414.1:27413606-27421702 GCF_014805625.2 Glossina fuscipes | reverse complement strand
TTCTTTAACCAAACGAAAGGCTCCATTCGCAAATAAATTTGGTGTTCGTAGGCGTTTCACATTCAAAATTTTATTTTCGCATATATGAGTTCTTTCTTTCCTTCTTATGCCTAATAATCAATGATGATCTTTTCTAATTCTACTCAGAAATATAAATTTGGAACTTTTTAAAGGACAAACAAAGGCAAAAAAAAAAACAATTGTCTATATCAAATAAGCGCGGGATTAAGCATTCTATCAAGTTCAAAAATTGGCGTCGCTCATTTACAATATTTAAAAATTTTTACATATTTTCACTAAAGCCACTTAAAAATTCCAAAGCTATTCTCAAGAAAAGAAAAAAAAAAATATATTTTCCAAGTCTTATACCTTGACTTACGATTTTAAGATTAAGAGTAAGATCTTCGTTTTAACATCATCTGTTAGCCTGTTAGACGAGGGTCTTTTTTTCATCATTATTGGGCTTGGAACCTAATGCAAGGTCATAGTTATATATATGTATATATATATATATTTATATATATGTAAATGTACATATAAGAGTAAGCGGCGCCCCCTAGTCATATGTACTCTGTCGTTCAAGTATAAACGATTGACTTTCAAGAAGAATTTCTTTTTAATATATTTTTTCCAATTAAATATTTACAACTAACTACTCATTAACAAATTCTAAAGTATGAGTGATGATAATAATTGACTTTGTAACGAAACAAATTTCTATTGTAAATGAATAATTTTTATAAAAAAAAAATTTAGTGGCCATTTATTTAAAACAAAGAAAATATATTTTTAAAAAAAAAATATATATAATATTTGTTAAAGATTAAAAACATTCCTAAAAGAAATTTTTAAATTTAATAAAAAATATTTAAAATGTTTATAAAAAAAGCAAAACAAAAAAAGAAAAAACAACAAAAAAAGGAACAATTGTAAAATGCTAAAAACATCAATTTATTAAAGAATTAACTTTTTAAAAAAACAAGAATTTAATAACATGCATTCAAATAAATAATGGCTTAAATTTGCTGACAAAACAAAAAAATAATAAAATAAATTGAAGACAAAACCGACTCCTTCTCCCATATAAGTGTTGTAGTGGTAGTAGTTGAACTTATATAAAATCTCCAAAGAAAATGTTTTCCTTCAATTTCATTTATCTTTTAAATTTTCTTTCATCATTTTCTCTTTCTCAATGAAATGTGATTTATATTTAATAATGTTATACACATAAATAATATATAATTTCTTCTCTTCTCTTTTATCTGTTTTTTTTTTTAAATTATTATTATCATAATGTTCACAAAGAAAACTGAATCTCTCTCTTCATTTTATCTTCTTCTCATCTTTGCCTAGGTTTTCATTGTTAAAATTTCATTAAAAGCGAATTTTTCTATTAAATAATTATAAGTGAATGAAAACCAAACAAAAACAATATAAAATAAAAATTATACATAAACATATAACAGGAAATTGTTTTTTCGATTTACATTATAGATGAATTAAAAATATTCATGTAATTTTAAATAAAAATTATGTTAAAATTAAAAAAAAAAAAAAACAAAAAAAAATTAAAAATATTTTTTTTTTTGCGCCTATTAGTGAAAAGAAATTTAGTCAATGAAATGTATAAATCAATTTGTCTGTCGTTAAAATTACAGAAGGGTAAGGGTTCTATAGGTTGAATACTAAATAAAGTAGGTGTGTTAAATTAAAGTGAAAGTAGAAGTATCTGAAAGGAACGTCATGAAATTTAATTTGAATATTACTCAAAGTTTTGCAAAAATTTAAGGAGAACGGTGTCCATCGTTCCGTCAGCATGTAACAGGAAATCTAACATCACGAATATGTAAAATTCGCTCTAAGACGTTTATAGCTCACTTTAATTGGGTTAATGGCACTGCAACTAACCTACAAGAGAGTCATTCGATATTCATTAATTTTGCTTGAATGGAACAAAAGGTAATAGAATAATAACATCTGGTAAGATTATTAGCCAAATAATTGAGTATTCAAAAAAAAAAAAGGTTTTAGTGGTATATTAAAGAATGGCAACACCGTAGCTATCCTACGGAGACGTCTCCAGCTCAAATGGCTCTCTTTCAAATTTGAATGAAAGAAAAGTAATCGTTTTAATTACATTCGTACATCTAGTGAATGGTATAAGATTTTTGAAATATATTGATTTTTGTGTGAAGTGTGGCAAGTGTGCAATGAAATGGTTCAATTTTCAATTCAAAGAAAAAAAAAAAGAGTTAAAATCAACCTATCGAAACTACTTTAGGTCATTGGAGTCACTGGACTATGTTGCTATAAAAATGAACAACATTTCTATTATGTTGTGCCTTAGTTCATTGCTTGCTATTATTGCATTAACTATATTGCTCGGATATGCTTAAGAATTAATGACAAAATATATTTGTGCGTGCGTTGATAAACGTTTTAAGTAAGACCTTTAGGAACGCTGTGTAAATATTAGTGTAGGCGCATACAGAAGTATCCTTCCGTATTGTAATGCGTTTTAAGAAGAAACATTTGCTTAGCAAATTTCCCAAAATACTTTCCCGACTTTCAAACTTATAGATAATAATATGAAAAAAATTTTCCTTGGATTTTCAAGTTTGTCTCTGTTTCCAATCCATAGTGCACATGCATGTGGACACATCACAACCGTGTTCTGACAGTGGATTGTGTCAAATTTTTGCGACTCTGGGGATTCAAAAAAAAAAAAAAAAAAAAGGAATCAAAATTATGCTCTTTGGTTCCGAGATGTAGAGATGGAAGCAAAAAATTTGCTTATAGATATGTGAAAGTTTTCCATATAAGTAAAAGTCACTATGAAATTTTGAAATATTACATGCAGTACTCGATGTGTGCTCTAGTCTAGTAAACTCACTTCCACTTTTTCCATTTTTTCTTTACATCAGAGAAGGTATCCGTAAAAAATAAGTAGAGCAGCTTCGTTTTTTAACCGAGACGAGATCTCCCACGAGAAAAATGAAGGATTTTTCAAATTTATGTAGTTGCACTCTACATTTTTGCGATTATAATAAAAAATCTTTTTTAGAAGACTACACCCTGCAACCGAAAATGATCTAATATGACCTCTCTCTTCTACCAATTGCTCCTTTTAACTTATTTCAAATTCGATTATTAGGTAGAGAAACTTGTTCGACTTTTGAAAATCAAGTTCATCATAATGCTACCACAATTCAATCAGGCGTTATTTCTTTATGGTCCATTAGAGGTTTATTTTGCAATACCTCAAGCATTCAAATACATAGAAGACCTTTCCCATTATCGGATCGAGCAACCAGCTTTTCACGATAATAATAAATAATATTTTATCATTACAGGGGAGAGAAATATTTGATAAAAAGATTCGAGAGATTTCTCTGACTGTCAGAGGAGTCACAACAATTGGAAGACATCGGCCAAAGAAATCAGATCTTTTAAAGTTTAAAAACTGATTTATTACTAACTTACATCACATATTAGTCTCGCCTCAACTTTACACGGCACTCGGGTTGCACGCTTTCAATCTGATGAGGTTTTCAAAACGAATAATTTTAAGAAAAACAAAAAACCTCATATAAGATTAACTTAATCTTCACATACACTTACTTATTTATACTTAAATTTAGTTATATTGATCAAACTTATGACATATATATGTACTATACGTATGTACTGGATCGATTCAGAGTTTGGCGCTGATCAAGAAAAGTTTCAACAATGCACATCCATACAAATACAAAAGACGAAAAGGCATGACTCGATCGAGTCAGAGTTTGGCGCTGATCAGGATTCGTCGTCGTGGCTAATTATAGGACCTCAGGAGCTTCGTTTTATGCTAAAATAAGTATACATGTATCTTTCGGTGGGGGGTATAAAAAATTTGTAAACACATTTCCGACCGCACCTATCAACCTATTCGAAATCATTAAACTAATTGCAAGCTGCATTTCTTTGATGAGGGAAACATGAATTCAACTAACGAAAGTACACGGTTCGAGTTTGTCGTACCGCTGACTCTTTGATTTTATTCGATTACTTTGAAGTTTTAACAAAAATTTTATTCGATAAATTGAAATTTGCCGAGTATATCGTCAAGTTGACGAGTCTTCTTTTTATAATCAATAGCAAGTATTGTATCCTTACTAAACTTTGAGTTCAATTTTTGGGCAAAATTTTTATTCACCAGTGACGCTAAGCGAAACAAAATAATTATTTTAGCAAAACTTTCTCCCCTCTTCCATTAAAAAAAAAAAAAATAAAAATAAAAAATATTTTCACCTTCACTCTTGTATGTTTTTACGTAGAAACGTAAATATAAAATTAATTTTTCATAGAGACTTTGAAAAATTTTTAATAAGTACACGTAAAATCGATTGATAAACTTGAATAAAAATTTCATGCGTATCCACAACTCGTACTAGCTGAATCTCCAAAGCGTTAGACCGTAGGGAAGTGTTTCGAAATTAAATTAGAGCCGATAGCGTGTGTTGCTAGTGCTCAATGTCTTTTTTTTTAGTCTAAGAATTTATTTCATTAGTCTAAAATTATAATAATAATAATAATAATAAATTAAGTTAACATTTGGTTTTCACCTTTACATAAATCATGGCTGCATCCAATATTGAAATTGTGCAAAGTTTTTCAAACCAGTTGAGATAGATTCATATTCCTGATCGACGGGATATCCGAACATACGTTAACAGAATTCTTAAAGTTGCGAAAATATCATCGCTTAATATACATATATTCTTGTTTAATTTTCGCAAGCCAGATATTATATCATATATGATCATTTAAGATTTGATGTAAGGTGCCAAGGCGAATATGACTTCTTTATTTGATTTTATTTAAATCATTTTGATTTTGAAAGGTATCTTCCTGTTTGCTGTACAAAAACGTAGTCGATGGAGAATAACAACAAATACTCAGGAGTGTAATTAAAAGCGATTTCCAACGCAAAATGTATGCATTAATTTGGCGACAGTCGAGATGAACGCCTGTTACTGATTGGTACAAAAAATTCTTTATTAAAAAAAAAAAAAAAAAAAAAAAAAAAAAAAAAACAAGCACACACACACAAACACACACACACACACACTCATACATACACACACACAAAACAAAAAAAGACTCAAAAATTTACATCTGACCTAGAGCGAATTATAGATACCCGTCATATGAAAACAAAAAAAAAAAAACAAAAATTTATTTATTAAATACAAGCTTATTGATAATTATTCTAATATTGAGTAAAGTGAACTAAGTCTTCTTGTCTATAAGTGATGGGCTTATTATTCATTTTCAATATCATTCCTCGGAAAGGTGAAAGGATTTAGTTTTATAAAAGGGCTTGTACTGATTCCTTGCACTGGATTGATACAGTGTCACCAACTGGATGCTCGTCTACCTAAATATTAAATTCAATGCTCGATTAAATCTTTATTATAATGCTAAACCTATTTCAGTTATTTATATAACATAAAATATAATAGTCTTTGGAGTTGCTGCCTAAGTTTTTTCAGTTCCCCATCGATCAGTTGCGTTGCTTAGCTTCCTATACAACTATTTGCATAAATTGGTAAACTTTGTACGAACTTCTTCGATTCTTAACGTTAGCTGTACATTCCTCTAAGTCCGTTTGCTTAGCCTAGCGCTTCATGTCATGTGTTCGGAATGGACTGAGCCATTGAATTAACTTTTGCCAGTTCAGCCTTTTAATAGATTTTATATCATCTTTCGTAGCCACATTTATGTGGATGGTTCGTCCAAGAATGGATTCACATTTATTTTTCACAGAGTGTTTTTTTTTTTTTTGTTTTTTTTCATAATTCCCTTAACTTTGTTGCATTTAACTATTTGCAGGCATTTCATTAATATGCAATTGTCTATCAAGTCATTTTGAAAACTTCACCAATTCTGAGTAAATGAACTACGTTTATAAGTGTCGCATATGCCTTTGAAATGTTTTTCACTCGCGTGCAGAATAGAAAAATTATTTCTATCGCGGTATTGGATTTAGAAAACGTATTTCGGGATGTTGCGAACAAATGAACGAATAGATCACATCTTTAATGAGAGACGGTGTGGACTTAAAAACCATGTGTGAACGTGAAGTCAGTACAGCCCTGGAAAAAAGTAAAAAGCATAAAATAAAAATATCTAAAGCCGACCATTCATTCCCATGAACGTAATTGATCATTTTTAGATATTTTCTTTTTTTTCATTCTTTTTATTAACTAACATTAATGACGCATAGAATCGACAAAAGCAACGCCAGCAAGCCAAATGCAAATAAGTTTAAATATAATTATATAAAATTTGTAATATTGAGCAGAGGTTAGAGATAGTATATGCTCTGCTTATATTCAGCCTTAATAATCCCAAGAGGCTAACATATATATATATATATATGTACTTAAAATCAAATATATGTCAATAAATTGGAAAATAATTATGACTGATATGAGTATTGAATGGAAATAACATGACACTGAATACATGTGAGCGGGATTTGAAATTTTCATTTATTTTTTAAAAACAATCAAAAACGAAAAACTTTCCAATAACATTTACAAGCGCTGTTCGACAAGACAGCTTCTTCTTTACGCTAAAATTGAATTGAGAATATTATTTAAAAATAAATATAAAAGAATTAAAAAAATAAACAAAAAAGTCGCGCGTGCCAACCCATCACTATGGACTTTTTCGTAGATGGTAGCTTTCAGCAGTTATTTTCGGATTTAGAGGAACAAGATATACAAGTTACGGATTGGCAGCTTTTGCCCCATTACGGCATCAGCACCAATAACAATAGCATCAATCAAAATGATATTAACAAAGAGCCGCCAGATGATTATATAACAAATTTAACAAATTATGAGAATAATATCGAGCAACGCCTTAATATGCAACTTGAAGATGATTTTGTATCCGGTTGCCTGCCTCACTCGACGCATATCGCAGAAGAAAAATTGTTACAAGAAAGTTTAGATTATCTATTAAGCTCTTCGTATTCAAATGTTGAAAATATGACAAGCAGTGATAAAAATTTACCTTCGATGATGATGATTAATGAGGAACTATCCGAATGGGAGGAAAAATTCTTAGATAACTTTGTTGAAATTCCCGAACTTGTCGATTTTTTACCCGATAAGACACCGCTTTGCAATGATAATTGCGAAGATTTCCTTCAAGAGAGTTCAGAGAATTTAAGATTACATCCTGCCCAATATATGGGCTCGGTGGAGCTTTCCCATGATGCCGAAAAGTCTTATTGCTGTCAGTTTAGAGATTGCAGTAAAGCTTATACGAAACCAGCTCATTTAAAAGCTCATCTAAGACGTCATATGGGCGAAAAGCCATATGTCTGCTCTTGGCCTAATTGCACATGGAAGTTTTCCCGTTCCGATGAATTGGCTCGCCATCGTCGTTCGCATTCCGGCATTAAACCGTATAAATGCGATTTTTGTAATAAATGTTTCGCACGTTCTGACCATTTAACTAAGCATCGCAAGGTCCATGAAAGGCGCTTACTCGCGGCCAATAAGGCTGGAAAGACTGTAAATGGCATTCTACCGCAATCAGTTCTCTGCGTTAGACCGGGTAGAAAAAGAAAAAATCAATTGTAGATATTTTTTTTATTTATTTATTTATTTATTTATTTATTTTTTTTTTTTTTTATTATTATTCTTTCCCATTTATATCATTAAAAAACATTTTTTTTTTTTTTTTTTGGTTAAAATGTTTAACAATTTAAAATTTAAATTTAAAAATAAACTCTTAAACGTTAATCTTTTTAAAAATAAGTAAACAATGAGTGTAAATAAGAATGTAAATCCTACAGATGCTCGAGATTTACCTATAAATCGTTTTCTTAATTTTATTGCGCACACATTTCAATACTGGATCAGGATTAATTAGAAAAACACATTTACCTACCTACATGCTATGGATGTTCCCAACAAAGTTCGAAAGTTCGAAATGATGTAGGAAAAGGAAATACGTCTAACGCAATTAATAATAAATATTAATTGTACATAAACATTCGCGGACGCACAGACATACTCGCCAGTTAATAAAAA
>NW_023998414.1:27278198-27413596 GCF_014805625.2 Glossina fuscipes | reverse complement strand
ACATAAACATTCGCGGACGCACAGACATACTCGCCAGTTAATAAAAATATGGGTGATTGTAATGCCATTATATATGCATCATATCGTATATTCCCTTCTCATTATGTCGTATATTTTTAAAAACAAACTACATATATAGATTTGAATAACGATTAACGATTATCGTCTCGAAATTTAGCATTAAGATTAAAAGTTGTTTCGAGAAGATTGATATGGAAAATCAGCAAGATCCGTGGAAGAGCCCGCTTAGAGTAAAACTGAAAAATTGAAGAATACCGTTGTTGTCAAAAACCAAAAGATTGAGTTTTTTGCTCATTACTCATATCCCAGAACAGATATAACGATCACAATTTGCATACACATTTTATGGATGATCGGTAAAAAAATGAAAAATCGCCCACGCCCATTCAATGGAATGGGGTGTCGAATTTTAATTTTATTTGTTGTTGTTGTTTTTTTTTTTTTTTTTGTTTCTTAAGAAAACTATATTAGATATAAAATAATCGGCCATAATCGAAGATAAGAATATTATTTATGAGAGCTATATACATATATATATATATATATATATATATATATATAGTATTTTTCGGACTATAAAAAAACACTTGAAATTTATAAGACGATTTTAACAAAAATATATTTTAATAATATTTTTGGATCACAATTTTTTATTTATTGCTAACATAACTCGTACTAGTGATATTCAGTTCACCTTCACTCTCGGTACTATCGCCCGTCTCGTTAATGTCACCGTTCGTATTACTTACATCTGGAGCTATTGTTGTTGTGACTCCCCTCAAATTTAGCGAGAATTTATTGAAAAAATATTTTATTATATATATACGTTCGGACCATAGAATGCACCCAAGACTTGAGTCCATTATTTTATGCGAAAATCGACGTCATTTTGACGAAATAAATTTTTAGTCTAAGTAGAAAACAAAAATATTATGTTGAAATAGAATTAAAAATAGGTTTGATTGCCCACTTTTGATATATCCATTTGATTAGTTAGATTGAATAGGGTCGTTGAACAAAAATTTACATGGATAGGGATAGGACAGGCAGACCGATAGGCAAGACCGATAGGTTTAGATTCGTATAATAAGAGGTGGATCTATCTTAAGTCCTTCTGCGTGTTACACAGATCCGTACCAACTTAAATACCTATACCAAAAGTGACATGGAATACGATGATTCACTCACACGACGGGAATAATAGGCAAAGGTGACAATGTACAAATTATGGCGGGTATCTATATGAATAAGTATCAGGACCATTTTATATATTATAGCTGAAAGCGAGCCTAATCAACCTAAGCAGATATCTGTCGAAAACTTTGTATAAGGCAAAGCATTCGAGCTTGGCGCTATTCCATGGTTGCCTCATTTACATTTTCGAATAATTTGTGATTTTTTTTTGCACAGCCTGGCATTGTTAGAAAATCCTACGTTTATATTCGCTTTTATTGTTTCTTCCTTGGATCAATCGGCCGGATAGGTTCATTTTTTTTTTTTTTTAAATCGTCTTGTAAATATTAAAAATTAAATAATTTCTTTACTGTTAACATATTCGGTTATGAAAGCTTCAAGCAATTATTTTAATGAAGCTAAAGCGCCCTGTGTGTATGTTATGTGAAAACACAATTCCGTACAAGTATTACGTTATGTCATATTGATTGTGAATTATTGTAAATAATAGCAATAGAATCCTAATAAATTATAAAATGATTTGCCGCGAAATGAGATTGAATGGGTAAATGTCAGGGAATTTTATTATTAAACTTATATTACCAAAGGAAAATAAAAGTTTTCCGTCTAAAGTTTTTTCATGTCCATCTGTGCGGAAGATTTTTGTCAACATTCGCCCGTTAAATGAATTCGATAGCAGCGCTATTGACGAACACGATTTGGATCAGGCCGAGAAAAACATTTTATTACGGAGACGTGAGAATAATATACCGACTATTCGTAATATATTGAAGCGATTGGAATTAAATAAAACAAGTAGTGAGGATGTAGATAAACTTAAAAATGAACTGCTCAAGTTGCCCAACGATACGCATCCAAGATTGTGGACTTATGAAAATCGGCCAAAGGAGACATTACTTTGCGATCAAAGTAAAATTGCCACCAAATCTGTCGAATTCTCACAAGTCTGCAAATTCAATAATATGCTACGTATGCATCAACTGGGCAACTATACGGGACAAAAGAGTTATTATCTATTTGGAAAATTGGCTGAATTGGAACAAGCATTGATTCGATACGCATTATCTATTTTAAAGCAAAAACAATTTCGTTTATTAGCTGTTCCCGATATATTACCAAAACACATAATTGAAGGATGCGGCATGCCCACCGATGGCGATAGGAATCAGGTATTTTCTTTTCATTGACAGAAAATTATTTAATAACTTTGGGTCTTTGTTTTCAACAATACGCTTAACTCGCTTAAGTCGTCGCAGTTTTCACTTTTTCTAGAAGTTACTGAACACAAATTTGTGATTTTGCTCAGGGACTTTAGTTCGGTCTTAATCAGCTAGTAGGGTCCAATATAGTGCAAATAACTTCATTGGATAAACTTATGTGTGTTACGTGCTTTTCGAAACTGACTTGTTTATGAACGCGTGGCTTAATGCATAAGTGTATTATGGATAGATCGTTCCGGTCGAATTATCCTAATAACGACCTGAAGAACTTGACAAAAATTAAACGAACCCTTAGCTATTTTAATCACTAAAGTCTTGAAGCTTACCAGCACTTACGCAAAATATTGTTGAAGAATGTTTCAGAATTTTAGTGAGAAAGATTATATGCCCGCCGAATGTATGTGTAGCTGTTTTGCCTCTATAAGATACTACCAATGGGTGTTTGCAAAAATTTTGATCACATTTTCACTTGAAAAGGGTATTTATTATGGAAAATCGGTACAATATAATATTAATCAAAATAGTTTCTATCATTTTCTGCAACATTTCGCAATACTTTTGGCAACTTGGCGATATTATATCGAGAAGAGACTTGCATAGGTTTGGCAGCACCAACCACCCTTCGCACTTATTCAAGTTTACGGATCCGCGTACCAACCAAGCGATGCTGCTACTGATCTGAACAAGTAGCAATCAGGAGGCGCCATGCCTATTGAGTGCGGTGTAGGTGGCAGAACTTCGCTTTCGAGCTGCAATAATGTATCCTCGACAACTCCTGCAACAAGTGACCAACAAAAGGACGTTTTCATTGAATTCGTGTCGCTACTTTTATACAGTTGACATGAACAAGCAGCGCCACCACAATCCTCTGAATATGTTTGGTGGGCTGCGGCAGCAGATTTCTTCAAATAAACAGTAAAAATAATGAATTTGGAAGAAGAAGAATGTTGAGCGTTCCATGATTAGTGCTAGTGCACGCCAGATAAATCAATAATATTAATTGGAGAGTATAGAGGAGGATCAATACCATCGAATTCAACCGTTGTGTACACTGTAATTTCTGTATCATTTTTCTTGTAAAAGTCATTGATCACAATTTTTGCAAGCACCTAATAATTCACTTTGTCGTTCAAGTATAAAATTTTTCTGATCAATACAAACAAACAATACTAATAATGTAATAACCACGATTAGGTTTACAAATTGGATTCGGGAGATTGTTTATCTGGCACATCGGAAATGTCTTTGGCTGGTTATTATTCAAATAAATTATTAAAAGAAAATAATTTACCGATTAAGGTGGCCGCGGTAAGTCGCTGTTACCGAGCAGAAACGTCCGGCTTGCAAGAGGAAAAAGGCA
Organism: Glossina fuscipes; assembly: GCF_014805625.2. NCBI lineage: Eukaryota > Metazoa > Arthropoda > Insecta > Diptera > Glossinidae > Glossina > Glossina fuscipes. The sequence goes on along the minus strand of NW_023998414.1, from coordinate 27,409,801 downwards.
TATATAGGTATGTACAACACAAGTTGCTTTAATGCAATATATATATATATATATATATAAATATATTTATATTTTGCTTCTTTCATTAGAGTTCATCAATTTACCAAAGTGGAAATGTTCTCGATTTGTTCCGAGCTTGAGTCACATGATATGTTAGAACATTTTAAGGATATCGAGATTGATATATTCAAAAATCTCAATTTGCATTTGCGTTTATTGGATATGCCGCCAACAGAATTGGGTGCATCGGCTTATGAGAAATATGACCTTGAAGCTTGGATGCCAGGCAGACAAATGTGGGGTGAAATATCAAGTTGCAGTAACTGTACCGATTATCAAGCAAAACGGCTAAATATAAAATACATTACAAACGAAGGTCAAAATAAATGGGTTAATACAATTAACGGTACAGCTACTGCAATTCCACGACTACTTATAGCCCTATTGGAATCCAATCAGGTATATAGCGCCTAGATATTTGCTTTCTCACTAAGCAGTTAGTAAAGAAATCGACCGAACAAAAACATTAATCTTGAACTTCGCGTTGTCGTTGTTCACGTGAATCCGTAGTGCGATATTGACTCTTTGGACCATTTCAACTTGCATCCCCTGTCTAGTCATCTTTTGATGTATTGCGGAATGTTCAAGAGGGTAAAAAAAAAAAACAAAAAAATCAAAAAATACTTATTGTCCGTTGAGTAGGGTAAACAGACCGAAATGAGCGGCACATGTAAACGGAGTAAATAAGTAGACCACATGGTACAAAACGCAACCATTTATTTGTCTGCTTTCGATTTTGAATTTTGTCAACGATATTTTAAAAAAACAAACAAGTGTTTATGATACGGACTTCTAGAAGTCATCTATCGGTTAACTTAGCGAACAGGTACCCTTTTATTATTAGACATCTTTGGGGCGTTTGGGAACCATTGACAAAATGTCAGCATTTATCGTTCTGTATGCTTTTATTCATTTACTTTCATTCTTTTCAGAAAGGCAAATATGTATTGGTTCCAGACGTTTTAAAGGATTATTTAAATACATCGATCTTAACGAAAGAGAAATTAATCCCTGAAGTGAAATTGGTTAAGCAAATTAAATCCAAGGAATGAATCTTAAAGCAAATATATGATGAATCTTTTACAGCCAGCCAAACCTCATCTTCCTAACATTTCATTCGGAATCTCTCTCAAATATTTGACAGATAAATAAATACTCTAATGAGTCCTATACATGATACCAGAATCGTTTTTCGTGTGAATATAAATGTGGGCGGAATGCCAGGATCAATGCACTCTTTGTTTTGTGAAAGCGTGTAACACAGAAAATCGCTACATTTTTCCTTCTATTATCGCTTATTCGTTGAATTTTTTATATAAACAATAGAAAGATCTTATTAAAATTTATTTGTTTTTCAGAAAAAGTTTCGGAATCGAGCTTTAAAAATTATTTAAATGTGAATAGACATAGATGCACGATACATAATTAAGCGTTTACCAAGGACTGATAAGATCGATAGGAGAGAGAGAGAGAGAGAGTGAGAGAGATATTGTATTTAAAACTATCTACTAAAATTTCTTATAGGAAAAGATGTTTTTTTTTTTCACATAAAAATGTTATCATATTGAAGTGCTATGTACATAATTTCCTAAATTTGAAGTATTATAGGAACATCGAAGATCGAACATCCATCATTCAGAATTTCAATGAAACATCATTCTTGTCACCAATTAAATATATGAAACAAATAAATAAATATAGCGTTTAGCGCGCAACTCAGAATTTATTAAATGATTTATTTGTGCGTGTGTACATTAATATATATATATATATTTTTTTTTGTTTATTTTTAAAAATTAAAAAGAACAATAATATCAATTAAATAATTAGTTTCCGTTTGCCGTCAATATTTTGTATTATGTATACAATATTAATAATGAAAAGCCTTGTACGTGTATGTAGGTGTGTGTATGTGTGTGTGTTTGTGTTTGTGTGTGTGTGTATATGCGTCTGTTTATGTATGTATTTATGTGTGCTTTTGTATGTGTCAACAAATTGGTTTCATGATGTCTCACAAATTTATTTCCGTTGCTTTTGAACTTAATGTTACGCGACAATGAACTCACATTCTAGATGGCTTAATTAGTTTGCTTGTGGGTGGAGGCAGCTTACAAAAGCCAGCCGCATCGAAGACAGGCAGCAGCTCACGTACACGCCCCGGTATACTGCCATCTAACATTCTGTTAAACGACAAAGAGATACAATTGCAATTATCCGCAATATGTATAAGATAGGGGTACCTACGGTACCTACAATATTGACAAATATATTAATTAAATGGATAGTTAACGTCTACTGTCTCTTTCACCAATCTTTTCCACCAGATTTTGCAAATATACAAATAGAAGAGTGTCATGTCAAGTTAAGCCGTATTGAAAAGGGAACAAGTAGAGACACTATACTCAGGGCCGCGGCACACCATTAAATTCCATCCACCATCTTACGTACAAACATCTATATAATGACTTTTCAAAAAAGAAGGCATAGTATGGAAAGCGGTTGAATATGTGGTTCGATTCGAATCATTTTCAACAGTGTTCGTCCTTTGGCCAAAACATGTCAGTATATTAAATTTCATTAAATACCTTGTACCACAAGTGGTTTACTATGTAAAACCTTACATGTCCATCATTTTAAATTTACGAAGGTGTAAGCTTTTAATCCTTTGTGGTACAAAAATGCTACAAACATATTTAAAATGTTTTGAAAAGTAATATAGATATACTAGGAAATAATAATGTAGGACTCGCATAAAATTCTTTTCAAATTAATAGGCTATTGTTTGAAGACTCCGTCACTACTATTTGCCATAAAACAGATTTATTTAGAATAAAAATTGCACGAATTAATTAATAAATCTTTCATTTCTGATTCCTCAGAATGAATTATTGAAAGAGTTGTGCTGAAATTTATGGTAAATTGTTCATTTATATTCGAAAAGCTTCCAAATAAAATCTCACGATTTTCGAAATCTTATTTCATTGATTGAAACGCCCGATATTTTTCTCATTTGTCCTATGGATATAAGCTTTCTTTGTTTGCCATACAATATTCAATTTAATCTGTGCCTGAGATTTATAGAATTAAGGTAGAGAAACCTTCTTCTGAATGCTCAAAATGTTTTGTGACTGTTGTAACAAATTTCAAACTGAACGAAGGACGGACACAATTAAACTGAATATGAATATCGTTACGTATTAGAAATATAGATGCAAAATACACACTCTAAATACTCTAAAGCATCTAAAGTAATGTAGACCTATAACATATAACCATAAAATATCAATATCCTGTTGATGGATGGATTCAGACTCACTATACAATATTAAGTACAAATCATTAATTCATTCAAATAATTATACGAAATATTGTATTATTATCTACCTTCGCTTGTGCTCGATTTTAGCTCCTTTTAGTGATATATTGGCTTCAGTTGGAAAGAAAGTTGCTTCAAAGAAATTGAGACCATTTTGCAAAAGTATGTTGTATTCATCCAAAGATGCTAGAGTTACGCGTATAAATGCTGGAGATGGTTCTCGCCGTTCGCTGCGTTCAGTTTTTTCAGTAGCCTCAGTAGTAGTTTTTGTGGGCGAACCTTATCATTGAATATCAATAAAGAAAAAACAAAAAAAATATAAATTTAAATCAATTATGAAAAAGAAATTCCAAAAAGACTATGTATTCAATAATCTACCTACCTTCTGCCACTTTTTCTGATGTATGGGAAGTTGTTACTTGAGGACATATATGTAATCGTACGACTTCGACAACCGATTCGAATTTATACAAAGCATGACGTATATCCTCAACGGGTAAATCTTCCGGCACATCCAGTACATAAAGTGTAAATGTCTTCCGTGGTCGACAGGGAATAGCAATCTACGTTGTAATTATTTCAAAATATACAAAACATTGAAGGTAATAAAATTTTTTCGTTTAAATTCATGTGCAAGGGATCAAAAAATTTTGTTATCCTTAATTTTAACGTAAGATAAGTCCTTTCAACTCATACAATCACTTAAATGAAATTTAAAAAGTATATTATATTTATTCTCTAAGAGAATGTATTATTAATCTGACAATTGGATAAGCTTTCAGCTGTTAGAAGGTTATGGGATCCAAGAATACTATTTCAAAGCCACATAAGTCAAACAATCTCATATATATACATATATGTATATATATATATACATATATTTGCCGCAATATCAAGGCCAAGTCTGATTAAAAGCCATAAAGATGAACATCCTTTAGCAGTTACTACAAATGCAAATCAAGCCTTGATTTTATCTCAGCAGGATTACTTGTATATAAACTTGTATAAACTCAAGGAATTGTAGAGATAAGCCTTCGTAGGCATTGAGCCTTGAGTCAACATAGCTAGGCTTTAGTGAATGTCTCTCCCGTAAAATAGATAGAATAAAAAGTTTTGAAATGAAACATTAAATCCCTATATGAAGCATGTTTTTTGAATAAATAATTATACATCTCTTCAAGTCACACAATCACACAACAACTAATCAAAAGTCAGAAATAATATTTTAAATGATCTTGACTAAATAATCAGAGCACAATTTCAATGCACTTCGATAATTGTCTCGAAAATAATAAGAATCACTTATATACAAATTAAAAATTTCAAATATATATTCTAATGTCAAAGCCCCAGACTAGAAAAAAAAAAAAAAAAACAAACGCTCACGCAAACGTAGTAATTGGATTAGTCGAAGATTAGATCAGTCTAGGTAGAGGTCGTGAGAGAGACAGAGAGAGAGAGGAAAAACAAAAGAAGATTCTTTCGAATTCGAAATCTTGAAGACTTTTGCAAGTTCCGCTGTTTCAATGCAATGCATATGAAATGCAAATGTGAGATTTCTTTTAAAATATATGCCAAAATCTTTAGATTCGTCTTTCCCCCCCCCCCCGCCTCAACTATGCCAAGTATAAAAAATTAGTTATGGCTTCCAAGCAGCAGTTTCATTCAATTTTAGTAACATCACAGTTGAATCGGGGAATATAATCTAAAAACAAAATTCAATTTCAACTATTCCCATATCGAAATTCGATATAAGGGAATGATAATTATTTGTTTAACAGTAATGCATAATAATTTTATTAAAAATTTTTAATTATAATTTTAAGACTTACTTTACGATAGAATCTTGCTCCTGTGACTTTATGAAAACCTTTCTTGTAAACCGCTTGATAGTCGTCAGGATGTGAGAACTTGAAAAGTATACCAGTTGCTGTTTTCGTTAAGCTAAAGCAGCCCTTGAAACTCATTTTTTCGCATATTAAAGCTGCGCGCTCCATTGATAACTCGTACGAAGGAGTTAAAAGGAACGCACCTGTAAATGCCCTAAAATGTATTCTACAATTCTCAGTTAAGAAACGTTGAAAGCCAACCTTTAGTTAAAAAATTTTCACTTGATGATATTTCAGAATCGGAATCCTCATCTCTTTTAGTCGACCATTTCGGTTCAGCAGATAGTTTACGTGCTTGCATTTTTGTAACAAGATTGGGAGGACGGTTTCTTTGAAAATCCGTTTTATCGCATTCCAAATCTGACGCGTTCCCAACATATGACATTTTTTTTCAAAATTTATTTTATTTATTTTTTTCTTTTATTTGCTTTTCTTTTCTTTTCTTAATTTATCTAAAACAGATTAAACCGAGCGAAATACTTGTGTCAACTAAACATCTCGCGATCATCAAAACTCTTTTATAGCAAAATTTTTCTACAATTAAACAAAATATTATAGGTAATATGTGTAGGAACACGTATTTATATATTTATATTTATATATGTATATACAAAAAAAAAAAAAATTTACTTTTTACAATTGCATATCGACGATAAAGAAGCATAATAGCATAACTGTATTTATTTATTACAAAAAGCTTATGGCGCCAACATTGATATTGAACTAAAGGCATTTAAAGGACGATTCCTTTACGTTAATAATAGGAAAACCTTTAAGGAATAAGCTCTCATTTGATCAACAACAATAAAGATAGAAGAAACTGTAAAATTTCTTTAAAATGAAAATTAAAAAAATTAAAATTTCCCATATATTGAATTGTGCCATTATGCGTTTTAGTTATGCGTATGCCATATTTGGATCGAAACTATTTAAGACATGGTATATTAATCTTGTGAAAATGTTCGGCATTTCATCACATGTTTAGCTTTATAAAAGTATACAACAAATTATCAATATCTAAATATTCAAATTCAAATGCTAACTGTAAAGTTTAATTTTTAGATAAGAAGTTCACTACTTTTCAGATTACCTATCATCCAACGCTAGCACATTGCAGGTAAGCGTAATATTTGAATAATTATTTACCTTAGATTATGAGCACAAATATCAATATATATATATATATAGATATATATATACTTTTGATTGATTGAATTAGTTTCTTTCTTATCATCATAGTTAATTTCTTTGTTTTCGAATTGCTTTCATAAATTTTAAGCGAACGAAAACCTCTCATTCGTAAACATGTGAAATTCTATTTATCCCTTTAAGAGTTTGATATAATCTTCCCTGCCAGATTCCTCGCAATTCTTCAAACTTTCTCAGCCATAGAGAATGTTGTTGAATACTTTACCATCAATTCAAAGTTTTGAAATAAAGTTTTTCCTAAACTCTACTCTCGATATTGGCTTGGATGGAATATGCCAAGTTCTAGCCAAAGTTTCATATAATACCTATATATTTCTGAGGGTTCGTAACAACACTTTACGAAAATTACAAGCAATATATTAATGATATTGTCTTTATGAACTGAATGAATATTTCAAATTTCGACTTTATATCAATGTTTCTCACATTTAAAAAAAAAAAAAAAAAGCCTTTTTAAGTCTGCTTCAATTTTTGAACTGAATCAATCAAATAATTCTTAACTAGAATAGATCAATAGAAGATATTCAAAATGTATATTATGAAATTCTCTATCTATTAATATCGGGATCAAAATTAGGAAAAAAAATTCAAATTAAAAAAACAAACTTTGACTCTTTACAGCACTCTTTAATTGCCAATCCATTTTTATTTATATAATTTCTTTAACATTTTTTAAAATTTTTTTTATTCATTATTATATATATAATTTGTTTTATATTTTTATTTTTTATTATAACATATTATAGTATAAGAAACTTCATAGCCTTATTGGTGCAATAATTTATTTTTCTAAACTAAGTTAAATTAAATTAAATTGAAATATATATATGCATATATATATATATATATTTGTCTACATCATTGTTTTTCATTTTATTTAGCAATAACTGCCTTTGAATTACAAATATTGATTTTTTAATTGCTTTTACAATTTGCGTCGTTTTAATAATTTTTGCAATGCAACCCTGAAAGCAAGTAATAAGAGTTCAAAATTTTTTATATACCACGATAGATTATACAGGGCGTGAATTTTTTTATTTTTATCCAAAAAATGTTTATAAAACACGCTCATTTCGTCCGCGGATATATCCGTTGAACCCGCTTCATGATGTATTTTAATAAAGTCTTCCTTTTCCTGCGAATAAGAATGAATAAAAAGAAAAAATTTAAAAATAACTCTGAAAACTTTGTTTCATTCATTTATGGTAAATAAGTTATTGATAATTTAAAAATAAGTTAAAAAAGCCGATAGCCCTAGATGCTAGTGCTTTAAGACTTTAGTCTTAGAATTTATTCTCTGGCTAAATTTATAATAATAATAATAATAATAATAAGTTATTGAAAACTTTTCTAATAAAAACTAGAAGCCTTTTGTATACGCAAGAGAAAGTATGAATGATACTTTAATAAAATAGTAGGTAATCGCTTGGATCTGTCTAAATATATTTTTCGGAAATTCCAAGTTTGGTTGGTGGAATTTTCAATTATCTGAATGCCGTCTATGATTGATAATGCATTAAAGAGATAAGTGGGTACAAAAGTGAGAAACATTGACCACGCTTTCTCAATATTATAGTGAGAAAAAAAAATGTTTTTTCAGTACTTTTATAACGTGCAGAAGAGAGTTTCAATGCCCCGCAACTGGTCTTGGTCAGTTTCAAATTCGGAGTGGACCTGAACTGAATGAAAAAACTATGAACACACATAATAGAAATTTAATGTGTTTCCTTTTTTTTAATCTTCTTTACCGATTCCATAATAATAAGGTTTTTTTGCATTTTAGACTAAACACCCTTGTTAGTATAAAGAAAAAAAAGGAATATGTTCTCTACTACTACTATTAGTAAATGGTATGAGCGAATTTGTACACCACCAAATGTAACTTTCTACTCACTTCATAAAAGCGCTTGTTGTGCTTTGACCAAAAATCCTGATTCCATATTTCCACCTCAACTCGTTTATTCCTTAACATTTTGGCCAGAGGCGTCTCGCTGTTAGGTATGTATCGGACGTACGGCCGCAAATTCGAGTCTTTATCAGGCGGCCCAATATAGTCTTGTTTAATTAATTCAGGGTTTGGTTTTTCATTATAGCTTTCAGTTTTCTGGGTTTCTTTATTAGAATATAGTCTCAACGTGTTCTGAAAATTGATTTATTTTTATTCAAACTGGAAATTAACTGTAATATTTTCACAGTTAACATCTTTCAACAATCTTTCTCTAAGCCACTGCAACTATGAAACTCCAGCAGGAAATTTTATTTATTTATTTTGCTTCGGCGGAAACGCCTTAACTAGATTTGCCCATTGTTAAGTACACAATCATGGAACAGCGCAGAGCTCGAAGGTGATGCCCAAACTGAAAGTTATATCATCTTAATTGCAATGAAAATCCCAAAGAAAGTGTTAAAAAAAATAAATAAATAACTTACTTGCTTTAATGCAGATATTCGACTTCGGCATCCTCAACCTTCCACCAATGCGCAATACAGTTGACGCGTTTCCGCCAAAGAGTTTCCGATAAAATTTTAAGCCGGAGCATCACTGTTGTAATAGCTTGGAGCAATGATATTTTTCCAAACACTCAAGAACTATTTGCTACTTCCTCATTATTCATGACATCACACATGCAATGCAAAAAAAGGAGAAAATCTCGATCACAAGAATCCAAAGCGCTTTCTTTCGTAAACGTTTATAGTCGTAATTGCTTACATATATCTTTTTGAGTTCATTGGACTTACTCTACTACGAAACGTTCCATTTCTACTTAAAAGCATTTCTACATTTATTTTATATATTTCCTTGTTATTATTTTCGAGAAAAACAACTGATGTATAAACGATTATCTTTTATCAATTAATTAATCGATAATAATATCGATATCGTTAGAGAACATTAAAAAAGTATGCAATAATAAAATTTTCATTTATTTAAGGAATGTATTTTATAAATCTATTAACCATATTTATTATCACTATAATTATCTATATATATTATCATTAATAATCGTTCTTATTAATTAATAAATTAAACTAAATATAAGCGAATGCGTCTGGTAACTATATGTATTGGTTTATCTATACATTCTATAGCTATGAGCAGAAATAATACACTTTCTAATAACTTTCCGAAAGTAATTTATAGATGGCTTAATCATTTCAAATTTGGTAATGAATATTCTAGGACCGCACTCAGTAAAAATCGTAGAAAAGCATCTAAATACATTTCACATATCTAAAAACATACATTTTTTCGTCCCTCCTATAACCTTGGCTTCAAAAATAATACTATGATATTTTCCTCGAAAGAATAATGCGCCAAAAAACCGCCCTCCTGTATGTACTACAGTAGGCAGAGCGATGTATAAATCTCAACGAGTGCTTTGACTTTATAATCCCGGCTTAAGCCACGAATGTAGCGATTACCAGTAGACTCAACGCTATTATTGCCCCAAATTAAGGTTGCCGTCGTAAAAGCGATTTGAGAAGCCCCAACATTACGGTAACCTTTCATCGTTAATAATTCACTTCTAACCTACCTTCTGAGCATGTCTATCTTGTCTAGAATATTTTAAAATGGTCAAACTAAAGCAATACGGAAAACAACGACTATACCCTACATCATTAGTGGCATAAAGGTATATTAAGTTCGTACGAATGTATGCAATAAACGGAAGGACTTGAGGTAGACTCTTCTTCTGTTGTACTGATTGATTTGGAATCACATTCTAAACCGACTTAAGTTTGTCTGTCCACCGAATTGTCTTGTTTTCTTATGTTCAACTTACCGGCCGAAATTTTTAATATATTTTGATGAAATTTGGTGCGCTGACATGTTTTGCACTAACTATGAACCCTACAGAAAATAGTTCGGATAGGATCACCTTTTCGGCCACTTCTCATGTAATGCCTTATTTTGAATAGTCGTTATTTGACTAACTCCCGTGTGCTATAAAGTATTTAAAGATAGACCATGGCCTACTATAACGTTTTTAGTTATGTCGAAAAATCAATTCGATTAGCTTGAATAATGAAAGTAACTATGAAAATTGGCCATATAAAATTTAATTGTCCATAGGAATCTATAATCTGAGTAAACGCAAAATTTTTTTAAGGACTTGATGCAATCATTTTGTATATTCCTAAGAGCTTATCATTTTCAAGTAGATATAAAAATTAACCAAGTTTTTTTGAAAAAACTCTAACTTCGTTTAATTTTTATATTTGCGGAAACGGCCAATGAGCCTACGGTCACTTAAAAAGTGCGTCGTTCATGATATCTAACCCAAAAAAATCTGAAACAGAATGACACTAACGTATAGACAAAGAAAATAGAAATTTCATTCAAACCTTAATGTAATGAAGAAAAATATTATTGAAACCTCACAACTTATATTTGTTTACACACATTATATCAGTATTGATAAGCCACGGTAGCTTCCCCATTGAATGATCGTTGTGGAAAAGGAGCAGTAGGAAATCCCGTTGGAGGTCTCCAGTTAGGTGGCGGTGGTGCAGGCGCGCCAGCTGGCCAAGCATTTGGTGGCAACATTCTTGGAGGTGGAGGTATACCTACTGGCGGTGGAAGTGCTTGATTTCCGGCCAATGGTGGTAACGGAGGCGGCGGAACAAAAGCTGTTTGTGGTGGCGGAACGGGTGGTGGAGGTGGCAGCATATTCGACGCGGCCGCCGCAGCATTTGGTGGTGGTGGTGGAGGCGGTGCCATTAAAGGTGGCGGTATTATTTGTCCTGGAATTACAGGCATCATACTAGGCACGGGAGCATCAGCAAAAAGTTGATGTGGACGATCAGCATGTGACGAGGGATTTTGGGCCGCTAACAACCGCTCCGCTGCTGAACCATGTCTCTCACCTTTCGAATCTTTCTTAAATGCATACGATACGGAGATAGGCCGATTGCAAAGATATTGGCCATTCATTGCATCCATTGCAGCATCTGAAGCTTCGAAACTTGCAAAATTGATGAAAGCAAATCCTTTTGAATTGCCAGTTTCTGGATCACGCATTATTTTTGGCGTTTGCAATATTACACCGAAGGCAGAAAAAGTATCGTATAAAAGCTTTTCATCGACCTCTGGATCTAAATTGCCAATAAAAATATTTGCTCCCACATCTAAGTTCTTTTGATGAGCTGACGCTTTATTAACTCTTATGGGTTTTCCGTATAATTTTATCATATTCATAATTTTTATGGCATAGTCAGCATCATCTTCACTCAAGAATTCCACAAACCCATAACCTTGGTGCATTTGCGTTACACGATCTTTTGGCATGTGTACGTTAACTAAAACAGAATTACAGATTTTATATTTGTATAAAAATAAAAATTAATTTAATAAATTATCTATAAAATTAAATCGAATTTGCATAGGTAAACCAGTTTAATATAAAAGTCACCGTAGACAAATTTTTTAGATTTAAAAAAATGTTCTAAAGTTTAATACAATAAAAAATTATATACCGCTTCTTTGATTTAAAAAAAAAATAAAAATTAAAAATACTTAAATATTTTGTTTTAAAAAACATTGAAAATTTATCTAAATCGGAATCATATCATGCAAGCGTTGTTGGCGTGTTGTAATTATTAACAACGGCGTGACCCTTCCACTTGAAACAATTCGAAAAATATTAAACTTCTAACATCCAGCAACATTTAAGTATATTATTTTAAAAACTTCTTAAAAAATAAAACTTATTTACAACAAGTTTTACTTACAGTAAGTTTTATTTCCGTAATATAACCTCATTATCCATTTGTTCAACTAAATAATAATAAATAATATGCTATGCTGAAGACTAAATAACATCAAAATCGCTTGGCGTTTTGGAGAAGTTATAGCCAGACATTTTTGTAAGTTATATTATATATATGCATGTATATAATTTTATATAATTTTAACTTATATGCCCGACAAAAAATTTTACAAATTCTACTTTTTGACAAATAGCAAAATAGCCGCACTCTCATTGATAAACCATAAACTACAAATGTTCAACGGATAAGGAGTAATGAAGTGAGTACGTATTCAAATTTTGTTGAGATTGCTAGACAACTAAGTTTGTTTGGAAAATAGCCCCGAATGAAGTGGAGGCAGGATGTGCTTTATGCTCTTAAGATATGATTATATATGTACATATATATTTTACATGAGATCATACCAACTGGTCCCGCCTGCACAAAAAGTTCCCATAACAATGTCTCAGAGACTTTGTCATCAAGTCCGCCAACATAAATCGTCGCATCTGAAATATAATTGAAGTATATTTAAATCATTCTGCGTTAATCATTATTGAAAATACCTTGATTTCGTTCAGCAATTGGTCCAGCAGCCATGATTTATTTATGTTTATTGTGTTCACTTTTGCCAATAGCAAAAATTCACATACATTTCAGGGATATAATTAATCTAAATAAGAATTGCAATTTTCGTGGGAACGCTGGTAACACTGACAAAAATGTTTATATATTAATAATAAAGAAAGAAAGAATTATCCATGAAAAAATTGCTTTACTTACATCACTTGCTAGTTTAGTTTGAATAGAAGGTACAATAATTCTTTAAAATGATTAGGATATATTCAATATTTTTAAAGATTTAGCTTGGAACAATACTTTCTGTGAAAAACAACCGTTATAATTTCAATGTCTTCCAATACAATTCCTAGGTACCAATTATAAAATTGATTAATTTAAGTAAAATTTATAACAAGCAAATTATGGAAGCGTAAGGTCTATCACAAGGATGCGTTATTCCGTTTTTCGAATTAATAAGTACCAAGTAACAAGCACAATGAGATGTACATGAAAAGCAGCGATAAGGAAAATTAATGTAAGAGCAAATTAAATTTTTGATTGACTAATGGAACAAAAAAAGGATAAAAATCAGTTTAAAAGAAAGAGGATGGAAGTGAACTTAACCAACGCCGTAATATAGAGAAAGTAAAGTGCTTAAAAATTTTGATTTGATAAATCGCCGTTATGGCTTGTTTTCATTCCTTATAAGGTTATATAGGGGGCTGACATAACGAGGCGATATTTTCATTTTCTGGTTAAAAACTGCCAAGTGGTAAATACCAAAATATAAATAATAATAAATATCAAATTCGTAAAAAATTACAATAAGAAAGTTAACAACCCAAAAAGTAAACAAGGTTAGTGATAAAGAAGATTGATCCGATATATGTAGATTTTCAAAGATTTTTGCAGATTTAAATTTCAAAATTTAAAAAAAAACGATCAACAGTTTTTTTGGGTGCGGTTTGTTCTGCCCAAGGCCATATGATATGTCAAATAACATAAAGTTTTGTAAAAAGTCGTCAAAGTTGAAGTCCCAGCACGAAAATGGCAATAACGCCTGATTGGGCCAGCCTCCACAAACCAAATTTTTATGTCGTAAATATAAAAAAGTTTAAAATTTGAACAAAATATGAATAAGTACATTAAAATAAAATACCTTTATTTCTTCTTTGTCAATTTCCAAAAAGTCTCGCAAAAAGCCGGCAATATTGGAGCCGCATCGTAATAACCCTGATGCCCTGATCTCAATTGGAGTAGAAAATTATAAAGTCTAAAACATCAATACACTTTCTGCGTTTACTGATAATCGCTGTCGAGTAGTGGTTTTCAAGGAATTTTAAAGGATTTTTAAAAGAATGTTACTTATTTTTATGGTATTATGTAAAACCGTTTCTAAGTGTTCGTTCACTTTCAAAGGCTTTCTTCGGTTCATATTATGGCGTTCACGTTGTTTTTTCTATTTTCAGACAAAACACACAAAAAATCCCATTTGCTATATGAAATGAAATTTCAAGATTAAAGGCATTAAAATCCTGGTTTAAGCGTAAGCAGCCCAGAAAACGTTAGTATACTTCTTATTTATAGTCCTTTATTAATATTTGATTTGGCAGCACTTGACAGTTTACGTTGCCAAATTGACATATTTCGATTTAAATTTGGTTTGCGCATTCGTTAACGCGCATAAAACTTGACTCTGTTTTTAAAAGTGGGAATTAATGTTCAAAAAAGGAACAAAGAGATATATTTGCATGAAAACAAAACAAAAAATTGTATGGTAAATATTGTAAGCACCTAAAATTTTTATAATTTTTATACATCTTATTAAATTGACATTAGAAAAACAACACTTTTCAAAGTAATTTTGCGCTTCATTAACCTTTATATCTATCCGCCTGAGGGGTTGAACAGGTAAAGGATCTAAACTAGCGCAGAGTTCGTAAGATCAAATCTCAACTATGATAGAATGTTCAATAAAACAGATGGCCTTAGATGCTAGTGCTTTTAAAATTTTAATCTTAGAATTTATTTCAATGGTTAATTTTATTATAATAGCAATAGTTATAATAACGTTTATAAAATTAAAATTTAATCAAACGGCCAGTTTTTCAAATCATATGAATTTGCTGCAATAATGCAATGTAAGCTACACATGTGTTGAATTTGTTTATTGTATTGCATCACCGTGACAGTGGGAAAAGGCAAATGCAGTCGTTGTGCTTAGCGTTTAAGGTATTTTACACATATTTAAAGAAATTCAAAATATATAAGAATGATTAAAAAATAAAATAAAAACTGAAACAAATCGTCCTTATTTATTGCAAAGCCGGCGAGGTTTAGTAATAAGTTGAACTGCCTTTCTATCAAAATAAATCATTTTCCGGTATGGATAAAGTTTAATTTATATCCCTGTCCTTATTAATAACATAACGTACTTTAATAGTTGAAATATTATAATTAAATTAATACCTTTTTCTAAAACTTAACTATTAAATTAATTTTCTGATTGAATTGAATGTATTTTAAAGTGTTTTTTAATTTGTCAAAAGTTTAATTTTGATACTATTTCTAAATATGACAAATATGGCATAACTTGAAATTTGTGAGGAAAAAATTGCGATTTTTTAATTTCAAAAATGATTATTTTATCAAATTCACAAATTACTGTTTCTATACTCAATTGTGATGTTTGCAATTTAAATTGAAAGTTTTTGAAATTCATAATACGAAATGGCATTGTTTACAGATATGGTAAGGGAGCATATAGAATGGTTAGGATCTAAAGTAATTGGTTTATATAATGAGAAATGATGGCAACTACGGTTTTCTTGGATTCAGCAATTGTATAGTAAAGTTGGCTAAATTTTTTTTTAAGTTCGATATCGTGTCGGGTGTTGGTGCATAAAAAATGTATTTGTGTGAAATAGAAAATATAAATATTTTATTGATAATTCTTTAAGTCAAGACGGTTTGTCCTCAAAGAATTAAGATGTTGGATTAAGTAGTCGTACCAATAAATATAATGAATTCAGATTTATATGCGTGAGATCTTTACGTTCGTATGTAGGAATTTGAGATGTCTATACTACATTAAAGGAATCAATAAAGGATGAGTTCGTGCAAAAATTTAATTCAAAAAGTGTAAAAGCAAAAATCCATAGTATATATATGTCTATATAGGTACATGCATTTCAATTTCAATTAGGAATTATGTACATATAAAAGTTTGGATATAATTTTGTGTCATAAAACTATTATGAAAATTACAAACAGGATGAGAGTCGGCGTCAAATGTTGCTTGCAAATTGTATTATTGAATTTTCTATGTAAGTATGAGAACACATATGTATACTAACATGCTCATAAGGGCATATGTATATATATGCATATGTATATATATATGTATATATGTACATATATATATATATGTATATATTATTTAATGAAGACACTATAGTTATTTGTGTGTGCGGTCAATGAAATTTGCCATCATTCATTAATAGTGCATCGAAAATGTTGTCGCAAAAAATCTAACATTTGGTCACTTCAATATATGTCATTGATATAAAACAATTATGTCTTTAACACACTTTAACTTGCATGCATGTAACATTACATGTAAAATTTGAAATATTTTTAATTTGGAAGCAATATTGATTTCCATGTTAGGTTCAGGGATATAAAGCGGACCGCAGAGCTGTTTTTGTAAGAGTCCATATTCATTTACAGGTTAAATTTTTTATTCCTCAAAGTCGAGCTTGGGAATATGACCTTAAAACTTAACGTAACTTATTGTATAATCCAGATTGTTGGAACTTAACTTGTATACCCAAAAATCCGATAAAGTTACGTTTCAGGTTCCTATAAACGAATTCTAAATTAATTAAATCGATTTCTAAGCGCTCACTTAATCATAACAATGCCCACTCGGATTTTCTTCGGCTTTAGTTTAAAGGGGGAAGTTAATTTTTATTGGCCCCAATGATTGCATTTAATTTGTCCATCAACTAATGTTACATATATATATATATATATATATATATGTTATAGGTATATAATATTCGGCTATTGCTCTTTTTTCATTTTTTAGTAATTTCCTTCTTCTCACACTCGTTTGCGACCGCGTCTTTTATATCTATCACCGTGAACCCACCTATATCTACTCTTCAAGTCCTTTTATTTGGTGCTAATATCAACAGGATTTCGGGGACAAAATCATTCCGCCGGACATGTTGACATTGGGTATACTGCAGGGCTCCATTATACCCATTTTAGATTTAACACATTTTTAATATCTTCATGTGAGGAATGTACAGAATAATATTCATATTCTATCTTGCTTACCTTATATAATAGATATAAGTACAAGTAGTAGTATACACGATAAGTAACAATAAGCATAAAACGTAAGAAAAATGAAGAAAATAAAAATGTAATCACTTATAGCATTGTGTGGGCGGGGCTGATTTTTCTTTACATCAATAGTCGTCCATAAGTATATATATAGAATATTTCAGCATTTTATCTTTCACAATTTACAAGTAATAAGTTTAAAAAGACAAATTTTTACTTGAAGTAACAGATGTGTCCAGTTTACGCTTTCCTTTGGGGTATGTGCTTTGATCAATTCGTTTCATTTTCAATACCAACTTGGGTGCAAGAACTTTCAATGTTTTTGCCAAATTTGCAGGCGATAGCTTCGATTTTGCAACCAGGAGAATGCTTACAAGCAGACAGATAGACGGATATGCTTAAATTGGTTTATAATTTGATCCTGATCAAGAATGTATATATATGTACTTTATGGATTTTCGTCGAGTTTCTTTCTGGATATTGCAAAACTTTTGACAAGATGAATGTCGACCTCATCCTACGGTGATTGGTATAAACGTGGTACAAGGCATTTTATTCAAAGTGCTGGCCAATGTCAAGGGTGGATTATCAGTGACTTCAAATTATTACAAACGTGCTGCGTGAACCATTATTGCCTACCTATTATTTAACGCTGAGTTTCGAAAAAATTATTTAGCTGTTGGAAAATCAAAATCCAAAATCGCCTTCTAACTGGATGTACTTGTGACGGGGCCCACCTTCACATAATTCCGGACAGCGTCTAATAACTTTTGTCTCGCATGCACTATGCACGAAAAAAATACCCAAACATGCTACATAGCTCTCCTTCATCTTTCTCGCTTTCAAAGATCATATTTTTGACAAAGGCTGTGGCCCTCCCTATTCAAAGAACTGATTTCCTTAATCAAAAAGCAACCATTAATGTTTAGTTCAATATTGAATTTCACTTTTTTGCAACATTATTAAAAACGATAATTATTCTTCCCTTCCCTTCAATAAGCACTTCAAATACAAATTAGATCCTCTAGTTTCCAACATACCACAACATCCCAATACCCCATAGCAGCTCTCAGTTATAATAATTGATTTTTATACATATCTTCAGCTTCAGCTTAGCTTCCGTTTATAATTTTCATCATTATTGCATTTACATCAAGTGGTCAAGTATGTCTTGTTTGTTTGGTTTCTTTAACTTCGCTGGCTTTTTAGAAGGAAGTGCGTGAGTTTCGCTTCCGTGTCCATTTCTGTTTTGGAGTTTGGGCTTCCATCCTTTTTATTTTTTCTTGAAGCAACGAAATTTCCTTATTCCTTGCGTTGACTTGCAGAGATAAGTACCGATGTTCTTCCTTAAGCTGTTTATTGATTTCATTGACTTCCGGTGCCTGCAAACGCATAAAATTAATTTTGCTATCTTTTATTTTAGTTTGCAATTCGCTCATCGCACCTCATCTCCACTATTATCGAAATCAAGGAACAATTTGCAAGTGCCTCGGCATTTCACACCGCATTTCGGGCATTGCTTCGATCTATAATTGGCATATAAGAATTAGCAAGTAGCTGATTGATTATACAATTCGAACTTTGCCCATATTCACCTAATGAGCCAATTCTGAATGCATATACTATGGTATATATGCCCGCAACTTGTACTGTCTACACAGTCATCCTTATTGAAGCATTCCATACAAATTGAACACAAAACTCCGGGCGCTACAAACATGTTTGTAAGAATCACCTAAAAAGTAAAATAAAGAAATATGCATTCAATGGCTAATATGAAAAATACGTCTTTGTCTCCCATATTCTCCCTATCAATCAATAAGCACTTTCGGACCTATGCGAAAATATATATAAATATATATGTATATATATATATATATATATATATATATATATTTTTTTTTTTTTTTTTGAATGTTTTATATATATAAAAGTACAAACGCAGATATATGCGAATATAAAAAATGAATTTCTTCTAATTTGAAGGCTAAATTGCAAAAGTACAAGACTGCCTTTAAAATCGCAGTGGCTTCCAGCAATACGAAGGTAAAGACTGAAAAGCTAAAATAAATTTGACTGATGTTTATTTTGAATATTTTTATGGTTTGACGTTTTTTTCCATGCAATAGACAGATGTTGACGGCAATCTTAACAAGTTAGGCAAGTAAGAAAATTACATTCGGTTGTGACCGTGTGAACTTTTTATACTCATCGCCGTTATTCTACTTTTGTAGAACAATTTTATGGAAATTTATATCGTGCTATCGATCTATTGTAGTTTACAAGCAACGACCAAGAGAGCGCGGAAAGCGAAAGTGTTCACTGTGGTCAATTTTTGTCACGGAGAACGGAAATGTTCCCAGTTTACGTGGTATTGTAAACGTGTCCTTTGATCGTTTTAGCCCATTTTTAATACCAATCTGCGTGCAAGAACTTGCAATGTTTCTGCCAAATTTATTTCAATTTTGCGGCGGCCTTACACAGCCGAACAGATAATCAGACGGGCATGCTTAAATCGACTCGAGTAGGCGTGGATGCAGGATTAATTATCGCAGCACGTTACTGGAACATTGTATTATACTTTCCAAATATTTCGCTACAGTACTTTTTTTATTGTTACTTAAAGCATTCGTGACAAAGTAATGTGACCGACCTAGTGATAGAGAGTCACTTCTAACAAAAGCGAATCTACAGCACTCTAGCTGGTTATCTTTATACGATAAAATTCGCATAATATGTATGTAATGTATAAACAAAAATAATAAACGCTGTAAGGGATAACTGTGAACGCCTTTTGGGCGGTTCATGGACCATCAGCTAAAGCGGTTGGCTGCGTCCCCGGTTCTACTGATCCGAATTGCAGCAACAAAATGTGTCTTCAAACTCAACTTAGCCAAGTAAAATTGCTATTCACCAATACATAACCATAATCCCACTCTATGGTAGCGCACACCTCTGACAAAAGCGAATATACAACACACTAACTGTTATCTTTGTAAGATGCGGTAATAAATGATTGTACGTTTTTCCACTATCTTGAAGCTGATGATCTCTGCAGCCCCCTGCTTGGCTACAATGATATGCTCGACCTATACATAATTATTATAAACATTATTTCATATTGCATTTCTTTCTCTCTCTTTTCACTCTTACCTGAAAGACATACTAAAGCAACATAAAAGTCCTCAATCTATTTATGGAACAATTAGCTAAGATGGGATTCCAGGAATTAATTTTGAATAGTTTGAACACATGTAAAAACATACGCTACCTCCTACAATTTCTAGAGCATTGAACTGAAAAATAAATTTTGTGCCTATTTTTCTATCCACACGTGTATGTAGTTTGCGTGGTCTTTGAAGCTTACTTCTGGGCGTTGCAAACGTTTTGAAAGGGATGAATGTACGTCTCGGTGATGGGTATAGGGGAACAGGAAAAGTAAAACAAAAGTATTGTCCATCGTTACTTACCACTTTTTCTAACTTTCTGACATAAGACACATTGTGCATCGAAATGACAATTGATTCTTTTGTGGCTACCCACGAATGGATTCGTACTGAAACAGATTATGAGACATTGATTATGAGAAAAATTAAGAAAAAGCCAGTGCTCAGTGTCCTGCACGCGTCCTCAAATATCGGGCAGAATAAAGTGAATATTAATTTTTGAAGCATTTATAAGCAAAGTAAATTGCTCAAGCCAAGCCAAGCCAAGAGAGAGTGACTTTGAAGTAAAGATAACGATCAAGTGTGTTGATGCCAATCCTACTCCTAAGTCCCAAGTCTAATTATTCTAAATAAGTGCTTTCAATTTTACAAATCTAATAATATGAACGTAACTTAAACAATCTTAGACATAATACGTAAAATAGAAGGAATTTTAACTAAAAATCTAATGTGTTTCGTTTTCGTCGATGGATAATAAAAATTCCCTCGAAGGCGTATATGTATGATTTTTCTTGTCGCAAGATTAATCGTTCGCTCGAATATATTTGGCATTAGTCTTTTGTAGACTTAACAGATTACAGCAGTGCTCGTTGGCCATATTTAATTAATTATGTATATATATATATATATATATATATCATTCATAAACAATCGAAATTTTTGACATACTGACGGTAAAAGGAAAATTTAATATCGTATCACTGAATTATTATTTGGTATTAATTGATATTTAATTAAAAATTAATTCTTTATCCGTTAATTTATATACATAGATTTTTGTAATTGCGTCGAAGTCCATTTCGAATCAACGGATAGTGGATTCTTTTTGAAACATACGCGTCAACCACCAGTCACGCCCGAGATATCGAATATTCATTCTTCTCCGGTTCCTACATTACGTTCGCGTACAGCTTATGACTCTATTTTATCAATCGATCGCTTCACTGTGGTTCAAACAACACAACCAGTGTCAATCAGAGCCAGTTATGGTCCATTCTCTACTAAACAGACCGTACCAGCTAGATATATCGTGCCCGATGCCATAGAAAATCAAACTGATTATATGAATGTAAGTATATAATAGAAGAAAAATAATAATAATAATAATTAATAATGAAAACATAGCAAAAGAGCGAAACGAAAAATATTTATGAATATTTCAAAAGTCTTTATATATATATATATATATATATATATATGTGAATTAAAATATCAAACACTGATACCATGTTACGGATGACTATTAAAGAGGATGTGCAAAAATCAATAGTTAATGCTCATCTCTGGTCTTTTTGATATTGAGAGGTAAAGGAAATTCGACACACATAAACATAAACAAATGTTGTTGACGGCATAGAATTTAAAGAAATCTTTAAAGTCAATTTATTTCAAGCGCACTCTTTTCAAAGAAATGTTCTAATTTATATTAATCTAAAATTTTACAATTTTAAAATTTTTATCTCGTTTATCGAAACTCAGTTACTCCACAAGTACAACCCAAAGCGGCTTTCGTTATTCGTTATAAGAATGGCGCTTTGATTGTGCCTATCATACGGCGCATAAAGTCGATTGTGTGAGAATAATCTTAATATAGATCCATAGTATAATCCTATGGGTTTGATAATAGATTTCAAATTTTGCAAAATTGATGCAAAATGTCATAACTGACTATGTATGACTTTAAAGAATTAAAACTCTGCCTACATGCACTCGCAATGTATTCCAAATTTTATTCACATTTGCTCCTAACAAATCTTTTGCTTACATTATGTCGCATTAAAGCTAACTTGCTTGTCCCCATCCGCATCACTGAGAAGCCTAACACACAGGTTGCACATATTTAATCAAAGCGCTGACCCGTAGGTATGTGTTTAGTGCATTCATTGGTTAAAATGTAAATAGGTGAGGTGAGGAATTTTCATAGCAAAATGATAGATAAACAAAAGTTTACTGAATGAAAGACAAAATATGTTAACATATATTGATTGCCGCGTTACTGGATCGTTAATATTTCCCTTTTTAAGGGGAAGAAGAAATATTCTTCTTCTTTTTTTTTTTTAACATAATTTAGAATTATATTCCATCATCGTTCGTACGAATTCATAGTTTGGATAAATGGATTAAAATTGGATTTTAATAAAAACACACACATCCAACTATTGCACTAATAGTGACACCACAGTTTGCCTCTGCACATAAAGATTATTGTTTACCATTGTTGTAAAGCAATGAATCTTCCATCAGAATCATGCTTTTGGAAATGCCAAAAAGTACTTGTAGCCAGTACATATAGCCAGACTTTGGCCAAAGTTCGTGTTGACTGCCGCTTATAAGGAACGACTTTTGCAATGTGGGCTCCAATGGTTTTATTTTGAAAAATTATTTATCCATAGTTTGTCCCATATTACGATTATATTTCAATTCAAGTCCGTTCTGGTTCGTTCTTGTTGGCAGTGTTTTGCAGATATCGTTTAATTCGCTTGGACTTAATGCAATAATACGCTTTGGACACTTGATGGTGCTATGTGGTGGGCATGTCACACATGGTATATATATATATACTTTATGATACTTGTACTACCCTTATGACAGGAAGTTAGATACAATATATATATATATATATGTTCACCTACGTATAAATGTTGATTCGAAGAGCTCTGGTTACGATTATATTAGTTGAGGAAAGCGAAAGGCGGCGATCATATCCAGCAAATAACAATATATTTTAATACATTTTCAGAATACAACAGCTGCACTTCTGGAGTTGCAGCAGTCCAATATTCATTTAGATATATCTGCACATTTAGTTAGTACTAAAGTATCACCGGATTTTCCGGTTTTACGGGTCCTGTTTCATGCTGGTGCAGATACGAGTGGCCACTTACAACGTCAGAAGATCTGCGTTCTGTTACATGTATCTTATGGAAATCACACTCCTTTAAAAGGTCGTTGCATGCCTGAAGGTGAAGACGGTGTGTGTGTTGCTGAAGTACGTAACGTAGTACGGAATAACTGTAAAAATAAAAAATAAAAAAATGCATTTCTCATCATTTAGGTAGTTATACCATTCTCATGGTTTCATTCTGTCCCGCTGCCATATATAAAGGATATACCGGGCTCCATACCAATTAAAGTTCCCCAACGTCATGTTCAAGTGTCGTATAGTGTTTTCGAGCCCCCTTTGCGTAATCCAGAGCAGTGTGAGCCCAAGGTTCAAATTCAACCTTTAACAAATTTTGCCCAAATACCACTTGTCGCACCTAAGGTAGCATTCAAAGAGCTACGGCCCGATGATTCTTTGACGATACTTTTACCACAACAACCATTGTATCCAATGTCAAAATTTCATGTGCCAGTTTATATACAACAATCTTCTGAAAGATCAATAGCATCATTTTCAATAAAAGCCCGCGTTAAATCCGGTATCAGAGTGCTCAGCGCGATGGCATTAACCGATTTGTGGAACATATCAATTGAAAAAGAAAATACAAAACATACAATCGTACGGGTAACAGCTTTGAGAAAAGAACAAGAGCGGATCGCGGAAAATCAAAATTCATCACACATTAAAACGAACGATAAAAAGTATGTATATTTAAACAATTTTGTAATGATAAAAAAAAAAAAAAAAAAAAACAACTTTTAATTTTGTAAATGAAATTGAAGCAAGGTAAAATGTTGTTGCAGTTCGTTCCGACTGAACAGCATATATTTTTAGATCATTATTTTCCAAGAGAATTCTTATATAGAAATGGGCTCCCAAAAAATAGATCAAAGGTTTATTTCAAGTCGTTAGAAGGTAGGATCATTCAATCTCATTGTGTCCAAACTTTCCTCATTCATTTGATATGTCAAAATACTATTATTTTTTTTTTAGTCCAATTTTGTTGACATATATTAAACCATGGCCAAAACAAGCCAGCGTACCTTAAGTTTGGTTCCACAAAACCCATGAATATATAGCACGCAAATATACATATATATATGTATATGTATACTGTAACGGCCAGGGGTATACGATATGAAAATAGGATTTTTGAAACATGACTCAACTTCTAATTTAAAATATTGTTGCGAGAATACCAATATTTAATAATTTGAAGCCAAATTCTAAAGAAATGAAAATCAAGTACACCCAATGTGTTAACTGCGTCATGCAACTAGGGACTGGTGAAAAGAATTTTGCCAAGAAAATTGATTAACGATTTAAAAATGTCGCGATAAGTTTAGGTAATGGTAACTTAGTTTTTGCGAGATGCCTGCGAAATGTATAGGGTGAGGGATCCATAAAATAGGCCTGCATAGTCGAAATTCGCTAAAGTCAATTTCTAACTAAGATTACGAAAATTACCTTTTTACCATATGAAGATTCAGCCTACGCGGCAACGGTTATATGGAGGGGAGTTCAAAAAAATATCGTATCCGAGCCGGAGCCGGCAATTTGCAATGCCAAGACGCTACTGCTCAGCGATTTTTTCTAAGGAATTTTGCGAATTTCATATAACAATTTTTCATAATCAGGCATTGTATAGTCCGAATGAATCCATCTCAATAGAATTTGTCCTTGGGACTGAAGACATGATTCATCACAATATCTCAAAAACTGCCATTTTTAGGATAAACGTAGGCATATATCGAACGGATAAACAGACTATCTTAGTTTCTTATGGATGTTACATACAAACGCGCAAGCTTATATCTTGTACCATGAGTCGTGTGGCGTATATACATAATAAAATTGTAATAATAAGTTTTTTGAGTTTATAAGCTTCGATAATCTAAGACAAGGAACACCATCTACCCTATGGTTATAATCAATTCAAAAATGTTTCAAAATACATAATTAGATTGAATTTAAAATGAACATAAAAACTTGCCTAACTTTATTTATTTATTTTTTTTTTATTTCTATATATGTGCGTTTGTGTGTGTGTGTGTATGTGTGTGTGGGTGGATGAAATAAAAAAAATTCATGGCCATGAATATAATTTTTTTTTTCAGAGTGGAAGAAGTATTTTCATGGTTATTTGAAATAGCTGATGACGCAAAGGAATTACTTGAAGGTGGAAAAATTGTATGGTCTGTTACATATATGTACGATGCATCAAAAGCGAAGGACATCCCTTTGGAAAATGTTGGATTAGATGATAGTAAAAAGAGAGTTATTGCAAAGCTGGAAATCAATAAGGATGATATACAAGCCGTCTTGCCCATGGCGAAGGTATGCACAAAATACTAAATTATATAAATGATCTGTCGCTGTACACTACTGAACTAATTCGTTAAAAAACTATTCGCTGTTCAAATGATTAAATTAGAAGTATACAAATAATGATTGATTGAAGTAAAATCTTGAACATTATTTGGATTTCTCACATATTTTGAAGTTTTTTTTTTTTCCTTTTTTTTGAAAATGGATTGGACCAGTTAAGTTAAAATTAGATCCATAATCCAGTAACGCAGTTGAAAGCCATTGATAATAATTTTGAGCATTGGTTGAGACTGACAGAGTGACAGAGTGTTCAATATGAGAAGCTCTGTTCTGCTGTTAACCCATATTTTGACGATTAGTAGTTGAAAGTGCGTTTTTCTTATTTATAGAATTGGGAATTAATGAATACAGCTGTATTAACTGGCCGTCAGGTTGCCCAAGCAATGAAAGTATTTATTGTTTCGCAAGGAGGAAAGGTTGCTGACGTCACTCTTCAAAGTTCATGTCATGCTGAAGATGAAAGCGTTATAAAGGTTGAATTTTAATTGAATGATATATATTCGATACAAAGATTTATCTTTAAAATCGTTTTTAGGTATCCTCATCATGTAGCTCCGTATATGTTGATGGTTCTGAAATACGTGGGTCATCGAATGCATCAATTATAGTTAAATATGGTACGTACATTGGTTTAGCTAAGTTTGTCGTTTGGATGCCAGAATTCCCACTAGAAGTTTATATTAGCGATTTTCGACTCTCACAAATAAAGGGTTGGAAGGTTGGCGAAGAAAACCAGTACATGTAAGCAAATGTACATAGAGAAAATAATTTGTTTAATTTCGTAACTCTTTGCAATAATTTTAGTCATAAAAAGTTACGACGCCGAAAAAAACGTTCATTTGTAATTGGACCATATAATTCCGGTTATCACAATAACGTCGGTATGGATAAAATGGCATGTCGCGCAAGATATCAACAAAGTCCTGTAGAAATATACGCAAGATTTGTTGCTATTGATCAGGTAAAAAATATAATCTCTTGTTGTTAATTAATTAAAATTAAAAGACTACTGTTCCCAAAATTCTCTTCATTGCGATAATATTATGTAAATAGTGGCAAAGTAAAGCTTGTAAACTAACCAACCGTTTAGATATAATAATAACTTAATTTAATAAAGGTAGTACGTAGCGTATTACACATCTGCGTGTATCGAACGAATGACATAGTCGTAAACGGAACGGCGATTATAACAAGGAGAAATCCTTTAGAGAATATGTTATTAATGAATTCCAAATTCTGAATCGTATACGTCAAGTCCCTTTGATCTAAAATTCGACCGATTTATCTTGAGAAAGGTCAGCATATAAAATTTTTGTTCAAAAAAGTCGTATCCAACCAAGTAATGCATTCACAATTACGACAAGCAAGGACGATAACTATATTCGTCTGTTGCCGAAACTCCTTTGTGTCTGCCTCGTTTAACTTAAAGTCGTTTACTACAAATTCTGATTGCAAAAAATCAATTTCTTCGCTTTCAAACACAAATGTTGTACTGTAGACGTGTCTTTTGATCTACTCGTGAGTGCAAGAACTACTACTTGGATGTCTCGTTGCTCGTTTATATTTACATAAATTTTATGTACTTTATTTTTGAAATTTTTTATAGAATTCCGGTCGCATTAGCTATTTCATATCGCGACGAACTGGACTACGAGTAACTGATCTAGTTCAACCGTTGCTACGAGTAGCGGATCCTAAAATTGCGAGCTTAAAGGGAAGAATATTACAAGGAAAATCAATGGGACGTACAGATGTTCAGGTAATAAGCATTTGTCTCTCATTTATGGAAAATGTGCGAAAATATTTGGGCATTATTTAGGTTTTATCTCCTATTACTGGGCGAGTCATTGGTGCCAAGGAAATACGTGTTGGAAGTGACAAAGTTAGTTTAGTGAAGCTGATAGTCCGAGTTGTCTCTGGATTGCAACTGACAATTACAGCCGACAATACAATTGAAAATGGTTATATTGCCGAGACGGCGGTTACTCACAAATTAACAGCGCAATACCAGGAAGGCCTTCTTGATATAGATTTAGAATTTTCGGATGGCTCTAGAACACCTCTACGGTAATTTTTTAAATATATTTATGATAAAAATTAAAAACTAAGCAAAAATATCTTCTCTGTACAGAGACATATCTGTAGAAGATTACTTTCTTTTAGTTGAAAGTTTAGATACAGAAGTAGTTGCATTCGCACCTATGTTGGCATCACATCATCCGCGAGTAATCGCAGTTGGGGAAGGCAATGGTAACCTTTTGCGAGTCACCCTTTTGTTAGCAGAAAATTGTCGAACACGTCGAAATACAAACGCTACCAAACAGAGTAAAGCAATTGCATCCCCGTTAGCGAGTGCTTTAGCATCCGTCGAAGTGGACTTTAATAATGGCAATGATATTGTAAATAAGCATGAAATTGTCCAAAATGATGGAATTGTGGGAAAAGACAAACTAAAATTTCGGAATACTGGAGATCTAGCTGATATAATAGGTTAGTTGTGCAAAGCCTTCGAAATATTGAATGTGTATTCTTAACGTCCTCAGTTCGATATACATGCTATACGTATAAAGATATTGGTACAGATCGACCGTGAATGCATTATGAAATTTACATCTTCGTTACAGCGATTTCAATATATATATATATATATATATATATATATATATATTTCATATTCATATTCGTTTTTTTCTCTACAATGCTGTCTAAAAATGTCATGCTAATCGTGAAATATTTGATTTTGATTCAAAGTTGCAGCAATTCCTTTACTAACAAGCACTAATAACAAAAATTAGAATGAAGAACGTATTGAATAAGTTTTTAATACACTGCCTCTGACTATAAAATATTGCATAAGTTATTTGCATGATTCGATCATCTCTCTTGCTTAAAGAAGAGCAATTTTGAATATATCTGTCACTCATACCCGTACAAATACTGACTTAATTGAAATTCATTTGAAGTTAAAAATATATTGCTGCAGCTTCACTCACTTGTTTGAAACCGTTAGGATGCACAATAGCAGAATTAATATTTCATATATTCATAAACTAATCTATATTTGAAGTAGGAATACCGTTGAGAGATTCCACGCATCATCATGAGCCTACGGTACAAGCTAGACAGCATCGCGGAGTTATTCATTCCGCTGGAAAAGTGCGTTACGGAAAAGCGACACATCAAGGAAATATGACTTCAATGGAAGTAGGGATGTACGTTCTTTTGACGGCTTTTTGTTTCGCAATAGTAGTATTCATTATCTCTTGCGTGGTTTACGCATCAAAATTTAAGCCTGCCAATGTCGATAGCGGACTAGATCGGGGTAAAATCGTTAAAGGATCTTTGAATGGTAATGATTTTCTTCAAGAACCACGTTTTATAAAAGAAACTACTACTAATGCTCATGACTGGGTTTGGCTGGGTCGTTCAACAATGGATAGGACATCTATCATAAATGAATCATCGTCGGGGCAGAGTTTTATTAATCCTAGGGGTAAGTGTGCAAAATTGTAACTTTCTGCAAGCAAAAGTTAAATTTATAAAAACTACACACACAGATTCAAAGATAAGGATAACTAGTAATCCCATTATCAATTACTCGAGCGACGTAAATTCAAATAACGAAGCGACCACTTCGTTCCACGTCAACAGTTGTGAATTCAATGCCAATTTATATAATCACGATGCACAAAAAACAGCAAAAATGTAAGTATTCAAGTTTTTCATTTATTATTACTTTTTTTTTTCTTTTAATAAGTTTTGTGAGGAGTTCAGAACAAAAATCCTGCCAGAGATGCGGTCAATTAGTTCGATTAATTGTGTAAGAGAGAGTAGTGCTGCGGTCGGTGCGCTTAGTCCCTTATGGGCCATTTTCAATGGTCCTTGACTTTTATGCTATATCCACGTTGCTTATTAATCTTCTCAGAGCAGATTACTCTGAACGAAGAAAAAAACAATTAACAACAACTTTTTTTTATAATAATTGGAAATTCGCGCCAACGTGAATATAACTTATGAAAAATAATTTTCTTTTTCATTTCTTATTTATTTATTTATTTATTTTTTTTATTTTTTTTTTATTTATTTTTTTTATTTTTTTTTTTTATTTATTTATTTATTTTTTTTTTTTTATATAATCAATATGCTCTTCTCAAATTACTGTTTTCTTTTCAATTGCAGATTTCCAAATCATTGCCAAAATATGGAAAATAATTCGAATGAATACCGGCCACCTATACCACCACATCGTAATATAGACACACGTCTATGCGGTTCAAGCTACATTTGCAACGTAAGTATAACTCAAAATGAATTTAAATATCATGCTGCTTCAGAAGAATATACTGTATTATAATAAATTTTACGCTTATCCACTTCTCGCAAAAGCATTTTGTAATTCCTGTAATCGAGTTTAGATATTTTTTCAGTTAATAATTTGAAAATAAAAATTTTGTCTCGAACTGAGAATGCATCTGGAATTTATTATTCTAACTTGTGTTATATTACCAATATCTAAGTGATAGACTTAACTTTTATAGACGATTTTAATCGATTCGGAATCATTTTCTAAATCAATTTAAGCATATCTGGCTAAGATATGCATCAGCATGAGACTCTGAATTTTTAAACACTTGTTTTCTTAACATTGAAATAGGTAAAAATGATCGCAAAAACCTAGCCTATATACGGGTACAGATATATGTCCACAACGATATTCAAAGAACAACTAGGACTTTCGAAAAGCCTAAAATTAAAAGCAGTCTCGTTAATAAGTCTAGCCCTATATCAAATATGAAATGAAAGATTTGTCATTAGCATTTTTTGATCGCAGCGCCGCACATAAACAAACACATAGATGATGATCTAGTTGTTCAAACATTCATAGAAATTTCATTCTATTAATTGAAAGCAGTTTCACGATTTGATCCATTAATTGAATATGATGAACCGAAGTGGTGGGAGTAAACTTATATAACTTGAATAAAACTTCTTCTTCTCTCCTTAGGTATCATAAATTTACAAAAACATAATCATTTTATACATTTTTTTTGTTTCCCAGCAAATTAATAAGCCTTATAGAAGTAAAGGAGATCTTATGCTGCCATCCGGCTCGGTAACGAAAGAGATTCTCACCAAAAATAAAGGACAAGTGCAGCAATCATCCCCCGAGCAAATATTCTCGCCTCAAGAAATTTGCATTCCTGTCAATCCAAGTGGCAAAATAATGACCAACAATACGGAGAAGCACAATGCCGAAAAATTGGTAGAATGTCCACATCACAAGAAAAATGTTTTCCAATTTGATACATTAACTCCCAAGCAAAATAATAATCCAGATGTAACAAACCAGTGCGCAAATATTGGTAAGATGGAAAAACTCCTCTCATTTCTCCTCTATAATTGTTATGCTTCATGTTCAATACACCGATCTTAAGCCAAATTGCTAACCACTCGAAAGGTCGCATAACCAAATTCCTATTTTAACTAATTTTTTTAATTTGGCTAATAATTCACTCGGCATTGTATCAAAAAGACTTTGGAACAGCCAGAAAATGAGCCTTTGATTTGTGAGGAGGTGTTAAATAAGGAAGGGAAGGAATGTTATACGAATGTGAATACAGCTGTGGTGACAGTACGTTCCATTTCGGTGATGTGCGCGTTTCCTAGTTAAGAGTTTTGCTATATGAGACCATCATACGATCGTCATCATGCTGCAAAAGCCTTCTCGCATATTTTAGCCTTAAAAATTTTGCGCCACTGCAAATAGTCTTCTCCTTTTGAAGTAGCTCATGGCACACTACATCCCAAGCATATATAGAACATTGTATCCGCCACGATATAGTAACAGATTCTTCTCAGTTAAATGTGAAAAATCGAAAACTTTCTGTTGAAAGTTCGCCTTAAAGCTTTCAAGAGATAAACAATAGTTTCATATATATGCGGAGGTCATAGGTTAACGAATATTATTTATAAATTAAGTGACGGCAGATCGATAGAAAAATCCATAACAAGTTGTTTAAATAGAAGGATTCATGTTAGAAATCTACTATGACTAGGATACAATAATAACACATAACATATATAAGGTCTCCAGGATTGGGTGGCGGAATAGACATATTTTGAATCATTGTTTACGTGGTGTAATAGCCTCACTTTAAGTAACAAATAAAAAAACAGAATATTCTAAAGATTTTGCTCGTCCAAGAACACTAGTGGCGGATAAGACTATGTTTACAATCTTACAAAGATAACAAGGAGAAAAGTTATGCTCGCCGTATGGCGAATTAGTGGTAGCCGTCACCTCGAACCCGTACTTGAGATTTTTAATATTTAATTTTAATATTTAAATATTACCCTAAACATAACTTGGCCGATGTCACCTGACTTTCTAGCTGTTCGTAAGAACTAGTTACTTGTCTATTAGGATAGTTTTAGCCATGTTTTTATTGGAAAATGACGTACATAAATGTACCAATATTGAGACCAATATTTACTGTTAATAGTTAGTTGTGGTGTTTTTCACCTATTTTTCAACAGAATCAATGATATGCCTATCAGCAAGTTAGTCAGTCGATCTAATATTGAAAATGTGCATTCATTTGAAAGGGTTTTAAAAGACGACAGAACGATATGAGTAACACTTTTCACCAACATGTATATTATTTTAATACCCACCACTGCAGGATGGGGGATTTACTCATTTTGTCATAACGTTTGAAATGCTTAAAGAGATGCTTCAGAGACCCTATCAAGTATATATATATATATATATATATTCTTGACTAGCGTGAAATTGTGTACGTCTATGCGATATTTGTTGCAAAAATGAAGACAGCAACTTCAAAGTTAGTAGAAACATTGGAACTTTTTGCATTGAAAATGGGCCAACTTGGTCAGAGTAGAGGCGCCCAGTGGAGCGTAAACTTAGCGCAATTCGGTTTTTTTAAACAGAAATGGATTTTTGGATTTTTGCTCGTTACTTGGATTGCATTAAAGTTGCAAGGCTGATATTTTCCAAGTTTACGAAACGCTGCACCCTTTACGTGCAAAAATCGGCCATACCCATACAAAGTTACAAATAATTGAATTTTCTTTTTTTTGCACTTTTTCAAGATTTCGCGTTTTTTAATGAAATGATAAGATAAACGAGACCATTTTGTACATTCCTCAAATGATGATTTACTGCCCGCCCAAAAACGCGTTAATTCTACAATAAATATGGTAGACACCACGACGCGGTAAACTAAATTTTCTTAACAATAAATATTAGCAAAATACAGGGAATGAGATGAATTTTACTGTTTTATAATTACATATAAAAAACCGTGGGGCGTCCAAGACTTTAATGGTGGCGGCTGTGCAAGATTCTTTCTTTCTTACTTGTTAAGTTTTACATTTCAATTTATGACATCTCCTCGAGGGGCAAACAATATAGTGATCGCGTTAGCACTTTCCTGCTAAGAAAAAGTAGTGTTAGTGCTAAAAATCATTGATTACTGTGGATGATGAAAAATAAGTTCGTTAAGTGAAATATTTATTAATAACTTTTTATTTCTAAGATGTGTCCTATGCACTTATGCTGTTTTCAGTAGATAGTATTCGTACGTCAAAATCAATTTTGAAAAAAAAAATTAAAATATTAGAATCTGAAAACTATTTTATACGATTTAGTGATATATATTGAAAGTGCGCCGATAACGATACACGCGATGTATATTTTATAAACATAAAAATGTGTTTATTCAATTAAAAACAATTGAATTTGTTAGCGTGCGCCGAAAACGGCTTGGCAAGGATATCCTTCCAGAAACAGTTTGCCTGGGACACTTCTCGATCTTCTTTTGCAAGATCCTATATGGGAATGTTAGAAATATTAGGTGAGTAATTGCTATCCGATTCACTGCATTCATTAGTCTTATAATGCTCTTCTTACCTATCACACACATTATACGCGATGATAAGTCATGGAACGGAATTTATAAAAATAATAGCTAACAACGAATAATGTTATAAATGATGAAATAATGTCGTAAATACTTTAAATCCTGCCATAAAGAGAGTATACCTTTGATTGTAGTCGTGATAGAAAAGTTCTCCTTTATCTTAATATGTTGGATAAAGTCGTTATTTTTGAAGACATAGAGTTCTTAATTTCTCAGTCCAGCTATCTATATTTCAAGGCCTTAAATAAAAGCATGAGATGGACTATGACGGACTGAGTGTTAAAAAGCTTAAATTTATTTAATTTAATGAATTCTTTTGTTTAATCGAATTTATTTTCTCGACATTTTAAAAGTACATCGTTAGAAGATTCTCGCATTAAAATGAACGAATACACATATAATGGTTTATGCGAATTGATTTCAATTTTATTTTATTTCAGAGAAAAGTAGAGATACGGACAAAGACAAGTTAACGTCGCTTGACGAAGATGTGATTATAACAAAACAAGATTCTAATTGCTTTGTGAAACGGGATAGTCGACAATCGTACCCTAAACGTTGTAGAGCAAAACGAGCCACCATAGTGGGTAATCCAATGTTCTCATCGACTTTGGACGGTGGTATTAATCAAGAAGAAAGTTTAAGTTTGGATGATCTCGATATGGACTATGAACAAATTATGCACTATTTTGATAATTTAAAGGTAAATTTAATAAAAAGATATATATGTATATATATTCATTTATAAATAATAAAAAGATATATATATAAGATATATATATATATATATATATATATATATGTACTTTGTTTTTTTGCGAATTTGTGATATTTATTTTATTGATGATCGTATTTCATTGTATAGGAATCGAATGCTTGAGTTCAGGAGATCATTGCTAAAATTCGCGAAATACTATCTACAATTCACCAGCAATATAAAATGATAAATACCGATGCTAGTCCAAATTTCTAAACGTATCGCCCATTTCGGCGATTATTCGCACCATAATGAGCTTTTATATAAAATACCTACCGTAGAAGGTAAATCGCTGCAAAATTATAGCAATGAAGTACATATATTTCAAAGTCATAGGATTATAATAAGAGGAGCCATATAAAAATAATATATAAACGCGAAATTGTTATAAAAATCGACAAAAAAAAAAAAAAATGTTATTAAATTGCGCTAAAGAAAAAAAAGTATAAACCTAATTGTGTCTCAGTTTAAGGCAAGCATTTAAGCAATTTAAATATACGCATCCATATACACATCTAGAGTAGATTAGTGCTTTGCAGCTTTATTTTAATACCAATTGTATGAAAAAACCAAATATACGTATGTCCGTCATGTTATTGCTTATAAATTAATACTTATATAAATATTTGTAATTTGTAATATGTCATTCCATTAAAAAAAAAAAAAAAAAAAAACAAAAAACAAAGAAACAAAACAAAAAAAAAAACAATGTTATTATTTCCCAATCGGTGTACATGTATTTACAATGTACGCATCGTTGTTCTACAATAAATTAAGTTTCTTTTTTTTTTCTTTTTTTTTTGTTTTTGTTTTTCTTTTTCCTTTATTGTTTTGCTTTCTTTTTTCTTTGTTATCAATCGTGCCGTCCATGTGCATTTCTTATTTATTTATTTAATTCTTTTTTATGTACTAGAAAACTCAATAAATTTAGCCTTTACATACATATGTACCGAATTTCCACCTACACATACACACACACACACACACACACACACACACACACACACACACAAATACACACATATACACGAGCGAGTGCGAGTGCGCACGCGCACCCAATCACACGTAAATATATGAAAAACATACACCCACATTACAAATATTTACACACAATTTGTTAATCTAGTCAAATTTTATTTACATGCACTTATATTTTAAGTTATTTATACAATTTTGTACACCATTATTTAATGAAATTCGCATACAAAAATAATGCGTATACAATGGTATGCGTGTTATTGAATCCTTTTAGAAGCAGACATAAATGCAGATAAAATATGAACACGATATACTCCTAAGGCAATATACTAAATAATTATATTTAATACTCTGTATTTATTGTAAACTATAAAAAGAAAGAGAAATAAAAAGAACATATACATATATGTATATATATATATATATATATATATATACGTATATATACGTATATATATGTATGCATACATATAAATATGTATGTATGTATGTATGTATGTATGTATGTATGTATGTATGTATGTATATATATATATGTATATATGCATTACAGTGCAGTGTCTCCAATATGATTTTTTCTTCATTATTATTTTAGACGATATTTTAGATGATAACATTTCCCACAATTTTGCATAAGTTCCGCTCATCCACGATCAATTTTCGTGTGTATAGAAAAATCTCCGCAAATGTAATGAGTAGCAATCGTTTTAAAGATTTCCTTTATGAGAAATGACTTAATGTTAAAACTTTACCCAACTACGATATACGATAAAACGATATTAGGTAATAAGTATTAAGAGATTGCAAATCTTGCACTTTAAGCTATGCTGATATGCTTTCTACAGTTACATTTTCAACTCATAACTCAGTTGTCTCAATGCCATGCGTGCGGACAAGCATATCCTTCGAAAATATTGGCTTTTTATTCATTTGTTTGCCAAGAATCAATATTCAAAAGATTAAAATAAGTTATAATGTTATTGCCGGACAAGAACAGCATATAGATAAGATGGTGCATTTCGCTACCGACATTTACGCATCAAGATTATTAAGCGCTACTCCGAGACAATCAATATGATATGAAATGATCTGAAGGATCGTAAGAGAGAGTAAGAGAACTGAAATGAGAACATTTATTGACGGATGTGTGAGACTACATCCATAAACATGCGTATGGATATATTTGTATGAACTTATGCGTGCATTTGCTTAAAGAACTATATATATGTATCAATGATAAACAAAGGAATATTTGTTTTTGGATTTTATGTGTTTGAGCGTTTACTTATCGTATTTTGGTGCAAACTTTTTTTTGCGAATAAAGTTAACATGTTTTCCTAAAATGTTTACAAGTTTTCCACATTTTTATCGATTTATCTAACAAACAATTATTATTATAATTACTTTCCTCCCTAATTTCTACTGTATATATTTTTCGATATTTACCATTTTTTCTATTTTTCATCTTATTACATCTTCAAAATATTTAAATTTGTATTTCAATTCATGTATGGCATAGGTTGACATCTTATTTCGTGTGATCAGTTTTCATGGAAGAACAAACCGCAACAAACCATTCATCAGCGCAAAAATTAAAAAGTCAAAGTTTTATTGCCTATGCCTATATAACTGCCTGAGCAATGACAAACGCACAATCGCACCAAGCGTCTGCACCGTTGCGCAAACGCACTCATATACAGGTCTTTTCAGAGCTTTCCAGCATAGTATACACATATTCATAGTGTAGTCTTACGCATACAAACGTCAGTAAATGGGTTCATTTCAAAACCTTTTCTCTCTCTTACGGTCGTTCATAACGTTATTTTATATTAGATGCTTTAGAATAGTACTTAATAATTTTGTTGGGCAAATGGTTCTAACAAAATGTTCCATTTTTTGACAAGATCGACTATTAAACAGCATTCACCTCTCTCTCTCTAATGCAATTCTTCCCCAAGCCGCGACCGTCATTTGTCGCCAACAGCGAAACACCCGATTACTAGTTTTTACGATCTGTTTTTGTTTTTATGCTAAGAACTGCAAATTATTTACAATGGCTCCGCTGTGGAGCCCTCAAGTGCAAAGGTTTAAAGAAATATTAAAAATGGAAAGTTTTCTTTACATAACTTTTTGGCAATAGAATTTTCTATGTAGAGTCGTCGTGCGCATGTCCCAATCCAAGCCATTTTTAATAGCGCTCAGGCTTGGACCGAGACACGTCAACGCGGTAAAATTCCTGAATATAGGTTGAATATAAAAACATGTGCACCGATATGCTTAAAGAAATTCGAAAACTGATACTGAATCGATTGCTGTAATAATGGGGTGGAGCTATACTAATGCACAAATTTACAAATTTGCAAAAGTGTACCCATCCCAAAAGTAGTCTGTTGTATATATAGTGAAAAATCGGAATTACTTGAGACATAATAAGCATCAGAAAGTTTAACTCAACAGGTTCATAGGTTTTTTTCATTTGCGTAGCTTGATAAGAATAAGAGAAAGAAAATAAAGTAAAGAAAGTTGTGCTTAAGTACTATCAAGAAAAAAAAAGAGTATTCGAAATCTTAAATAAACAATAATGCATTTATTCGCATTTATTAAATTTTATTTGATATAGATTTAAAATTTTTCTAAAATTCTTTTTTTAAATTAATTATTAAAAAAAAAATGCTGCACAAAGTTCTTTTTGTTCACTTTGCATTATATTGGGAATTTTTCGTTTCATACAAATCTGTGCAATACATTAGTCCCTCCCCTTACTCTCTCTCAGTTTTATACACTCGTTTCCAGTTCATTTTTCCTCCGATGAATATGGGCACCTTGAGGTTGCCTGACAACTGTTTGCGTGTCTTCCGCTTAATCTTCATTGTATTAAGATAGCTTTTTGAACTCATTATCGAAGATGTATTAGATTTCTGCTTCCAGCAAATTTTACATGGATATCCTAAGACTGATGCTATCAAGTTAAAAACCAAATTCCATTTATTTTCACAAGTCCGCTTGATTTACATAGGAAATTGTAGTACCTTATAAGTACTGTATTCACACGGTATACTCTTGATGAGCTTTCGATTCGGAATCTTATTTGAACAGCTGCTCAACTAAGGACAATTCCTACGACACAAATCGAAAGCAACAATGTTGATTAAATAGGATGTTGCATTTTACACTTGTACTCTCTCCCATCTAAACGAATCTCGGTCGATATTAAAATTTCCATCATGCATATCATATACTAACGATTAGTTATGCAATTAGAGCATGGAGAATATAAGTAAATCGAATGAGAGAATGAAAGCTTAAGTATAGATGATGAGAGTTTTCGTATAAAATACATTTAAAGTCGAAATCGAAATCCGAAACTAACTTTTCAATAATACATTAGGCAAAGGATAAGCTTTCATTTTTAGTATTAATTAATGTTTACATAATATATAATAAAATAATATATGAAATACAGAATAAAGGTATGTATGTATATGAAACAAAATATAAAATTTCAAAGACTTCTTATGCGTAAATATATTTTATTAAAAACGCTCAACCGAGTGGAAAGTTATTCAACTGGAGCAAATTGAATTAATGACTTGATTCTGCGTAGTAGGGCATTATTGAAACCTACATCCTTTTCGTTTGTGTTTTCAATAATAGAACATAACTGCTTCGAAAATGTTTCATTAAAAACCGATACTAAAGTCTTTTTCAAGCTTAATAAACCCGCACGTGTGACTTTAATACCAGTTGTCGATTCTGAAAAGAAAAGAAAAAGAAGTCGCTTGAATAAATAACAGGAGAAGAGAGTAAAATATTTAGAATGTCAAGAAAATTATTATATATATTCACAATTTTTACAAATTTTTATATCCCTTAGCTTGATTAAAGCATTAAAAATTCATGCATTTTTTATATACTCTCACCGAAGGCTTGTACAAAACTTTAAATCAATTATTGTAAGGGTTTCATTTTAGACACGTCGCTCAGGGAATGCCCGCTGCACGTGTATGAGCACAACATTAGCCAGAGAGAACTGAACAAGGAGGGAGAGTAGGCTTTATCGGATAGTGGTATACCTCTATCAATCAATTTGGTACAGTTTCTATGGACTGATCATGCCTACCTTTGTTTTAAAGCCTTTTTTTTTTAATTATCGAGTTGTAGAACATCGACAACAACAATCATTTGTAAGCATTTTCGAATCTGCTGTACGGCGAACAACTAAACACATGTACACCATGTTTTAGTTTTCTATATCACGCTTCAACAAGCGGTGAAGCGACTAAAATCGGACAAAACAACAAAGCTTAAATATTCTTTATAAGATCTCTGATCAGGGGTTCTAAAAAATTTAAAAGCAAATTTATATATATTTATATAGTGCGCCA
The DNA here is from genome assembly GCF_014805625.2 of Glossina fuscipes. Classification (NCBI taxonomy): domain Eukaryota; kingdom Metazoa; phylum Arthropoda; class Insecta; order Diptera; family Glossinidae; genus Glossina; species Glossina fuscipes. The sequence goes on along the minus strand of NW_023998414.1, from coordinate 27,369,881 downwards.
TGGCTCTATGATTAAGGATAAGGGTTACGGATTAAGGATGCGAAATGAAAAATTCAAAATTTTTAGTCCATGACGCCATTTCAAACCTTTCAGATTTACAGCAAGTCTTATACATAGACATTTTTCAAAGGCCAACACAACACCAACTCTCAAATGGTGGGGCACGGCTAATTTTTTCAATTTTCAAAATAAAAATTGCTATCGCATAGGTATGGGGGCATTGTACGTGTGTCCTTGGAAATGTTTAAGTTACTTGCAAACTCTTCTGCAAATTTGTAAACGGTGTTCTCCATAAATACTATACGGTTGCGCAGGCAGGCAGATGGATAGGCGAATAGGCGGACATGTCTAGAGGCATTACAAATTTGAAATTAGCCAAGAATTTGTATACTTTATAGCGTTTTTGAAGCTTGTTCCTGCGCCTTACAAAGGTATAGAAAAATAAGTAAATTTTGAGACAACACAATATTGCGTAGGCGCGATTAATTTTCACCGTTTTTCCACACAATATCGTCCATGAAATATGAGTTCAAATCTTTGGCATATTTATCTGCTATAGTTTATGCACAATGAGTGAAAAACTAGTTTTTTCATTTCTTTTGAAAAACGGAAGTCTTGTAAGTATATGTGACACTGAAAATGTGTCCGTTCATCGACTTGGCTCATTTTCAATAACAACCTGCGTACAAGAGCTTTCAAGAAGATTTTTACAACAGTCATTACACATACGACCAGATAGATATGCCTAAAACGATTTAAAATTTGAGGCTGATCAAGAATATATATACTTTGTGGGGTATATGATGCTTGCTTCTGGGCGTTGCAAAAGCTTTGACAAAATGAATATACTTCCCAATCCTTCAGTGATGGACGTAAAAAGGTGTGATGTTTGGATATCAACCTTGACTAAAATTGAAGAAAAAGAAAACAAATTATTATACTTACCCAAGCTACGAACTGATTCATAGCAACCCGTATCCTGGGTATTTGACGTAATAAAACGCATATAAACGTCGAGGTGGGACCACAGTAAGTACAGACTTTGTTGCGCAATAAAGGCGCATAAACTTAACTCATTCTGTTTGTCATTGCATTGCTTTGTGACTTCAACGCATTTTAATTGAGCTAGAAAAAATAAATATAATTATAAATTATACTTGAATGCGTTTTAAGTCAGTCAGTGAAAGGAATTAATAAAATTAAATAAAACAAGTACAAGAAAGTTATATTCGGCGGGAATCTAATCTCCCATATCCACTACTATGCTTTTCGCATTCTACTCTCCAAGTTCTTTCATTGTGACACCCATATCGTTGGTATTATTGTGTTCAGTTTACGTTCCACGGCGCGCTTCTGCTTTGACCAACTTGGCCCATTTTCAATACTAAGCTGCGTGAAGAAACTTCCAATGCTTATTCCAAATTTAAAATCGATAGCTTCATTTTTGCGACCATGAGAATGCCAACAACACACCATACAGACCGACAAACATGGCTAAATCAACTCCGAATTTCACGCTAACCAAGAATATATGTACTTTATAAGATCTCCGAAGCTTCCTTTTGGGTGTTACATATATTAAGGAAATGAAACAAAATTCCCTCATCTGACAGTAGTGATGGGAATGAAAATGTAATTTTATAAATGAATTAAATTTGCAAAAATATATTTTAAGCTCGCCCGTCTAATCTAAAAAATAATTAGCTATAAAATGAAATAAGATAAATATGATCCATGTCCTCTTGACATATGCATTGACTATTGTGTGAATACATACTACAGTACAGTAACTTTACCTTTCTTTAGTCTTTTATCTCCGCATTTTATCGAATCAAGAAATTTTAATTCGACTAAACAACAACATAGAACCATCTTCTCACTTTATTTCATTAATTTCATTTAAAAATTTCTATAATACATGGTCTTTGGTCAAAAGGCTGGAAGACTTAATTTTTTCGAAATGTATTTATATTTTCGATTCCTTTTACCCTCGTCTCTAAAATGCCTCATTTTTGACTTTTTCTTGTTTTGTCAACACTGTTCTCGTTTGAGAAATGCCGAAGTACTTCTCTTTATATCGCATCGAAGCCGAGTGACGGTTTCGACGTCAACACTTATTCATTGTTGATAAACATTATCTTTCGAGTAAATCCTCGAGTTTATAAAAAGCAGATGCAACGAGACAGAAGGACAATTGCAAAATTGCAGATCCGCCAAAATAATACTTAAAAGTACTTTGGATTATTTGCTTCTTTTTTTTTTTTTTTTTTTTTTGTTATTAAGAAGATGTACCAGTTTTTACGTTATCGGTTTGCTAGGCGAGGACTTTTTTTGAATTCTTCAATAAAAATTTATCAAACGTATAAAAAATTTCCTAACAGATTAAAATACCCTGTAAAGGAGTATTTAACAGTGATGCCAACGAGGCAAAGGAACGAAGGCTTTTCGATTTTATTATCACACATAACACCGAAGCTGCTGTAAGTGATAAAGTAAATTAGTGGCTCCTCTCTGCAGACACAAGGTAAAGCCATTGCGCTGAATACAATACATATTATTTGAATACTCTCGCTAGTCTTCAACCGAAAAGAGTGTTTTTTTTTGGGGACGAGTAATCTCTTTCCGATCTTTCCTTTACTTTTTTGCTATTTATTCATGGTAAACCGTAAGTCTACTGCTTGGCAGATACTCAAACTCGTGTCAAAATTTGAGTTTTTTAAATAACTTGTGACTATTGTAATCAAAATTCGAATCGTTATATACGTTAGACACTTTAAACACAGTTGCGAAGATTACGATATGCAAAAAGGTGAAGAGAATATTACGACTTTGTACGAGATGACACGAATTTATCGGTAAGACACCGTTTTCGAGAGATGAACTTGCTGCGTGTAAAGAGATGAACTTGCATGCCTCCAATACCACATTCATGCAAGAACGGAAGCTATAGTAAGTAGAACATCATAAGTTTAATAAAAACATTCCCAAAAATATACGACTTGCTTTTTAAAGTCATTCTCAGTCGTGAGGTCCACCACTTTGGGGTCATGGGCTTGTTGTTAATAAGCAAGTTTGTTCTATATTCTTCAGCCAACTGCCTAGAGTCTAACATAGAAATCAATCATATTTCAAACGTATCTTTCGCTAACGGATACTAATGGATTGTTTTTCGGCCAGATTGAATCTATGATCATATATGATCAGTAAATTCGTATTTTTCAAGCGAGAACACTTTGATTATATTGTTTGAACTGAACAAAAACATTCATTTTTCAAATTTTAACTGGGAAATGAAAAAAAAAAAAAAAAGAAGCAGACACGTTTCTTAACATTAGATCTACCGAAGTTTTGCATCCAAAATGGATCAATTTGACCCATAATCTTTGTCAAATTGTCACAGTCGCAAAGTGTAGATACCGGAAGTTCAAATTCAGCACATATCTTGATCAATTAAGTAATTGGCAACGGTTAAGGCCTATATACACGTATATAGTAGGTTAGAAACTGAGACAACCTCGAAAATAATTTTTTCACATTTTTCATGTGTGTAACCACTTGAAAGCGTGTACACTAATGTGCTTTAGAATAAATTGAAAATAAATTGAAATTATTGAAAATTCTATCCATAATTGTTAGCGAACTGATTGGTGGGAACTGATTTTTAATCGAATATGAAGTTTTTCTTCTCCCGTAGACTTATATCTGGGTATATATTACATTCATTTTAGTTAGTTAGCCTTTTTAGTAGATTATATATATTTAAAGGTCTTTTCATCTAAATAAAAGTCATAAAAAATTTTGGAGCTGAAATTGACCCACGCGGTAGTCGTTAGTAGTGTTAGTTAGCGAAACAATCAATAATAATGTTAAGAAGAAGATAAGTTTTGAGTTAAAATTATACCTGTTACATCAAAACCGGTGTTCTTTAGATTTGACTTTTGTCGCAAAAGTCCTTCTATGATAGATTTTTGAGAATGATAATACTCGACGGATCCTTTAAGTTGATTAGCAATAATAGCAAGGTTATAGTGATTTCGTGTGGTAGCGTCTCCGCTGAAAATGAAAGTACAAAAGAATTGCTTTAAAACAAATGATCAAATACCATATATAATATGACCGCAGTACTACAAATTTTTTATCCAAGCTTCGTTCCTTAAAAGGTAATTATCATAGAGTGGATTCGTGGGAAAGTTCTGCCGTTATTTTACTACCTTTAAATGATTTCATTTGACCTGTCAAGACAAACGGGTAGATTGCATCATGTGCGGTCTCATTTAATTCATAAAACGATTGCAAAAAGCACACCAAACATATTGGACTTGTCTTTAAGCAGGAATATTTCAATACCGCACAAGAAATTTATCGCGCCATTAGAGATTCTGTTCATGTCTGCTTCTTAAATACAATGTGAAATGGTTTTTGGACAAACTCATAACAGGAAATGAAAGGTGATTCCTTTACGTGAATAAAGAGAAGAAAAAAAAAGTTAAGTGCGAACCTGGAACATCCGCCAAACTATTGTAAAACCAAATCTTGATTAATGGAAAGTAATGTTCTGTGTATGGTGATATAGAAGAAGTCCAGTGTACTATAGATCACTTAAACACGGGCAAACTATCAATGCGAATACCTTTTGTATGCTTGAAGGCTTGATAGACTGAATACAGCTATCATGGAGAAATGGCCAATATTAACAAGTAGAAGAGAAATTCTGTTCCATCACGATAATGCAAAACCATACACTGCCATTGTGATGCGACAAAAAGATGAATAAAGATAGGGAACTTGTTGGTCTACCCACATCATATTCACCTGCCATAGGCTGCCCTATTGGACTACTATCCTATTTCGATCAGTTCGAAATTTTCGAACGGCAAATGTAAAAATGTACTTCTTTTGAAGCTATCTACATGGCAGCTACAGAATATTTTCGGTCGCAGCATGCGACTGCAAATGATGGAATATTATATTAGTAAATAAAATGATTTAAAAAAAAATTATAACATGGACTTGATGCCATCATCTTAAAGAAGAAAGAAGAATTTCGAAAAGGGGATGGCCCTATTCTGAACTTGTTACAGCCGGGTTGAAAGAGAAACTAATGTGTCTTTTTACTACAAAGCTTGTAGCTTGGTATTGAGTATGATATTCGACTGCTGTCGTCACAATAAAACTATCTTCACTATCAATTTCAAATATAGAACACGACCTTTAAGACATGAAAGCCACCAAAAAAAAAAAAAAAAAAAAAAAAAAAATGCTTGCAACCTACCTGTTATATTATCGCCTGAAAGCCGCTTTGACTCATACTATGTGTTAAAGGTAATCATAGCAGGCATAGTAGTATATAGTAGTATTTTGGATATTTCATATTTATTTAATATATATTAAGTAAGAAAGGAAATCTTATTGGATATGATTTTATTTGGTTTATTTTGTTAACAATTAAGTTGATAATAACAGAGAGAAGGAAGCAGCAAAACTATTCATTCTGAATTTGTTATTGTTCAATTATTTATAACTCATATAACTTTGGAGGAGATTGCTTTCTGCTTTCCCCGTTGTCCGATCTCCAATAAAATGAATGTTGGAATAAATTTTCATTTCCGATAAAATAATATTTGCGAAAGCAAGAAATATGCATTTTGTCGCATTTCTAGCGCTTCGTTTAAGAGTTGAATGAAAACTAATTACGGGAAGGGGGCGTGCTGCGTTGATAACGTTATACAGCTATATTCATTTATCTGGTACTTACCTGTTTTGAACTGCATCGGTAATATTTGGCGAAAACAAAAGTCCGCACGATTTGTGATCTGCAGAGTTATTAGACACCACATTTCGACAGTACAATATTACATTAGCAGCAACCTCCAAAAAATATTTTATATGAATAGCTTTGTTTAGCTCATTCGGCTCGTAAGCAGTGTTCTTAGATTTTGTCATATCTTTAAAGTGTGAATCACGGATTATAAATCGAGCGAGAACGGATAACATTAGCTTTCGAATTCGATAAAGATTAACTCCTACATCGTTAATAAACTCCAAATTTCGTAAAGAGATGGTTTCCTTGAAAGATGGATGATATATAATAATTATTTTATATATATAGCCTTTTAAAAAAAAACAATTATGTACATTCTTAGAATTAAGACTTTTTTAACACGTTCCCTGTCAAGACGCGTACTAATAAGTGGATGGCATTTCCACGTCGCTTATTATGTTAGTCGGTAGATGCTAACAAATTTAGTTTTAGTGATTTCGCTTATGAGAGAAAATGTTTAATTACGGTACCGCCACATGCATCGATGCTATCGGTGCACATCGTAAGTCAGTGTTCTAAACCTCAGGACATTGCATAAATTATATGATTAAGATTATCATATCTCTGAGTTTGTCGTGCAATTGCCATTTTAGCCTATGCTGAAAACGGTACGGTGACAGGTGACAGATGACAGGAAACGTGTTAAATAGTAAAAGTTATTAAAGTACCTGAACAAAAGTGCGAGCAATAACTCCTGTAATTAATGCCAGCTCCTCCAATAAACCGAGGTCTGAAAATGAATTTACGGATCGTAAAACCAATTCAATCATATCACTATGGGAAAGAAGGAAATGCACCACTTGCGATATGACCGAATGATTTTCACTGCCTAATGTGGTTACTAGGCAATCGCACAAATGCAACGCAGGGAAAAGGATTTGTCGAAAGCGGACATCGATCGGTGATATGAAACTCGATAATCCCTGTGCTTGCCAAATTTCTGTTCTTCTCAGATCAGGATGCAAATTGAAAACCGTCATAGATGCTAAAACTTCTAAAATTTTATTCGAGAGTAACATCTCGGCTCCCGTATAGGTATTTGCTAAGTAAAGAAACATAGACATTTTTGATTCATATATATATAGACACTTCATATTTTCTGGGATGTTATTTAAAATTCTGCACAATTCGTCGTTTGATTTTAATAAGCTTTCGACAATGTGCGGTAAGTAACCGCGATTATCAATGAAACTCATGAAATTTGTCATCGCTTCTACTTCTAGCAAGACATCAATGCATGCTAGAGCCAATATTTTACATATATCATGGCCGGCAATACAATCGTGACATATTATTTGCATTAATTTATCACCAAACGATGAAAGTACTTTCACAAGCATACGAACTTGATTCGGATCAAGGGCTTCATTAATATTTTCAATCGATTTATCTAAGCGGGACACAAAGCTGCAAATAGACAAAAATAAAAGTTATTTGTTGGCACTCACGTGAGAAAATCGCCTTGAAATTTACTAGAAATATTGAGAATGGACCAAATTGGTCAGAGCAGACAAGCCCGCAGTGCAGCGTAAACTGAAGGCATCTTCATTTTTTTCTTTTTTTTTTCACCAAAAAAATTATTAAAGCAAAAAGGCTGAAATTTTCCACATTTACTTTGCGGAGCACTGTACCCTTTGCGTGCATACGTGATAACAATCGGCCATGCCCACACAAAGTTACAAGTAATTAAATTTTATTTTATTTCTTTTTAAATTTTTTTGATATTTTATGCTTATTTATCGTAAGACAAGCAGGATAGAATGTTTAAAACTATTTTATACATTTCCCAAATGAAAATATATTTGATCTGCTCAAAAATGAGTTAATGGATTAATTCTAAAATGGATATGGCAGACACCGCGATCGGGTGGTTTAATTTTTTCTTAATAACACCTGCGATATGGATAACAAATAAACGAGAACTCTTTCGAGTAGAATCAAAAAAGCATAATGCGAGATATGCGAGATTCGGCCGCCGCCTTGTTTTAATCTCCAAAACTTTCAAATTGATAAATACTTCTATAAGGTTAATACAACTTAATTGTAATTTTTGTTTTACTTTACGTCAGTTAAAATGAATAAATATGAAAGAGTGTACACCATATCTCACTTTTAGTACCACGTAATAACAAACTCAAATATGTACGAAAATTCTAATTGGTGAATTTTTCAAAAATTAGCTCAGGTTATTTAAAAAATTTTAAATCCCCAATGAATGTCGTAGATTCTTTCATTCGCAATCATTCGTTTCATTGCATGCTAATGATAATATATATATATATATATATATATATATATATAATAAAGTACTTACTGATCCTCTTCAATTTTGTTCGACTTTTGATTTTTGTTTTGCGCCTTTATAACAGTCAGACATTTTAAAAGTGCCGCATACAAATTAATTCGCAGCTTCTGCGAAGACACGCCACTAACAATTATCCAATCCAATATATGTTTTAAAATGTATTTTAAGTTCAACGCATTCGATTTGACATGTGATGTACTGATTCCATCCTTAAATTCGTCACTATCGTTCATTTCTAAGGCTGAAATTAAAAATTGTATTCAATTATATTAATGCATTAAACAAAAATGTCAAAATTTCTCCCCATTCGGGGAATGAATGCGTTTTAAAAAGGAACAGACGCTGCGAAATTTTACGCTCCGAAAGAAGATATATGGAGCAAGTTAAAAAGTTATAGATAGCAAATGGCTAAATAACATTTTTCCATCTTTTTTCGTCATAGACCAAAAAAAATCTTCAGACAAATCTTAAGAATTACTTCCACACAATCCATATTTCCGACATTCGTTGATTATACTAACATACTACTTTCCACCGATTATTGTTGGCAATCACTAGCAAAGCAGCAAATTCTACAAATTTTTAATAGCGTTTGTCCTTCGAGCAAAACACATTACTGTGCGATACTTCATTAAGCTATCTCAAGATTCGTTACGATTAGACGGATTCGATTCGATTCGGGAATTTACTTTGACAGCAAACGGATCTATATCAACGTTTACATGGTGTAGCAAACACATACATACACTATAAGTAGATGACTGTAAGTTAAATAAGCAAACCGAATTTGCTTCAAGGCTTATATTAATTAAAAGATTAAAAGGAAAAACTTTTCAACATCAAAAAAAACCATACGATAGGGTATGGCTACCAAAGTGAAAAATTTTGTTTTTATATAAAATAAATCGAGTAATCGGTGAGCAAAAAAATTTACGCACCGTTTTCCGGCGTTAATGAAAAACAGTTACTTAAATTCGCTAATAGCAACAAAATGGTCCCAGACATTAGTATGGCTTCTTCGGACATAAGTTGATTTAAAGTAACCTTATTGAGGATTTTTTGCAATATTTCCATTATTAATTCTTGTTTGATTGCTGGCGGCAAGCATGAATTTGGCGCACAGTTGAAGAGCACTTCGGTAACCTGCAATAAAAAATGATGATTTCAGAATTTAAAAAAATAACACACAACTGAATAGAAATCTTAAAAATAGAAAAATTTATTTACCTGACTCCATGCTTCTACAAATTTGATTGTTGCAAAGTGTTTGCGCCTTTGTTCGTTCACTTTAACCGCATACAAAAGTACGGATTCAATTTCTTTCAATATGATCTTGCGTTGCCCGCTGGCAATATTTTGTATTGTTTTTAATTCGCTGTGAAGTATTGAGCGCAATTTTTTAATATCGACCAATTTGACCTCTTGCTCCGATTTGTGCTCACATTCGCTTAATAACGGTTTAATCTTTGCATTGTCAAAGTAATTCCATTTTGCGTCTGGCAACTTGTCATCCTCAAATTCAATACAATTTAAAACGTCGGATAGCAATATATTATGGTCTTTAGATGGTGAATTGTTTAACGCGGCCTCCCCGAACACATTTGCCGAATGCGTAAAAAAATTGTTTAATTCGATTGGCGAGATTTCCTGATTCCCCTTGGCAGATACTCCTAAAAATAGCTTACATATATGTTCAAATCTAGACAACTGCCCTTTGGCGGTCGTAATTTTCAATTCTATGGCAGCGCACTTAAATAAATAGCTATTTTGCTTTATGACACTTGAGTTATCCATTTTAACTAAAGGCAACTCCTTCAAATGACGATATAAAAAATCGTTACGCGAACGTATATAGCGAAGAATTGAATCAGACGTCTTCTGAATAGCACATAGGGAATGCAATAAACAAAATGTTCGCTCCACTATTCTTTCCATATCAATATCCAAACATGTGGTTAAATTCCGCATCTAAAATAATTAATTTTATTATATATACTCTCTTAAATAAATCAATGATCATATCATGTGTATGTATTGATAGGATCCCGAAAATTTTATACGATTAATAAATTACTATTTGCATTTCAACTACCAAAATAGTTCTGAAAGTGTCCGAGCTTATGGTTATTGTTTGTAAAAAAAATGACTAAAATCGAAAGCAACAAACTTACAAAGTTAAAGTTGAAGAACGCTACGTTGTTTCGTATTTCGTTGCAAACTACTTTGCGTATATTACGTGTGTTATGTACTATGTAATGGTCTGGAAGCAACCGCGTATTTGTTTAATCACATTTACACTATCAAAAATATTCGGCTTATGTAAATGTATATATGAACCGACAATCGCGTGAGGAGACAAAACATTTCCTATGCTCCTATCAATACGCAAATAAAGAACGGAAATCTATTAATCATTTCAAGCGGAACATGAACATATACTGGATCTAAAATATTTTACATATTCTCGAGCACTCAACGTCCCGTTATGTAATTATCTAACCGTCGAACATTTTTAGAAAAATCGCACATATTTTTATTTGATGCAAAAAGATTGCAATCACTCTAACCGCACAAGAAGCTTCACAATTTACTATCTGCAAGGATTAACGGTCTAAAAGATGATGAAAATATTCACCAAGTGCCATATAATTCACGGAAGCTTTTATCTACAAGTTTTGCCAACAATTATTTTGGCGACTATACAAATAAGAAGGAAGTGTAAATTGACTCCCGATCAACTGGCTGCCATGTTCACAATTAAGAGATTTGCAATTGCTTTACAATTTCTGTGTACACGATTGAACTAATGATTATCAAGTATTTCCTTGCTTGTGAGAATCGATTTCTCTTGTCTAGAAACATGCTCACGTAAGCTAATCTAGTGCAAGACCTTTTAAAGAATAGCTTGGAATTTTTAAAATGACATAAAAATCCAGTCCTTTGAGAAATTGATAAATTATATGTAAGCGATTTTCATTTATTTACATCGACTTGTGCATAATTCATATGTTTTGTAAATATTTTCGGATCACTTACCTCCAAATGATTATCTAAAAGACTGATCAATGACTTTGTGCAGTTACTACTCCACTCAAGGATACCTAATCGTTGATTTTGAAATAAGTGATCTTTGTCGTTATCAAAGCCCAATAGAAAGAAAGCTAAATTTGGTGATGGATGGTATAAATTGTCTTGAATTAGCTCGAGAATGGCCTCCTTTGTTTGCAGTTCGATTCTTAATGGTTCCACACCGTCCACTTTAACTACATTATTTGACGGTATGTAATCGTGTTCCAAGCATTCCACAAATCCTTGACGCAGTCTATTTCTGGTATTCTCATTTTGCGTTAATATTTCGAAAATGTGCGAGTGCATAATAGATTGCTTTGAAATGACATGAAGAATTTTAACAGCTTCGAAAGAATTACTGGGTAACCAATTTGAGTACATTATGAAACTTGTAGTGTTTAATAGGTGATCTGGTTTCTTTGTTCGAGGATTTATATCTAATAATATTTTTTTAAGACCACACAGTAATATGGTGCTATTAGCCAGCGAGTGCGCCTCAAGGAACGCATCCTGGTGAACTAAGCCAAATCGAATTATTTTTAAACAATATAGAGCACATTCTTCCACATGGATCTTGCCAGGAAAATTTTTACATGCATCCAAGTAAACATGAACCGTATCAATAATTGATAATATCAAGCGCAGAAATTCCGTTTTGGTCTGAAGTTGAAGCATTATATGAAATCCTGGAGGTGCTTCATCGCTTTTGTTCTCTTCGAAGTGCTGAGATTTAACCTCATATGTATCCAATAGATATTGCAGTATTTTTAAACACTTAACGCCAATTATCCATTTCTCAATAGGATCTTTATAGTTCCTATAAATGAAAGAATGATTGATATATTGATATTTATTTTTAACACTTTGATAAGAGCATATTAATATATACTTCAAATTCCCTAAATCGATAGCAGATTATCATATCCCAAATAAATGATTATTATTTTAACGCATTTGCAATCTTAATGGACTTGCATCAATGATAGATCCATAGACTCATGGAGCTTTTTTCGGCAATGTGTGATTTTGTCTTTTATTTTTATCAATAAATCGTGAGGTGTGCCCCTATAATTAACACAACCAATTTATGCAACCTTTCTTTTACGTTAACACGAAGGACAACGAGTAAATTGTATTCGAATCTTTGAGCCGAATCTTTTAAAAATGGTCGCAGCTTGTATACGATATTCGATTGTCGTATAGATCGAAAATCTATTCATACGATATATTAAGGCTTCATCGTATAAATTTAAAAAAAAAAAACATTTTTTTTCTTGACGATCTCATAGCATTCTTCGGGTAACAAAGAGATTTTATTATGACGAAATTTAAGACAATTCATAAAAATTCATCATTTTGAGTCCATTATATATAAGAAGGGAGAAATGCTCAGGTTTTCGCTTATTGTGGACGGACAGGCCCATCGGACGATTTGTTTCATTTTTACTCATAGAAAAGTAGCTTCAAATTTATTCTTCACAAAAATTTTTAAATGACAGCAAACAGCAAAGAAACCGATATGGTCAAATATTGAAATCAATTAGCTTCTCCTCATCTTTACCGGCTTTTAGTGAACATGAAAACCAATGAAAATGCAAGAAAATATATATCAAGATCAAGGCCTATTTAAAATAATTATGGTGGCAATGCTATACCTGTTGCAAAATTTGAGAAAAATATTGTTGACTATAAACCTTAAGTAAGGATCAAACCCAGGCTTACGAGAACCGCATCCCAAATTCTTTGGTATCCCTGATGTAATAAGAGAATATAATAATTCCAAAATTCCTTGTGTCAGCGGATATTTTTCTAATCTGCATTCATTTTGCTCTATCTCCAGGACGATATTGGACGTGCCTTTAAATACAAAATGTTTATGTTATTATTGATAGGATAAAAGTGCGCTTAAGTTTAAATAAATGTTTGCTTCGGAAAAATAAATTTTCAAAAGCAACGATTTTAAAAATGTCATAACTAATTCAAGAACTGTGATATATGAATAAAAAGCAAGTAAGAAAGTTAAATTCGGTCAAGACCGAATCTTTTATACCCATTACTGTTTACCTCACAAAAAGACAAAAGTAAAAGAACAAAGTTCTCATGCTCTTTAATGTGCAGTCGACGCAGCCGATTGCTTCTACTTTCAAACTAAAAATTGTTTTCGCATAGGCATGTGGGTATCGTAGGTGTGTCCTTGGAAAAGTTTACGTCAATTCCAAACTCTTTTGCAAAGTCTTTCGACAATATCTTCATTTTCGTTAACGTGAGAATGTTTACCACAAATATTACAAACTTGTGCGAACAGTCAAATTTACAGACGAACAGGCGGACATGTTTAGTTAGGTGTATCCTTAAATTGGAAATGGCCAAGAATTTGTATGCTGTATGGTATTTTCGAAGCTTGTTTCTGCACGTTATAAAGGTATTGAAAACCCGATTAAAGTTTGAGACCCTATAATATTGGTTAGCCGTAATCACTTTTTCCCATTTTTATGCACAAATGCTACGGCATCGCCCATGGAATATGTGTTCAAATTTTTGTACATTTTTCTGCTATAGTTTATGAGTAATGAGCAAAAAACCAATTTTTCATTCCCCTTGAGAAGCAGAGGTGTACTCAGTTTAAATGGTGCTGTAGGTATGTTCTTCGACCGGTTTGATTAATTTTCAATAAGAACCTGCGAGCAAGAGCTTTCAATGTGTCTGCCAAATTCGAAGTCGATAGTTTCATTTTTGCATTCATTTATATAGACGAGCAGACAGACATGCTTAAATCGATTTAACATTTTATGCTGATCAAAAATATATATATAGTTTGTGTGGTCTCTGATATGCTTGCTTCGGGTTTTTGCAAACGCTTTAACAAAATGAATATACTCCTCATCCTGCGGTGATGGGTATAAAAACGGTACCTGTTTTTGCTTAGTACTAATTGGAGCAATATAAAACATTTAATTTATACTTATTAATATATACTGACTGTGTGTGTTGGTGCTGGGTATAGTCTCAATGATTTGCGATGCCTCTAAATTATTCCATAGCAAATTGGCTGTTTCTCTAGACTTCCCCAAAGCCGCAAGTGCAAGCAAAATGTCGGCTTTCAAAGCGAGCGGAATAGAGCATGTTAATAAACCTATAAGAAGTTCAGATCGCGTGATAAGAAATTTTATAAAACTTCAAATACATTCAACATAAATATATATTATATTATGATTTTTATTATTCATTACACTAGTAAGCGAAAACAGAAGAAAATTTATACGAAAACTTAATCTAAACAATTGCACATAGTATAGCGGGTCACCGATCATCATTAAAAAAACACCATCCTAGCTATCCGTATAACGATATTAAATATAACTTGGCACGATACGAATCATCTTCAATAGCCATCATCTTTGAAGCAAAACACATCAGCGTATCGAATTTCATCAAATTGTCTCAAATTTGTAGATTGAACATAAGAAACAAGATGACCAGACTTACAGGCAGGCTTCATTCAATCAGTTCAGAAAAGCATTCTGAATAGGTCGATATAATAAAAGGTAAGCCTGTCGCAAGTCCTTCTAGATGTTACATACATTCGCACAAACTGAATATATCGTTTACAACAGATGACGTCAGATAGGTCTCTCGCAAATCCTTCTAGATGTCACATATAATCGAACAAACTCAATTAGCCAAAGTCAATATGCCCAGGTGACGTCGGTTATAAAAAGTTGACTTCCTGAAAAATTTGGAATGATGATGTAACCCCTTAAGTTACTCAAAATTTGAGACATCTTCTATTCTATTTAGCTCAGACGATTTATGTTTCCAAAGCGATATAATTATTTTGATCTTTACACCATGTCTAATCAGGAGTGTATGCAATCTTTAACATAACATTGTAATAAGCATCGTAATTCTTGTTGAGAACTACAATATATATTATATTTATACCTATTAAAGTGCAAAGGGGATTCCAATTAGGATGTTCGCACATGGCAATTCGGGCTACTTCATCATATTCTGCAACTGATCGTATTACTTCTAGTACGACTCCCAGGCCTTCAATTTCATTTGGATTAATAGCACGCTTTACGGCGCGACTCCGATAAATTGTTTCAGTTGATGAGCAATATTCTTGCCTTAAATTTCTGAAATTCAAAAAAGAAATTGAATGAAAATTTATAATGCATAATTTTCTCATTTGATTTATGCTGATTATCACTGTCACAGAATAAGAATATATTCGATTGGTCAAAACGTTTGCAGCATCTGGAAAGAATTTGCAGGGACGCCGTAAACTATACATACTCGAGTTTTTCAACCATGTCCTTCTGTAAACTGGAAGTTTCTACACGCAAGTTAAGAATAGACCGGTATGAGAACACCTCATACGCATTGATAGAATTAAAAGCATTAATTTTTTAGATCCCTTAAGATTAGCATTGATAAACAGAACGTATGTAGTGAGAAAGACATACAGATAGATTGGATAGTTTTTCATCAATATCCATCCCATCAAATTAATACTAAATAGTCTAAAAACATTTTACATTTATTGGCTATCATGATGGTTTTCCATTGATCTTTTAAATGAGCCTGGGATACAGTTTTATTATGCTTTTAACTAATGTGTTAACACGTGTGTTTGATAAGTTGTCAGTTAGTATTTTCACCATGAATTGTATGATCGTGTTAGACATATATTGTATATGTAAAAAATTTTTGATCTACAGGTGTTACGCATTCATTGCAAGATGTGTGTTTTTGCCTATTATGAATAAAAATTTCATCGTTTTTCAAACTTGTTCTGCGGCGATCAACTATTAGATGATAACTTGGTATATGCCAAGTGCGATTGAAAAGAAAATAGGCAAATATGACCTTAATAGTGTCTCTGACGTATATTTCCAAGTGTTGCAAATGAAAGGATAAAACTAACATACTTTGCATGCGTGAAAAAATTTTACAGACTATACATATTAAAAGAAAATTGAAGACTACTCAAAATAAATGGATCTAGTAGATAACTACCAACAGGAAATAGTGCCAGCAAACATGATTTCATATGGTTTCCTAATTTCGTTTTGCCGTTGCCGCGTACTGCCATCTATGAAATACAAAAAAGTAAAATTGCACTTACGTGTAGTATCTAGTAAGAGAAGAAAAAAAGTGCTCCCACGATAACGTTGAACTTCCAGTTAATCCGCTCGTTTGCTTTAATAGATTAAAAGTATTTCTCGCCGATTGCTCATAACAGCTAAGCCCAGCTATCATTTTTAAGTAGGGCACGAAAAGCGTTCTTGGCAATAATTCTCCGGCTAGGCGTATAAATTTAAAAAGCGATACAGAACGTGTTGTGGATTTTGCAGAAGCTTGCGACACGTCTAATGGCCCCCAATATTCCATGCAAAGTGAAGGATTAGCGCAATTATTTTTATAAAATTTTCCAATGCATAATGTAAGCATTTCAAAATTGCAATCCAAATTGGCAGGCGGTTCCAACCCTTCATTTATGAAACTCATTACAGTTTTTGCCGTTTCATCCGCTCGACCTCGTAACTCTGTCACTTTCGAGTGCATAAAGTCAATGAAATCGGTAAATAGCATATGTAAACGCCTAAAGAAGAACTCATTCCTAAATAAATTTATAAAAAA
Source organism: Glossina fuscipes (assembly GCF_014805625.2). Taxonomy (NCBI): domain Eukaryota; kingdom Metazoa; phylum Arthropoda; class Insecta; order Diptera; family Glossinidae; genus Glossina; species Glossina fuscipes. The sequence goes on along the minus strand of NW_023998414.1, from coordinate 27,353,040 downwards.
TGAAATATGCATATATATATATATATAAGTCGTTTGCCTAGAAATAATGATAATAATAAGAAAAATTATTCTTACTTGTATATTATGTCTTTCTCTAAAAGAAAGTAATAAATAAATTTGAACACGTTTGCGTAAATGGCATCATCGACAAGTTGTTCATCGTGATTGACGACTTTATATACAGAACTTTGCAAATATTGCGAAGCATGTCGTAAACCACATAGGGATAATCCAAATGAAAACTTAATAAAACTATTGATTCCATCGTTCTGCTCAGGTATCGTTTCCGACATCAAGACATTATATATTTGTTGAGCAAATTCGCCATCTTTAACCATATTCAGATTCTGAATCAAAGGATTATCTTCCTGCGTTTGCAATATGCTTGTATCGTACGCGTACAATAGTGCAAACAACATTGTTAGCGTAACATCATCAATTGAGCCGCTAGCTTCAGTCGATTTATATTTAGATAGGACTTTTATTAGCCTGGTCACTATCGTTGCGGGTAGACTTCTTTGAGCAGACCAATTAAATAAAGCCGTTACCAACGCCAATCGAATATTTTGAAACAATTCTGTAATCTGATTTTGATGTTTACTGGGGCCGAGTGCACGATTTTTAGCTAAAAGCAGCGTCTACGAGAATATTAAATTCAATAAATTTTTTATGACAAGTAAATTCTAATAATTCTTCTGCGGCTAACTTAAATCAACTATAGTTTCGCCTTTTATTTTTTTTATTTATTTTTTTTTTAATTTTATACCGCTTATTATTTTTTAAGGTATTTATTGTACACGTTATGTTTCTTTCCAAGAAGGTTTTTTTCTTGTTATCATTAGTTTCTTTTTCTTTCTAAATTTTCGATTTTAAATTAATCTAAATTTTGGTCAAGTAAATCTCACGAATCATATATGAGTTTTATTGCAGGAAAGGGTTAGTATTCAACAATTTGGGAAAAGACTCTTCCACATTTCGTAATAACAAGTTCATCAAATAAGTATTAAAGCGACATTTTCCTCTTCGGAGTATACATAAAATATAATACCCAAACGGAACAAAAAATATTGTGTAGCGTTTATTATAAAATAGCAAAGATGTGTATTGCTGCTAAACATACCTCATTAGTCAAATCCAATTCTACTTCCAAAAGATCTAAAATTCTATCCAGTACGTTCGAATCTTCCACAATGGATTGGGTGAAAGATGATACTATGCTTGTTAACTGAAAAAATATATAATCATAATATATTTTATGAAAATTTATAATCTGTTCTTACCTCCTTTGGTAATTCCGAAATCCAAGATACACCATTTGTGACTTGAAATAAATCTCTTAATGAAGTTGCAATCGCTTTACGACCGTCGTAATATAAAAGGATTGCAATAATACCTCTGGGCAAGCCCGGGTGCTGTGGCATTTGGCGCTGCGCTGTGCAAAGAAGTTCTAACGCTAGAAATTCATCTAAGTCGTACATGTCAGAAATAATTATACATTCATCCACAAAGTCTTTTGAAACTACCATTGTCCGACTACTCCCAGATATTGGAATGCCCTGCGAGGTATGTATTTTTAGCTGCTCACGATTGCGCTCATTTTTGGGCTAAAATAAATTAACTATATTTGTACTATTTACTAAACAATGAAAATAATAAATAAATAGAAGAAATAGTTTGCACGTGTACTGTTCATGTTGTACTCACGATATATCATTTTCATGAAATCAAAAATTTTTATTTTTGTATATTCGTCGCGTTACAGCCCGCCAATTTTAGAACGGAAAAAGTAGTTAGTTGTTAGCCCAAGTTGTTAGAACTAATTTGGATTACATGTCTTTTAACCGCAATTTTTGTCGACAGTTTAAACTCTGCACAGAAAAAAAAAGCTATAATTTTGCAACACAATTTGAACAAGAGAAGAAACGCGGCCGCCATAACTAATACCAAATCTCCAAATTGAGTCGTTGCTTACGCGACCCGCGCCCATTGTTGATTCGAACGATTCAAACATGCAACCGTAAAAATCAGTAACTGACTTACTTCGTTGTCGTAAAAGAACGGAAAATGAAATGACAAAAATGAAGATGTCGAATTGCTTCCTAAGGAGCTCAGGAGCTTCAAGTTTTCGTTAAAAGCTCAACCAATATAACAGAAGGAATACCCATTTCAATTGATAGGGCTCCTTCCCGCTGTCTCTCATTTTCGAACTAAAATGACCACTTCGAACAGAATGTTTTTTATTAATCGTATTAATATATATATATTGAAGCAACCGAATCTGTTAAAAGTCGTCTATTTATTTGCTCGCAGACATCATAGTTATGATTCTATAACTTTATCTATAATAAAAAATTTGATTTGAATTTCTTTCGTTTCATTCTCACCAGATTGCAACAAGAACAAGTAAAAGCACTATATTGGACGCGGCATACCATTAAATAGCCTACGCTAAGTCGTTTAATTCAATTACTCACATAACGATTTTATAAAATAAGGAGTTATAATGGAAATGGTGGGAAAACGGTCCGCTATATTGGTAGTGATTGAAAAGGTGACCCGATCTGACCAAATTTCAATAGCGTTCGTCCTTCGACCAATACGACAGTGTATCAAATTTCATGAAAATATCGGAAAATATGAAAGCTGCAACTTGAACACATATAAGATGGCCAGAGGGACAGACAAGCTTAGAGTTAGCACGAGTTCTATTTCTTAACGTGGTTCTTAAGAAAAGTTTTTTTTTTTTTTGCTTGGTACTATACTTTCGTCTGCAGTGAACATAAAGAACATTTAACACCAAGCTTAGGGCACTAAAATTGAAAAGTTCAAATGTAGACAAACGATAAATATATTCGAATCATTATAAATTGTGCATGGAACCAACTACATGCTAATTTTTGAACTTAACGTAATAAAGAAAAATTTTCAAGTGAAAACCACTGTCATTTCAATATACAAATGGATAAAAACACACACCGCTAAACGGAATCCGCTACCCGCGTTGATTAAGCGTACTGATTCTTTGAAGGATTTCCGATGACTCAATCAACCTAGGTAAGGGAGTTCCTTAATAGACATACTGTACAAAAGAGTATTTTTTTTTGTATTTTCCTCTTACGGCACAAGTTTTAATTTTACTATTTCAATCTTTGACCAAGCAAACAAATGCTTAAAAATTCCGAGTTTTTAATGCCTGTTCAAGAAAATACTTGGCCTCATAGAGAGGAAAAGGAATAAAGAAGTATACCACTTACCGGGTTTCTTAAAATTGATGAAAGTGTTTGTTTATGTCTTTTTAAGCAGTTTTCAAAATTGCTGATCGCTTGCTCAGTAGGATTCGCAAATGTATGTTCAATCACCTTGTACAATTGCTTGTAAGAAGACCACATGTCATCCGGAATACCTAATAAAACTTTTCTCTTATTGTATGTAAATTTTAACAATTCAATCAATCACATTTACCATCCATGTTTATAGTGCCGGCCAGCCTAAACTTTAATAATTAATCTAATTTATAAATGAACTAAAATTTCTCCAACAATTTTTGCGCGAAAATCTTTAATATTCGTATGCCAAAGTATCATGTCAACTGAATGATGTCCACACCATATAAAACCCATTGTTGCATTTAAAATTTTTGTGAGCTGGCAATCTTAATAGAGTTAAAATAAATATTTATCATATCGAAGCATCATAAAAGTGAAATATTTTATTTCGATTAATTTGAGACCAATAGAAATAAAATTTTGATGCTACACTTACTTACTAACTAAAACCGTTGCTCGATTATTTTTTGTAGGGTGTAATGAATTTTAATGCGTCTAATTAAAAAATAACATCACAGATAAATTAATTTATAAATTAAAATGTTACTACTTACTATAATACAAAGTCAATTACTGAACGTTACTATATAGGGCGCATTTATTTTGTTCTAGACGCAATATATTAATATTATTTTGGAATTTTTCTACCCTAGAAAATTGTTTGTCCTTTATAAAAATCTCAGAGATATTCAAAAATTCCCTGGCAAGATTATTCACCCTCGAGGCAAACACTGTTTATTCGAAGATTGTTTGTACAGGAGCTATCAGCCCCCTGCTTAAATATTATTCATAGTTGTCAATATGTTAATCGCTTTATGTTTTACTGCTCTTTAAATATTTATATACCGCATTTTTGAGACTATAAAACGCACGTTTTTACATAGAAATACGGACTTCAATTTTAGGTGCATCTTACAGTCCGAAGGTAATATTACTATGTGTTTTCAATAAATCGTTTCTAAATTTGAAGTTTGAAAGGAGCGACAACAATAGTTCAGATGAAAGTGATACGAGCAATGATATTAACGACACGAATAATGAGAGTGAAGATGAACTAAGTATTGCTAATAGGAGTTATATTAACGATAAATAAAAATTTTGATCCGAAAGTAACATTAAAATATATTTTTCTAAAAAAATAGTTTTATAAATTTAAATTGCTTCTTATATTCTGAAAAATAAGGTAAATCAAAATTAAATAATTTAATAGACCTTTTTTGGTTGTAATTTATTATTCTCACTTTTGTTAAGTCAAATACACGCTCCTACGATCATCGGCTTCATCAGATTCGCTCGTAAAGTATTTTTTAAATCATCTCAAATCGTTTTTGTTCGTTTCATCTGAGAAATTGGTTGTTGCCACGATATTCCGTGCCAAATTATAATTTCAAAATAAATATTCCACATTTAAACAAAAAAAAAAAAATAAAAAATAAAAAACAAAAAAGACGATAAGAGAATAATAAGAAAATCGCAGCAGAGGTAGCTAAGCTAAGCATTCGTCAATTGGACAGAAATATCCACAATGTCTTTGCGGCGAATTTTTTAAAATTTTCATTGTCATGCTTTACAATTAAAAAAGTGTGTAAGAAATTGTGCAAAAAATAAAAAATAAAGAAAACTGGCAACGTTGTTTCTTAACTTATTTTAACATCTTTGAAAATATTTAGCACGTAGTGTGAGTGGGGGTCTTTTTTTTTTTTATGAGCCGCGGCATAAGTAATAGTTGTGCTTGTTTATTTTGGTAAAGTTTATATATCAAGTTTTCAAGAATTGACAGTGATTCCACGAAAAGTAGTTTTAAAACAGTTATGAATGTGTTGCAGAAAGTTAGAGAGACTTTTTGGTCTACCAATGTTTGGCTTCCGCCAAATACAACTTGGGCAGATATAGCTCCCGGCTCGCATCCAGATGTAAATCATGCTGACTACAGGGACCTTGTTTGGCCATTGCCCATGGCTCTGGTTGTAATGCTAGTGCGGTACGCGTTAGAAAGGTATGAAAACTTCTAAGACATGATAAATTACTGACGTGTGCACGCTTTCAGTTGTAAAATTTTTGAAGGTCAATGCTTTAACGGAAACGCCCCAAAAAAAAAAAAAAAAAAAAAAAAAAAATGTATACCTATAATCCGTATAATAAAAAAAAGAAAAGATCTTGATAGTTTTTTATTTAATAACTTTAATTAGTGGGACAACAACCCATTGTTTTGAAGTTTTCAGATGTGGTCGTAAAAAAATGCATGACAAGTACCGCATTCAAGCTATTTCTAAATGCGCTTATTAGTCAAAAACGATTCATTTTCGTTTGCTCCGTTTTTAATAAATAGTTTAGTTCTTTTCTCTATTTAATATGTTTTACGGGTTATAGTGCAATTAAAATCAGTGAGGGTTAATAGTTTAAAGATTTACTTTGAAGATTTTCTTGCATAGTCCAGCTCTGCTAAACAATGAAACAATATATGCGTAAGCCGTCCTCACGCGTAAAAATCATATCTATCATTGAATCCTATATATAATCAATAGCAAATTAAAACAAGATAAAAATTGTATTCCATCAATCGCGCTATATTCACTAAAGTAGTTATATTAGATTTCCAACATTATTGTACCCTTAAAATATGGTTACCGAAACATTTGGAGCATAACATTTGTGCCTTCCTTCTTCTTGTGGAGAGTTTTTCTTGCAGTTCTGATTCTTTTTTCAATATTTAATATCGGAATTCCTGGAATTACTTATGTCTCTTTCTATCTTGCAAAAAATTAAGCTGGGGATACTACGTCTGCTTTAGAATTACAATTAAATGCTTACAAGTTTCAGAAGGTTTATCACTCAGTGCCTCTGTAAACATCTGCACGCAATTGATTGACGAGCCTTAAGCTTATGTCCGTTATTTGTAAGCATAAAACATTTTGATTTAATCAATATCGATGACTAGTTAAACAAAATGAAGAAAATATTAAAGACTCAAATCTTGATTTGATTTAATTTGTTTTCGTGCGAGGCGCATATAATTTTTTTAGTTTGCGGAGTTTGAATGCATTCTATGTGATTTCATATCTATTGCAATATCCTTCAATTTTCGATTGTTACAAGTAGGAGATTACTCGGCTATGATTGAATAAAATTGACATTAACAAGAAAATCCAACAGCTTTGGACGCTAGCGTTTTAAAATTTCTCTCTTTTTGGATTTATTTCTCTATATAATAATGATAATAATAATAATAATAATAATAATAATAATATTTGATTTATAGATTCTGGATTGCTCCTATTGGAAAATCATTGGGAATTAGAAGTAGTCGATCCAAGAAGGCTGCGAATATTCCGTTGTTAGAGCAAGCGTATGAAGCATCAAATAAAATTAATCACAAGAAGGTATGAAATATAAAAAAAAAAAAAAAAAAATGAATTTATTATGCGGTACAAAATATAGACAAAGAGAAAATCTTGCGTTTTTCAACTTGATAAAAAAAAGCGAAATTCTTCTTACCGCAAATTTTAGATATTTATTCACATTATAGAGCTAGATTTTTTACTTTTTTTTTTTTTTTACTGCAGCACATAAAAATGCTATGATCTTACATTGACATTAAATTTGTCGTAGTAATAGATTCTTTACAAAAACTATTTCATTTATTTTCGCCCAGCAGATCTCGTTCCGTGATTTTGTCAGTTCTCATTAAAAATAAATTTTCTAATTGTTTCATGCGGCTGCGGAAGTCTCAATAATCTTAAAAAATACGAATAAAAATCGAAAAAGAAAAGAATACATAAGAGTAACATAGACAGACAAAGAATATATTACCGAAAACGCTCCAGAACACGAAATCATTCTAGAATGTTAACTTTAAAAAAATGCATTTTTTTTCTCTTTTTTTAATTCAAAAAAAAGGCTGCTACTCAGCCTTTTGCAATGGAAATTGCACACATCTGTGCATTTTCTTCTATTATAGATACTTTTTTTTTTTTTTTTTTTGATAGAATGTAATATGGAGAATTGAACATTTTTCAGCTTACAGAAATGGCTAAACATTTGGACATGACAGAACGGCAAATTGAGAGGTGGTGGCGCTTAAGAAGAGCTCAAGATAAACCGTCAACTCTAACAAAGTTTTGTGAAAATACATGGCGCTGTATATATTACACTTACAGTTTTGTATTTGGGCTGATTGTTTTATGGGACAAATCGTGGCTATGGGATGTCAAGAATTGTTGGTATGGATATCCTCATCAGGTATGTGAGTTTCAATGCGATTATCATTACTAAACCATTGTTAATACGTTAAGAAGAGTGCCTTAGAAAGATTATCCCCAAATGTAAAATACTTGTAAACTTGCGCTGATTCCTATTGCGATAATAGATTTTAATACAATATTCATTTAGTTTGAAATCACTTATCTAAAGGAAAGAGAATCATAGATAGTTCGAAATATGTATTTTAGAGTTCATGTTTCATATAGAGTCTCTTAACATGAGAGATTTTACTCGAAAAAAAATATCTATCAACATCGTACAGTATCGCATCCATCCGTTGTAACGGTCGAATTGGAAACATTTGCGAAAAGGTATGTTCAAATTATACAGTCAGTTTAAAAACCGTACCGAATTATCAATCTTTCTTGTCTTGCTTATAACGGGATATTCGAATATTTTTTTCTCTGGCTCTTTGGAGGCCCGAACACGACAGTTTTCCTTTTCCTTTTTACATGCCTAGACAAATGCAAATGAAATACTATTCAGAATAATTTTGTTTGAAGGATTGTGATTATGTTCATATATTTGCAGGACATAAGCAGGGCTTAAAACATACAAAAAAACACAAAAAGCTTTACACAGCTTTGCCTTTCGTTAGTGCGCCCCTGAAAGTGAACACAGCTAGCATAAGAAGAATAACTCGTAATCGAATTATAAGAATTTCGAAAATTTTAATACAGTGGACATCTATTGCAAATTAATTCACTTTGTTAGTGTCAAGAGGATTTCGATTAATCGCAAATATCCATTTATGAACAGCCGCTACTCAAGATTTTTGCTCATTTTAAACATCGTATACGCATAGTAGGCATGGTATCTAAAACGCGATTCAATGGATTGAAAAAAGTTTTTCAAATATCGTGCACAGATACCATTACAAAATATATATTTTTTTTTATACCCATAACCGAAGCATGAGGAGTATATTTATTTTGTAAAAGCGTTTGCAACGCCCAGAAGCACGCATTTCGGAGACCACACAAACTATATATGTATTCATGATCAGCATCGAATTCTAAATCGATTTAATCGATGTTCGTCTGTGTAATGACTGTTATAAATATGAAGAAAGTTGGTATTGGAAATCGGCCCCATAACGTACCAAAATGTTTGGCCAGTTTTGGCTCTTGAATGCACCTAAACATGTCCGCTTGCACGTCTTTCCATCTGGCTGTTTGCGTAAATTTGTAATATTTGTGGTAAACGGTCTTCCGTTAGCGAAAATGAAGATATCGTCGAAAGACTTTGCAAAAGAATTTGGAATTGACGTAAACTTTTCCAAGGACACATCTACGATGCCCAGGTGCTTATGCGAAATCAAATTTTTATTTTGAAAGTAGAAGCAATCGGCTGCGTCGACTGCACATTAAAGAGCATGAGAATTTTGCTCTTTAACTTTTGTCTCTTTTTTAAGGTAAACGGTGATGGGTATAAAAGATTCGATCCTAACCGAATTTAACTTTCTTACTTGTTTTTAATTATAATGTTCACATTTGACATCCAGGATGATGTGCAATTTTAAGTATGGATATATGCACGCAACAATATCGCATTGAAATTGTTAAAATTAATTATGAAGCTCAACATTGTTTCAATTTATTTTTTTTTATTTTTTATTTTTATTTTTTTTTTTAATGGACTAGGCCAACAATAAGGAATGTGTCTTTGTTTTTGCTTTTATTTTAGAAAAATATATATACACAGGCAACGCTTATGAAAAACCCTACGTTATACTAGTAAAAACAAATTGAAAATTTTATTTAATATTATTTATTTCAGTCAATAACAAGTGATATTTGGTGGTATTACATGATATCTATGTCATTTTATTGGTCATTGACGGTTACCCAGTTTTTTGATGTTAAACGGAAAGATTTCTGGCAAATGTTTATACATCATATGGTTACCCTTATGCTGATGTCTTTTAGTTGGGTTTGCAATTTACATCGAGTCGGTTCGTTAGTTTTGCTTGTTCATGACTGTGCGGATATATTTTTAGAGGTAAGTAAAACTATATATTATACGCTTTATGGTTATAATAATTTGTATTTGCAAGACTATCCAATTCCTAATACTTGCTTACGGGGAAAATGCAGTCTATATTCTATCTGTATTCGTTGAATTCAATTAAGATCATATACTTCATGCTTGAATGTATTTTTATTAAATAGGTCTACTTTGACAATTTTCGAAATATAAAATCATTGTCAATTAAATTAAAATGTAATGTTGACCAAAAGTGTAGATAGTTTATTAGGTCCCCGATTCGATTCGTAGTTGGTTTATCTCAATTAATGTACTTTTTGTCATTTAGAAAAGAACAAAGCCAAATATAGAATAATGATAATAATAAAATTTAGATAACAGTTTGTAAAAATAATATTATTTTTTTTTTTTGTATTTTGCAGGCAGCAAAATTAACGAAATACGCGAATTACCAAAAGTTATGTGATATAATTTTTGCAATATTCACAGTAGTTTGGATAATTACCAGATTAGGATTCTATCCACGCATTATCTACAGGTAAGATTAAAAGCAGTCAAGTAAGAAAGCCTTATCCGTTTTGGGGAGTAAACCTTCGATCGGACCACTATCTCAAATCAATATATCAGTATTAAAGAATATTTTATTAACGGTGAACGGTATCGTTCGACAGGACATCCCCGATCCTAAGAAAAATATGTTTATATTATTTATCAACTGTTTTCTCCTACTATTGAAGGATATTTGCAAACGTACTGAGATCATATTTTAAATTTTCCATTGGAATGGGTTTATTTAGTTCTTAGGCTTATATATGCTATCAATTTTTATTGTTGTTTTTAATCCGTAGTCATCAACAATGAATGCTTACGCCAAGCCTCAGTTTTCTATGTTAAATCTTTAAAAAGTAAATTTTATAATAGTTGCCTGACCATCGATATGATGAAATTAACCAAGTTTATGGACGAGATACGTATGAGTATTTTTGACTATTACAAATACAACTCGACAAATCTAGTGTGCCTTTCGCCTTTATCCATCTTTGAATTAATTTTAAAATTTGTTGAGCTTCCCCTGATCTTGCGGGCCTGTATTTATTAGATGAGCAAAAAACTTGATTGCTTGCAGGTTACGGTAAAGATAATTTAATATGACAAAAAAAAGCAATATTTGTATATAAACAATATTATGAAAAGATATTTTTCTGCATATATATGTATAACTCATCTCTTTCACAATATTGAGAACTATATATATATAGGCGTGGACGTATTTTTATCGTTGACTTTCAACTTTTCAACTTTTTTTTTTTTTTTTATATAAAGAAATATCATTTATTTATATAAAATTTCGATGTTTACTTTAATTAGTTCATCTGTAGAAGCGCCTAGAATTCTTCCCATGTTTCCTGCTTACTATATTTTCAATGGCTTATTGTCAATGTTACTCTTATTACATATAATATGGACGTATATGATTCTAAAGATTGTCATTGATTCCCTTCATAAAGGTTTGGTAAGTTAAAGAATGAAATAATTGAGATATTTTTTTATCTCTTTGAATAAAATATGTTTGGTTTTTTCGTTAAGATGTCAGGTGATATAAGATCAAGTGACAGTGAGGATATTTCGCAAAGTTCTGAAAATATCCAGACTACAGTTAACGGGAATATTATGGATAAATCAACTGGGAATCATATAAAAAGAAAAAAGGCTAATAAGAACTAGAAGGTATGGGATACGGTTAAGATTTCGTTTATATTTTTATTATTCCTGTTTTTCTTGACTAAATAAATATAAAATAGATTAGTTTTAATACCAAAAAGTTATAAAATAAAATCGTAATTGTATTTAACTCTAGAAAACTATTTACTTAGCAAAAATAAAATGATTGAATATTTTAAAGTAACCAAAAATAATTATAATTTTTTTTTTTTTTACTCTGTTCGATGCAAATTTATATTTCTGATTTTTACCCAAGCAATATACGTTATGTCTTTAAAGTGTCATTTTCCCATCTTTCGCATTATAAGACAATGTATGTAATTGTGACCACAATAAGACAATAGGTTAACAACAATGAAAAGAAAAGCTTACAATTTTTATTGGCGTACAAATGTAGTCCTGCATCGATTTACGCATCGTTGTTTACACGAACGACATAATCCTGTGACCTCTCACCACAAGTGAAGTCAAACGTTTCATAAAATGAAAACGTGTCACGGCAAAGAATTCTCGACAGTTATTAAACCGCGTTAAAACTGCTTAAAATTGCAAAAAAAAAATTCTTACAATGGAATTATTTATTTGAAAATTTAACAACTAATTAATCTCTTAAGTATTTATTGAATCTTAATAATAATAATTGAGACGGAGAACCACACAAATATTCCAAAAAAAAGGGCTTGGTTAGCTATACTATATAATGGTTTCCATAACAATGTCTAGAACCTCAGATTAGACGAATATCGCCAAGAGAAGAATTGTTGATCCAACCAAACTGCAGGAGAATTGTAAGAACTTGTAGGGCCAAGTGCGAAACTATTGTGCAGTCTCGGATCATTGCCAAAAACCTTTCAATAGTGATAAGGCAACTCGAGTAAGTTTAGGCAGATGAGATGGGATGGTGGAACTGCCAGTAAATTGCTCCAACACGTGCCTTGACGCATGAAAGCGTCTACAAGTGCAAAATCCTCTTTCACTGAGGAAAAGTTATGTTGCCTAGAAACGTCAATTAGGGTAGTTGGGTCTTTTTTGTTTTCATTTGTTTATTTATTTATTTAAATCCGGATTAATATAAAAATTCTTTCCTTAGGTAGGAGAAAAAAACATATATTACATATAAATATAAAGCAAATTTATGAAACTAAACTTAAAAATATGCAAGAAACTCTCTTTCTTAAGAGGTCATGGACTTCCGGGCTTCTGTTTGATCAGCGGCTACATTTTAATCTGCACAATCTGCACATTGCGGTCTCTTTAAGCAAAGCTAGATTGATGCTAGGTTTTATTAAATTGTTTACATCACAAAAAGGCTATACATGATCTTAGTCAGACCTATACTTGAGTATAGGCCTCCTTCGTATACGTGTTACGTAGATTCAATAGAATCCGTTCAAAAGCAATTCTTGTTCGTTACTCTTGGGAATTTGAGTTGGATCCCGCCTGTCTCCTTGATTTTATATGAAAATAGGTTGGCAATATTAGCTGCATCGTCACTTGGAAAACATAAATCTATTCTTGATATATCCCTTCTAATTAAGTTAATAAATGGTACTATCGATTCGCCGGCATTAGTCGGTAAGATAAAGTTTATTACCCCGGATTCATTTCTCTAGGAACTTTATCTTTGTAAAGCTTAGCCAATGTAGATATAATTACGAGCTTTTCAATCGGTTCAGGGCTCGTTGCAAATCTCGAAATGGTATCTATTACCTAATGTCAATATCGGATTTTTTAAATTCTATCAAATTAATTCCAAATATCAAATTAATTGCCTACGTCATATTTGAATTAATTTGCAATCTCGTTAACATCTTATTATCATTCGAAAATCAAATGAATTTTTTTATTATAATCGGTTGAGAAGCATGGTTTGACATGTTTACAGCGGGTTTACAGCGTTCACTCACAGCTCGGATCTTTAACTCGGTGTTAGATGTGTACATAATTTTTTATTTTTTTTACCTCTCTTTATATAGTTTGTATTAATTTTTTAATAAGAATTCGCATTAGATTTACTTCGGAGAGTCAATCGAATTTTAACTGAATTTCATATGTAATTGTAAAGGCGTGTAAACTTAGGAACAGATCGACTAAGTTTAAGGGGAATGCACGTTATGAGAAATGTTTTCCAAACTTGAGTTCACGAAAATGTAACAGCTGTTAAAAGATGGTTTCTCCTCTCTTAACACATTTTGACAAGATTTCATGCTAATTTCGGCTGAGCTTAAATTAGTTTCGACAATTTGGGTATCAATTGAAATTGCTTTCCTCATTCAAAACAACTAGAAAACTTTTAAAAAATATTTTAGCATTGTACCGTTTTTTTGAATTAGATCGCAAAAATATGTAATTAAATATGTGCCGCATACTAGATATCGTCTCACTCATCATATCCGGGCCGCCGTTGATCGAAATTGAGTCATAATTACCGACCAACGAATGATATTATCGGCTGAAAGGCATTATCTTAAGAAGGTATTTGACAAATTTTTTTAATCATTTTTCAATTTTTCGATTCAATTTATTTAAGTTAATTTGATTTGTTAAGTCAAGTCCTTTTCATAGCAATTATATCATCTCACCAGAACATCCGCTCGCTTCACTAAAGTTCCAAACAATGCGAAAAATAAGTTAGTAGTCATTTTAGTATATTTTTTTTCATTTCTTTCAAATCTATACGTTCGGCATTTTTAATATACGAACACTTCGGAAAGGATATCGAAAATTATTAACAAAAATTACTCTTAGCATAATATGTTTCATTTTCTGAAAAGATGAGCATTATTACTGTGCCGACAAGTTAAGTTGCATTAAATTTGTGAAATATATGCCATATAACATGTATACTTATGTTGTTGAAAGCACGTTTGTCAAATGTATTATTATTATTATTATTATTATTATTATTATTATTAATTTATATTTTGGAAGAGTTCACACGCATTCATTTTACAAATCAATTAATTACACCTATGTTTATAAATTGATCTAGGTTTATTTTTTTAAATGAACAGATTTATTGTTTGTTATAATTACTCAAATAGATAGTACATAACTTAATTTTCATCATATAAAGGAGTTGAATCACCAATGTTCATAGAACGGGGAGATGCTCTTGTTAAGTGGGAAAACTCACTTGATGTGTTATGTGATGTATGCAAAGACGATGGTGTACGCTTTCGTCTTGCCCAAGAATCAGAAGCCATTTGCCATTCAAGGCTTTCATTGTTGCGATGCGATCTATTTTTGTTGTGAACTTCCATATCATATCTAGGAGAAATTGTGTTAAATGATGAATCTCTTATTGCTTTAGAATGGTGCTGTTGACGACCGTAGTTAATATTGGAAATGCCAGAGCTTGGACTGGGTGTGCTGTTGCCGTAACGTGGTGTTTGAGATGTATGTGGCGTTGTATATGGCGTCATAAATGGGGTTTGTCCACTCGGTGAATACGGGGTATTCAGGTATCCTCCTTGATAGCCCGGAGTACTTGAAAAATGCGGTGTGTGGACAGATTGTGGTATTTGTTGCGTCATAGATCTAGATTCATGATTGGCGCTAGCACGTACGCTTACTTGCACATGAGGTGTTGATATTGGGGTATTTGAAACAATAGGATCCGAATAATGATCTTTGAACCATTTTAGAAAAGAGTTCAAAGTTTCAAATATCTGCCCTCTAAATCGGAATCCTTCCGGTATCACGGTTACATATTCATGTCGGCATTTAGTTTTTGGCAAGTAGGATAGTAAAAATTTTCCGGGGTAATTTTTCGAAGCAGAAATAAAATAATGAATCTTGCGTGGATCTTTTTGCTTTTCTTCTTTTAAAAGTTCTTCCATTTTGTCTTTAAGACCTCCGCCTGTATCACGGTAGTATTTATAATTAAGTAAGTCACGAGCGCACGCCGCCATTGGATTTACATGCCGGGCAATTATTTCATCTAAATCTTCAAATTCCTCATTACCTATCCACAAGCTTTGACCCAGACTGAAAGCATTCTCTTTTCCTTCCTCCCGGACGTCAATATGCTGATAAATATCTTCGGTAACTTTCCAGGTAACTGTCAAATGATCTGATCCCTTGCTCGAAGGTCGAACTACAACTTCGCCTTGGTCCATGGTTTCCATTATTTTGACAACTTCAGCGTATGATTTATTGTGGAATGATGGATGAACTATTACCCGCTTAACATACTGCTGTTTAGCTTGCACTTGCTTATGATCACTCTCCTTACGGTTGTCCTTTTCTTCCTGCTCATAATCGTAAAATGGATCGCGACGTGGTCGCCATTCATGATTTTTATCCATTAAATCGGAACTTTTTGACGAGCAATCAACTGAAAAACGATCTACATCTATCTTAATAATTCTTACGTGAATTGCTTGACCAATTTGAACTCGTTCTTCCGGATTTTTTACATGTTTATCTGACAGATTTTTAATATGAATAAAACCTGAGAGACCATTATCTAATCGCAATTTGACGCCAGTAGCTTGTCCTGGACATCCTCCTGCATCGAAATGATTCCATACTTCAGACAATTCTGGGAAATCATCTTTTAAACAGAATGGACATTGCCAGTTTCCTGTTTCGTCGTTTCTGACCGGATTTGCATGATCTAGCTGATCTCCTTGCGGCTTGCGATGTGATATACCTGTCACAGTACCTAAAACCATTTTACCAACATAAAATGACTCTGGAGTCTCTTTCGTCAGATTATCAAATAATTCTTCGGAATTTGGCGAACGGTATGGATTGCGAAAATCTCTATATAGAGAGTTCAATTCTGCCCTAATATCGTACAATGTTATGCTTTTGTTTCCAAAACCTTGCCGTTCAAGTTCCACTGCAAAAGCATCAAGGTCAAGATCCTTTAATCGTTCGGGTGCTTCTAAAATCTCTTCAAGCGCTCCGGCTGGATTAGTTTCTTCGTCATCATATTCCATAGCGTCTATAGCCATTTTTCTAGCCCATTCATACGTTTCAGGATGAACCCTACTTCCATCTAATACCTCTACATAGGCTTCGGTACTATCGCCTAAAGAGCTGGTATCGATTTTGATGAAGCCTGAACAATTGATAAACACTTTAGGACCTAAGTGACACAACGTGACCAGCTGTGTTCGATTTTCTAACCTTTGATTAGATTGTTTAAGAATTTTAACTAAAGCTTGACCCTTGCGTGGTCCGAGTCCACATACAAATTGAACCAAATTTAATGTGTGCGCATTCTGTATAGCCATATTTATATCAACGCCTACTTCATTTGTTTGATTAATGAATTCAATATATAAATATTCAAGCAATTCATCTTTGGAAATTTGATCTTGTAGTGGATGGTAACGTAAGCACAAAACTTCTTCATCTGCGCCGCACAATTGCGAAAATTCTACAAGAGGATCTTGAATTTTTCTTGCCAGTGACACGGCCTGTTTTAACAATGTGGGATACTCTTTAAAATCTGAGGATCCCTTCTGTGAATTTGCGTAAATTTTAGCCAACTCGTTATCTACGATTTCAACAGCAATGCAAGGAAATTGTTCCTCTTGTATTAATTCCTTAACGATTTCTTGGATATCACTTTGAATCATTTGGGCTTCTCTCGATTCACCACCAACAGCAATGACGTGAGGCTTTTTATTACGAATAAATTCTTTTAAATTCTTAATATCCGATAATTTTAGAGCTTTTTCTTCAGGTCTATAAGAATTTTTTCTTTTCAATATGTGTGGTAATCTTAGATAGTCACTAACGTCCCCTTCAGGCGTAGTTATTACACAAAAACCAGCTTGAGAATAATCAGGAGCATATGCTAATCCCATTGCTCGTATTCCTTTCTGTGCGCCCCAGTCATCGAAAGTAAATTCGTCAGAAAAATCGGGTCGATATGGCGCAACTTTAAGCCAATTCGATAGTTTTGTACAGCAAGACTTTAAGACATGTTCCTTCGCCTCTGCGAGAACAATAATTTTTAATTCTTTCCTTAAGTCTGGAAAGACCATCTTTTTCAATGCCAATTCCACGCATTCTGCTCGTAGTGAGTTCCATTCTTGAACCACTTTTGAGAATTCGTCGCGCTGATAAAGTTGCTTTGATTCTGTAATATAAGAATTTGTAGTAATTCCTTCGATCTGATCGGATATAGTTATGGTTAATAGTTTATCATCTTCAGCCATTACAAGTCTAAGGAATTGATCTACAACGAATTCTCTCACTGGCTTATTTGATAAGTATTTCATTGAGTAGCAAGGATGATTTTCATCAATTTCTTTCATGCCCCTTTTTGTGGGCCGGACACTAAGTTTAGCGCGTTCAAAAAATACCTCTCGAACTGTCTTCCTTAGCAAAGGTTCTCTAGAGATTTGCCTTGCTACCACAAATTTTGCTGCATGTATCACTTCATCAACAGTCATAAACTTTGTTGTTAGATACTGTTTCGCTAAGTCTGAAGGACTTATTGGCTCCTGATCGACTTCGTGCCTTTGATAACTATCGCGAAGATTTTCAGCAAATTGCTCAGGTCGTAAGCCAAACCTTTTTGCAAATCCACAAATACCTGCCTTACGGCACATTGCGTATGGGCCAGAGTCCTTAGCTTGTTTTAAATGTTCCTCGGGTATATCGTCTTCGTCGGAACTATCGTATGTCAATTGCACTTCATCAGGATTTTCTTCATTTGCTTGGCGTCGTTGTTCCCTTTTCTGTTGCTTTTTAAGTTCTCTTTCTTTTCTTCGTTGTTCTTCTTGCATTTTTGGTATTATATGTGAATAATAAAGTAAAAATTGCATGTGTACATCCCTCAGCTCTTCCATAGTTTGCACTTCGCGTAATCGATCTAAATCTTCATCTTTAATTAACCTGATGTCATCGGGTAAATCATTCTCAGTTTGGCTTATGATTTCGTTTGACTGATAACTTGCCATCTTTTCAAAAAGCTGCACTAATTTATTCTTCCTGCTCAGCAATTGACACCATCTCTCGTCAAAATAATACACCTTCCACAAATCATCTGTATTTAATTCGGGTTTGATGTATTCCTTACGGTAAAAGGCTATAAAGGGCACTTCAAGTTGTTGATTTCGTATGAATTCTAGAGCTTGTTTTATTTTACCAACTGAACTAGGCGGTTTCTTAAATTTCTCGCGATATATTTCATTCTTATCGTGCTGTGATACGGGTAATTTACAAAAAGCTTGCTTGTAGATCCACTCGGCTTCATTATCCAATTCCAACGAACCTTCCGGTACTGAGGTAACGGGAATTTGCCTTAATTGCATACGCTCAGGTATGTCGGTCTTTCTGATTTCATTATCAAGGTCGGTGAAATGTCCGCGCTTCAATTCGCTTGGTTCATATAAATCAAATATAGTTTTCTTCGGCACTTTCTTTTTCACCGACTTCTTTTTTGTTTTACCGCGGTCATCTTCTCCACCCTCTTCATCGTATTCCTCAGCTTCAGAGTCATCTTCGTATTCATCATCGTCATATTTTGAGAAATCCTCATAATCAAAGTCAACACCAAAAATATCCTGGCCTTCCTGTAAGGAACTGGAATAATAAAAAATAAATTAATTATCAAATTTTTGAAAATATATGCAAATGGGAATGGGCTTCAAAATCGATCATATACTGTAGTAAAACTATGATATCAATTGTATAATATTTAAAAAGGACGTTTCAACTGCAATCATTCATTTAAGCGTAGAGTAATCAATAGAAATTATTTTATATTTTTTTTTTTTAACCCGCCACCGAAGACTAAGGGTACATTCATTTTTTCCAAATGGATGCAAACATTCACACAAACAAATTGTCGAAATCTGAATCGATCTCCGATATTCATTCATTTCTTCAGGTCGTAAGTGTTAAGATAGCAACCTTAAATTTGTTAAAGACCTTATGAGCTGTTGCAAGGGCTAACTAAATCGGTCAATACGTACGCGTACCGTACAACATCAACCGAGTATACCTCAATCTTTAGAAGCATAAAAATTGGGTTTTTTGCCCATTACTCATAAACTACAACAGATATGACAAGGACAAAAATGTCCTTGTATATTATGTGGACGATAACAAAGTACTTGTAAAAAAAATTGGAAAAATCCACCACATCCACCTAATATTATAGAGTATCGATACTTTATTGCTTTTCTTTGTGGTGAGGCGTAAAAGGTTCGAATAAAGTTTTTTTTTGCTTGTGGTGGAAGAAAATATTAAGTTTGTGTGGATGTATGCCACAACCAAGAAGATGAAGAAGTTACTGCACCCATCTAATCAAAATCACTTTCTGAATCTAAGCTTGTCTGCCTGCCTATCTCTCCAGGTATTGTTGTTGTCTATATGTTCTTATGCTCAGCGCACAGGTTACAATTTCTAAGATATTTTTAACAAATTTTGTATGCCTGTATGTTTTCGCCCAAAGACGAGCACTATTGAACATGGTTTATATCGGGTCACTTTCGATATAACGACTTATTTTGAAAGGTCCTTATATGAATAACTGTATTAAATGAAATGGTTTAGGGCATCGAATGGCGGATCGTGAACAACTAAATTTTTTTTTTAATACTTACGCATCAGTGAAAATTGGTTTTCTTTTCTTTTTTTTCTCTGCTATAGGTCGACCTTCATCATCAACAATAAAGTCGTCAGCGTCTGAATCTGTATCTTCCTCCTCGTCGAAATTTTCAGGTTCCCTTTGACTTTTCTCGGAACGACGTTCGATATTCTATATATAACATACAAAATGAGAATAAATTTTATTACTTTTAATGAAATTTTTTTTTTTTTTTTATTTATTCAAAATTTATCTGATGGTATATATATTAGGATTGGATATAATTGCAAACTTCTAACTGCATTTTTTCGGAATTGATATTTTTCGAAAAAGGTGGTGCATTAGTTTCATTTTACTATAGTTTATTGTTTATGAATCGTGCTGAAGCTCTTACTAAACCAACTTTAACTTATATCTTTCGGGTGTGGAGCTTGTTCCAATATCTGCAAATGTGATTCTATTCTTGCACTTGCACTAATGGTATCGTTAAACTTAGAAAACATGGGAACCGATGTTATTTTTATATATTACTTGTATGAAATTGGCTCCGCTGTTTTCTAAGAGAATAAGCAGTAAGCAGAGTACTGTATGTTGCTGAGTAAAAGTATTACTTCTTCCTTTGAAAGTACTCTCTTTAAGCTATATGCCATCGTACAACCTATCAGACAAAAGCACATATAGTATGGTTTCTTATTGATTTGAATAGGCCTTGTTCAGGTCTAAAAAAAAAAAACGCAATTTATGGAAAAGTTTACTTTTCCTGCTTCACTTGAAGTACAGTAGTGCTGCCAAAATTTCACTTCACTGATAAACGATAGATGCGTAACGATATCAAAAAGTAATACGAGAGGCATTAACATTGGCGTTAAAGTTGAATATCCATGGTGGCCGGCCGTGAGGGAGAAAGTGAAGCTATTACTAAGAAAAACTATCAACAATAATTGAATGCCATTAAGACAAAAAATGGGCGTGACATGTCAAAAGTTATGATATCCTGAGTTTTCAGCCTGGAGAAATACAGTCCCACAGAGTAGAGCTCGCCGATGAAATGTTTGCAGTTCTAACCTGAAATGTTCTACTTTCGTCGCTGTCATTAGCACGCACTACTCCTTCCGATTAATACGGATTTCAATGGATGACTTATTATTTGTTCGAAAGGTGCTTCCATTGCTATAACGACACTCAAAAATGGTTTCTTTTGTGAAAAATTTTAAAAAATCGGTGATGACAGTAGCCATGCCTAGCAATGGTTTCAGGCAATAAAATTTCAAAAAGAAATAAGCAGCGGGGCCAAAGTCATTAACCTAATAATATGAGCTTTTTTTTCAAATAGTTTCTCTCGTATTTTAGAAATCGTTCTTGAAAAAGTTATTATTAATTGATACTTTTCTACAGATATTATTGTGAAATATCAAGTCTTACTTAGATTGAATTTGCTTCTTGCTATTCACAAAAATGATCTTTGGGCAGTGGCTTTTTCGGATGATAGGAAGGTCTTTCTTCGATCCGAGAATATATCGAGCTTGGATCTTCGCCAATCCTTTAGTAAAATTTCACTTATGTCTTTTGACTACAATGATTAATGATCAGATATAATGATCAGTGTGTAATGTCTTTCTGCGATCTGATCGTAATGCTTAACAGTAAATACATATTTAATTTGCATCTATAGTGCTCCGGGTTCCACGAAACGTTAAGCTAAGTAATTTGGTGGACCAAACGTGACCAAATAAATGTACCTTACCAATGGCTTACCTACATCTTTAGTGAAATTTATTATCGAGTACGTCTGTTTTAGTTTTATTGCCAATTGCTGAGCTATGACTCTTAATTTGGGTTACTTTTATTATACACTGTCCCATTTGCGGTACAATGGTGTATTAAATTTGTGCATATGTATATGCAAAATCCCGAAGAACTTGGGATAGAATCTACCGTTTATTATACCGAAAGAAAACAAATTAAAAAGTATTATTGACTCCAAGAACTATCATTCGTCCGACTGTTGCTTCATGGCCCTATGCTGGTTGTGTACATGCCTTTTTTCTTTTTTTTTCGTCTTATTTGTTTTATTGTACTTATACTAAGTTTTATTATTAATTTAATATAAATTTTGCTTTAAGTGCCAATTGAAGTCGACTGTTATTTGTTTAGTCGAGTTTCATGTATAAGTAGAATTAAAATAAATAAATAAAATAAATTACAAATGAAATAATAAAATTATATCTTTCGATATATCGATCTAAGTGTTAAACTAAGCGATAAGTGGAATTTATTATACCATTAAAAAAAAAAAAGAAAAGAACAAAACAAAAGATAGCTTACCTCATTATCGTCAAATAATTGCTCAGCTATAGCTTCTCTCGCGAGGCCTTCGTCAACATGATCTTCGCCATCACTTTCTTCATCTTGAATTCTTCTAAGGCGTTTGAAACGTTTCTATAAAAATTTCCATTACAAATTAATAGTAGTGTATATTAATTATTATTAAGATTACTATACTTACTCTTCTCTCAATAGTGACACCCAAATTCTCTTCAAGTAAATCATAATCATCATCCTCTAATCTATCATCTAGGTCATCGTCATCGTCGTATTTTTTTCTTTTCTTCGATGAATTGGAATTATCGGTGTCTTCTCCGTCGCTGCCTTCCTCAATTGGATTATCATCAATAAGATCCTTCAATTCTTCTCGCAACCTTTCATCATCGTCTAATAATAAATAAAGAAAAAAAGAAATCCTTATATATAATATGTGTTTATGTAAACGCATTCAACTTTCTCATTTACAATTACAAAAACAATTGTCGAGAAAAAGGTAAATTTTTCAAGTGATCGTGATAGGAAAAACATTTTTATTTGTTGTATTCATTAGCTAATTAGCTGTTAAGAAGTGATCACAAAAATCATATTAAATGTTTTTCACGCGCGTAACTTGAGAATTATTTTGTTCCATCTAAAGGTCGAGCTCTGACAATCTTCTTAATGTTCTGTTCAATATGGCATTGAAAATTGCGACGGTTGCAATACAACAAACTTGTAATATTTTTAGTATGGCTTACATTGATACTCTGCCGATACAGGTTTGCCTACGAATTCCTATATCCTTTACAACTTTACAAAGTTCATTAATTAAAAAGCAGTTGGAATGCGCTTTGAAAGTACAATTTTTAGCTTTCAATTGTAAAACTTCCAGAACTATGCGATTTAAATATTTCAATTTTCAAAATGAAATTCACTCTAAACTCCTTTTTCTTATAACAATTTTCATACACTTGGAATTAAAAGCTCGGCAAACTGATTATACACATTGCTAAAATTATTGTTTGTTATATAATTATTATAAGGACTTTTTTGATAAACAACGAAGAAGGGTAGGGAACAGTCTATCCGATCGGAATTGCAGAATTATTATTCTTAATACATTCAAGAGTTGATTTTTCGTCACTTTTCAATGTGTTAGTTGGCCGATTGGGAACATTCAAAATTGTCTTGATAAAGAATTACGTTTTTTTTTTCTTTAAACAAACTTTTGGTCTTATGTTAGCTTTAGATTGTTATGAGGGAACAAAGTTTATTTTCTTTCATACACCTGACCCGAAGGCATCAAGCAGATCAGGTGTCAGGCCGTTCCAACTAGCATAAAATTGTAAACGAACGCATAAATTATTACATACTGAACGCACCGACATATACATATATATGTTTCAGCTTTTAGTACAGCATAAGAAATTTATTGCGTGCCCGCAATTTTTCAAGAGTGGGTGGCTATATATAAATACTTTTACTTTAATATTGTATTTCGAAGTCATAAAATTGATGTATGTTTAAATCACTTTTATTGGCAAAAGATTATTGTATTTTTTAAATGCTTGCGTGAAATTTGGTTACTTCGCATCACACAAATGTTCGAACATTTTCTCAAAGGTCACGGACTATAATGATCAAAAGTCTATAAATATTCAGCCCATATACTCGCTTGATAGGAGGTTTAAAGTTAGCGTCCGGCGGGAACTGTCGGAGTTGGGCCAGATTTCTTTCTTTCTATTATATGAGTCATTATAGGAAACGTGGGAGAGAGTTTTCCGAAAAGATTACTAAGAATTATAATGGGGATACACAAAATTTGACTGAAATCAAATATACGTTGAATCACATTTTGGAAACCAAAAGTTAAATTAAATTTCTTACAAACGATGTGCAATGACCTCGAGCAATTCTTTTGGATTGAAAATTAGATGCGATCACAATCTAGAGATCTCATCGGGATTTGAGTGGCATGGGCCACGTAAAATGATGTCGAGGCATATAAACAAAAAACGTGTTCTAATATAATGTAACCTTCAATACATAAAAATATCTGACACCGCACAGACCTTCTTCGTCTTCCTCGCTACTATCAGCCATTGCCTTCAATTTTTTTAGTTTTTTCCTTTCATGAATTTCAAGTTCTTCTTCCTCCTGAAAACATACATAAATTAAGTTGGACGCACCATAATCTTTAAGCTATTCCAAAAGTATTTACCTCGGATTCCTCTGCTTCGGAATCTAAGAAATCGGCCATTTTTTTCTTTTCTTTTAATGTATATTAATATTCAACCATTAAAAAAACAGGGAAATGTCTCATTTATTGACATACAATGACAAACCAAGCAATTGCCTTTCAATTACTTCTCTACGAGTAATTGATAACCGTACATCATTATTATTGCATGTAATTAATACACAGAGTGGTTTTGTTCAGCAGCAACTCTGATGAAATTTGGGGTTTCATAATTTATCATAACATAACCCAAGGCATGACTTCAGGTTATCAGAAAAATTATACGAGAAGAGAAGAATAAGAAGAAGAAATTTTTTAAAAATCTAAAAGATTAATGGACTTACATGTCAATTCAAGGATTTTACAATAATTTTACAATAATTAGTTTCAGATTTAATTTATTATTCCTTCATAAATCGCATTGGAATTTGAATATATGAAATGTGTTTCTTTATTGTGGTCACATTAGTTCATCGGTCGGAAATTTCTTTACGAAGTTTTAATTTAAAGTATCTGTTGCTGAGCATAAGTTTTTGCCTACTGGTTTCGTTGTGTGTCTCAATGATGCTGATATATGTGTACTCCAATTTTTAGTTATACTATCATGGACTGCAGGTTGCAGTTTTTTTTTTTAAGATTTGTCTTATAGGCAAATAACGCCTATGCAACGCTGTTCTTTAGTCAACAATTAGCAATACATATGTCGAGCTTTAGAACGTTCAAAAATTTTTATAAGCGTGAATAGTCTAAAAGATAAAAAAGATCATAAATAGACGGATGAGAGAATGGATGAATAAGGCTAAATAGATGAATAGCCTTACTCCTAATGTATACATATTTTATCCGGTTTCTATATCATATAATTGGCTTTTACGCACGAGTTTACTGTACTTACTATATATTGTGAGGAGTCAAAGTCGTACCTCGTTTTGGCCTCGCAGGTTGTTGGTCTCTGAGAGGGAGCGCTAGAGTAAGTTAGGCCGAATTAGGATTAAGTAGGGAAAAAGTACCGTAAAGAAAAATCAGAACAGGATGAGAGCTCAAGCCGAACTTGAAGTCAAATTTTGTAAGTGCAAGAGTAAGTTAGAAAGATTTAGTTATTCGAGGTCTTTAAATCAAGAAAATTAATTTATATTTGAAGTAGAAAAGAAAACATGATTTTCAGTTATTTACTAATCAAGTGCAACGAAAATTTAAAGTTGAAGTCTACAAATTGTCATAAGAGAAAAAATGTAAACAAAATGAACGATCATTTGAATTCAAGGATTCTCATAGAATTTGTGAAATTGTGTTTAAAATTGTGAAACAAAGAAACAAAAAAAAAATTTAAACTCTCATAGAGATTATAAGAAAAGTAAATAAGAAAAAAATTTTTGTGAAACCAAATCTGAAGTCGCTGAGCTTACCCCAGCACTAGGTACGGGCTTTAGCCCTCAAAATATATTGTGATTTTTCTGCGAGATACACAGTGAACAGTGAAAAATATTCCATCAAAATTTTATCAGAATTAGTCTAGATTGATTGGAAAAAGCACCACCCCACTTAGTGTAAGACATGAATAAGTAGGAGATGGAATATGCAAATTTGTACCATATTCGAGTTTAATCGCGTACGTTCGTTTAAAAAAAATTCAAAGGGCTTCTTTGCAAGTCTTAAAATGTAATTTTAATCCAGCAATTCTTACAATGTTGAACATTGGATTTCGGAACAATCAGGACTAGCATTTGATCGGGCTTACATAACAAAAAAAAATGTTTTACTTTTCAACTCTCTAGTTTGGGTCGAATATTCAAGCGCATGTTCGAGCAAATACGAAGGAAAGTTTTTTCATACAACGATTTTTGTAAACGCTCCAAATCAAATCTGAGGTGATTTATTCTTTTAAGCTATATTTGCAATTTTATTATTTATAAAATATCTACCAACGATTTTTCCAACAAAGCTACTAACAAATAAAAATATGGGAATTCATATATTGCCTACTTCACAATTTTAATCAAAAATATTGTATATGATTGATTCGAACCAACCGAATTGCTAGAAATCATCACTTTACTTTTCTAGTTATTGCAAATAAGTCATTATCACACACGTTGCACAATTGTTTCATTTTCATGGTTTTACAAATGTTTTATTAAGAGTTTTTATCTTCACTTGCATTAAGATACATTGAATGGAATTGAATGGATTAGATTGCATTTTTTTTTTTCCATATGACATAATATTTTCAGCTTGGCAAGTTTGTATCGTAACTTCTTAAGTATTCATACAGAAAATGTAACGAGTTATAGAAAAAAAAAAAAATAATAAAAAAATAATATGAAAAATAGTGTTGTTTTCGTATAAAATTACTCTCTTATAAAAATATGAAAAAATAATGAACTGTCATCAAATATTAAGCGGGGCTTGCAATGCAGGAGATCGTTGTTTCGCCATTGGCTCAGTAGAAGGGATCCCATTTACTGTATGTAATTAAATAAATATGTTAACTTATCTTTATGCATTCGCATGTACATACGTACATGTGTATATATATTTATATTTATATTTGTATGCATGTAAATATTTTTCTTCAAACATGAACTTATATAAAAGCTTCAATTTATTACTTGTATTCATCAAAGATCTCATAAAACTAGCCGTTAATATTTAATACGTTTACGTATATATATATAACATATGTGTCATAAATGTCGAAAATTCCTTTCTATCTGCCAGTTGAAATGTCAAGCGAAATCTCAATCGTAAAAATTGAAGAAGAAGGTAAAAAGATGTCATTTAATTGATTTTCTCAGGTTTTGTTGAATATTCCACCTGCCACTGCAACCCCTAAAATGAATTTTAAATAATATTTTCATATATATATATATATATATATATATATATATATATATATATATATATATACCTTACGCGAAAAACCGACACTAACCGACACTATTGGGAAAATGGCCCTGAAATTTTACACAAAGTAGAATAATTTTTATTAGAGCTGCATAAAAATTCATTTGGATTTGGCATTAAAAGCAATTGTTTTTTATTTATTTATTTTTTTTATTTTTTGGGCACTTCATTGAATTATTATAAATATGTTGGCTTACTTTTTTTTATACTTTGTAATTTGCAATTTTTTTGCATTAGTTAATTTTCTTAAAGTCATTCCGAAATGCAATAGCATTTCAAATACATTTTACGTAGACAATCAATTGTAAGTTAGCTAATTTTCATTCAATTAGTTGTAATGTATAATAATTTAGTCAAACCGACTTTGAGTCGGTTGACTAATATTGTCGACGTTGAGTTAGTGCGATGAACTAAAAAGTTTAATTCATCTATGCAAAAATACTTTGTATACCTAGTCAAGCGAAATTTTTGACACGTATCGGATTAATGCAAATTGATCAATATCAATTTGCACAAGAAAATGGGAAAAAATCATGCTAATATTGAAGATTGCATAAAACAATAGCGACTATATTTCAAATCATGGCGTCAAGTATAGCGATTGTAGGTTCATTACAATTTCGCCAATCAGCAGGAATGCGTGAGAGGTCAAAATTTGCGCAACGATATTTTATGAATTTTTTCTAGCAGGCATTTTCTTTATTTCTTCTTGGTATACCTCCCGAATCCCGCTTGAGATATGGCTAGAAATATTAGCTTCCATTTATGAAGCACAATAATTGTAATAATTTTCACAAAGGAGTTTATGTAGACCGATTACGGAGATCTACCAAGAGTAAAAAACAAAAAGTGCATAGATGCAGCTAAAAATTTCCATAATAATAGTTGGAAGAACATTGTTTCTTCATGCTTTGTTCTTTCGATTGTTTGCCAAGTCTTCGGCTAACGTGAATGAAAAAAGAAAAACACTTGCGGGGTAAATTTTACTTATCAGCATTTGGAGCGCTTTCTGTAACAAAAAGACGGTAAGAGAGAAAAGTATTACTGAATTTGCAAATTTAAGCCATAGATCAATTTTTACTATCCCGTTGATCACTATTTTCTTTTTTAATATGATTTCTTTACGTTGAACTTTCTCCTCAGTAAGCAATTCTTTACAATCTGTAGAATTTCTTCTTCAAACTTTCTATTGGAGTAAGACTAAGTGCATGTGAACGAGTTGGTGAGAATGATCCGTTGGTTAACCAATGAAAATGAACACCTTTTTCCGAGCCATTCCTACAAAATTTGAACATCAGAAAGACCGAACTAGAGACTGATGTAAGATTCGGACTCGATTAATGATGAGAAAACATTAGGACGCTTTTTCTTTATCTATAATAAGCTTTCGTAGATTGGACGGCATTCGAACTGTCAAACTTCAGGTCCATGTCTTCTATCAATGGTATTGAGATGTGCTTGCTTGTGTTCAGGCAAAAAAGGGAAATTTTTTCGATTCGTTTTTACTTGGACAGTGAAGTTAAGGCAATGCGCCCGCGACGGCGTTTTCTTTATTTTCCCTTGGCATGCTCCTTTCGAAAGTGTTGGTGAAAAATCGCTCTTATCGTTGGTAATATTAACTTAATCTAGCATTTGTTCAGAGACGAAATTCTAATCCAACATTTTAATGGGGCCATAAATGAATTTCTTTTGATCACGGTACGGCTGGGTAGACTTGACTGCCATTCGAAACTCCTTTTGCTCCGTTATAAATGACGAGAATGTATAAGAGATTAATTTAATATCTAAAACATTACAATAGTAATTGCTTTTCTGAAACTAACCTGCTAACTAAAACTCCCTAAATGCCATTACGAGCATGGTTGCTTTGAATGATTTTCACGGTTAATAATATCATCTTAACCTAGCATTCGACCAAAAGAAAAATTTTTAAGTGGCATGCTCTCTCTTCCCGTTTAAAAGTTTCATTTCTCTCAATGGTAGCTGATTCAACAAAAATTATTTTTTAAACATTTGGCTTATATTTAGATCGGAGACGTACGCATACAAAGAAATTGTTCTTCAAAATTTGCAAGCAATCCTTTGAAGAATTTTTGATTACATTAGCATTTCATTTAAAATAAAACGTTTAACTGAAAATTTTAGAAGGACTCGAAATACGATGAAAGCTATTTTAATAAAGTTTTTTTACGAAAGATTTTCTATCGGTTGGTAACACTATTTTCATTTAGCACATAACCGAAAGATTAACTCTAAAATCGGAACCAAAATGTTTTCCGCATTACCTTGCTTAGTTGCAATCACTTTATCCCATCAATGAAATTATTTTTTCACATAAATAAAAGTTTTAACTTTCCAAAAGAAGGGAACTGTAAAGACGAATAATAATCAAAGCATACAATATCTAATTACTTCAAGCCGAGGCAGTGACATATATATTGTTCGAATAGAGTAGGTAAAAATCTTAAAGGAAGCAATAAATCGGCGAGGTAATAAGTTAAATGCAGGCATTTAACGGCTAGTGTTAGTCTGATCACAAAAAATTGATAAGAGTGTGAATAAATTTTGAGTAAATAAACTTTTATTAAAAAGCATGCAAATAGCCTAGCAATAGCATATTGGACTGGGGCCCACAATTAAATATCGTACACCATAATACAGACTCTTCAAAATAATGCATTATATGGGAAATGGTCGAAAAAGTGATCCGATCCGAACCATTTTCAATAGCATTCGTTGTTGGAGCACAACATGTCTTTGTACCGAATTTCATCAAAATATCTCCAAAAATCACGACTTATTGGTTGAACGTAAAACGAACAGACATAGTTAGATCGGTTAGGGAAATGATTCTGAATCAATAGGCATAGTAAAAGGTGCGGTCTCTGCAGGTGTTGTGTCATGAATCGTGTAGGATATAAAAATTAATAATAATTTTCTCTTGTTTTGGCTATGAATTTCACGCTAAAGAAGGAACAACTCATTTGTTGATAATATCCGCGAAAGCTCTCGCTAAGATAATAACAATAATATGAATAATAGTAGTAATAGTTAATTAAACGTTCTCCTAACGTTGTCATTCTATAAATTCAACTCAACATCATAGCGAGGTAATCTTTTTTTTCCACAGTAGTGTAATGTTATAGAAACATAGTTTGAGAGTGATTTTTGCCCTTCTTTAGCAGTGTATTGTTCGTTTCCAAAGTCAAGCTCAGTTGGCGACAGAGAGCAACAACAACATCAGTTATGGCTCAAATTACTTTCTGGTGTTTCTTAAAAAATTTAAAATTATGTTTACTAAAAAGTAACGCCAATAAAAAAGGAGGAATCAGGTAAAAATTGTTTTCGCTTTTGTGTGTGTGCATATATTGGTATGAATGAAAATTGCAACACTGCCTAGTTTTCGAGTAAAGTGGAGATATATTAAGCTTACTACACCTATAATACAGAACGCTATACCAATAGCTCTAAGTATTGAGTTTCAAATTGCAGAGGACTTAACGGGTTTCGTCTATGATTTCTTTCTTAATTATCAAGATCAATAGATCCGAACGACGAACAGTACTTTTTGAATGAGGCATGAAAATTTTACAGATATGACCAGGAATGAAATCCCCCGTCTTATTAAACTGTCTAGCGGAACCTATCACTATGGCTTTCATTGCGAAAATTAAAAACACTTACTCAGCAAAGATATTTAATTTCCTATATCGGCTTGATGTGTTAATTAAAATGAAGAATTATAATGAAACTTCTTTATGAAAACGACAAAAATAATGAGAAACTCTTTCGGTTAGTAATATGACTTTAATTTGGAACTAAACCGAATAGAAAATTCGAATGCAACATTTCCTCAGATTCTGGTGGATTAAATTACGCATAAAAATTTAGTCTTTATTTTTAGTATGATAAACCAAACAGAAGAAAATGCAAAACAATTACATATCAAATCGTATGTAAAGTAAATAAAATAATTAAGAAAATTATACTCGGTCGTGACCGAATCTTTTATACCCATCACTGTCATCCGAAAAAAGGCAAAAAAGTAAAAGAACTGGATTTTCATGCTCGATTATATGGAATAGCGTACTCGATGTTTTCTATATTCATAATAAAAGTTTTTATTAGGTCTGTGGGCGTGCCCTTGAAAAGTTTAGGTCACTCTCCAATTCTTCTGCAAATCTGTAGACGATATCTTCATTTTCGCTAACAGGAGAATTCATACAGTTGTGCAGATGAAGAGATGAATATGTTTAGATGCATTCAAAATTTGAAATTGGCCAGGCGTGCTTGTGGCGAACGCATAAATGACTCATACGCTACAATGTAATTCTTATTTTGAAAGCTACGGAAATAAATACGATAACAATTTGTTTATCATACGTTTACCATTAAATAAGTAAAGGAATAATTATTAGATACATAGACTATTATGTCATTTTTATGAAGACATTTATGGTGATGTCATAAAACGATATATTTATCAATATTAAATAAGTAGCAAAAAAGATATTCGGCTATTACCAAATCTCTTATTCCTATCACCTTTTCAAGAGAAAAAGCCAGAAAAAAATGAAATCTCTACAGTTCTATACTGTCGTACTGTTGAGGCCGATTTGTCCATTTTTGTAAAACCATTAAAGCATCTCTCACAGAATAACTGTAGAAATTTTTGTCGCTGCATCTATTTTAGGAAATGAGCAGAAAGCTCCCTTTTTCTTTCGAACATGGAGGTATTTTCCGATTACCGTGGGCGTGTCCTCGACCCGATTTCAACATCAACTAGCGTACGAGATGGTAGCTTCATTTTTACTATCAGAAGAATGTTTACTGCAGACATTACACAAAACCAACAGATAAACGTAATGAAATCGATTCAGAATTTAATGCTAATCAAGAATATGTATATTTAATAGCGTCTCTGAAGTTTCCTTTCGACAAAATGAATATGCACCCATGCTTCTGTGTTGGGTATAGAAAAATGATTTAGCAAATCACTCCTCGTTTCAGGCTTATGCAGCTGGCTGCAATATCGTTATATTGGCGAGCACTTTTGAACGCGTACAGATTATACCAGGTGCTATTCACGGTTATGTAAAGATATCGGCCCTTGATTGCAGCACGGACACTGGAAAAATTGCAGCGGCTTATGAAAATAAAATATGTATATTTGAACCAACGCCAGTATTACAAGCTGAAAAGCATTGCACTCATTTCCTAGATTATAGGTGAGTTCTTATACCCATAATAATGTCGCTTACAAAATGTTAGATTTTGCCCATTATGCAGGACTTTATTGCAACTTTTGATATAACTATTGCCTTGTCATATTTGTATCATTTTATAGATGGGTACAAACGGGATCTTTCACGAGTCATTCTATTGTTATAACGCTATCGTGGAATTTAGAAGGTACACGTCTACTTACAGGGGGATCCACAATCCAATTATGGAAAGAAAAACCTAGTCAATATCCCAATCCAGAAAATGGTATGTTAATTATATTTTTAATATATTCCGCGCAACGAAAATAAAGTTAATTTGTTATTTTGTTTGCAACACTTATAAATAGATAGAAGCCCCATGATAATGTAATGATAAACAAGCATATGGTGCGACGGGCACTTTCGTAAACCTTTACAAAATACAAGATATCACACAATTTTATATAATAACACTTGGCGTATGTGTGCATGTGAATTAGAAATTGCGAAAAAATTGAAGATATTTGTTTTACTTCTTCGTACTCTGGTAGAAAGTTAAGTGTAAGCCGGTGAACTGTTTTAAAACGTTAAAAGCGACACAGACACGGTAGCATTCTTTCCGTTAAAACGAGGCCGGTCCCTGGGGATCGTGATGTAAAGTTTACAAAAAAAATTATACATGGCCATAGAAATATGACTTATATGATCAGATTAAGGACAATTCATAACATCTCGGAAGTTATATACGGTCGGAGTAACTAGGATGGCTTAAAAATTAACCCAAAGAGTTAATGGTACTGCAGGCTTAGGCTGATTAAACAAATATTTTACAAAAAGTTCATAAGGAAGAAAAAAGTAAAAAATTAGGAAAAACATGCATTCAAAGTAAAAAGTTAGGAAATTGACGCATGAAAGACGGAAAGATATTCCTGCGGACATGGTGAAATCCATTTGGCATTTTACACCGAAAGGTGTAGTGTGATTGCATATCGTTGTTATGCATCCACTTTGAAGTGCGACAAAATTATGCAAATTCAGCCTAATTCTTTTGCAAAAAGAGAAACGAAAATTGTGTTACACTTCAACGATATGCAATCACACTACAATATCCATCTATCTATCTATCTGAAAACTTTGGTATGAATGTCTCAGTGCCATAAACGAAAAAGTTAAATGCAGTACATTCCGTTCTTGTATTTGTTTATATTATTTCTGTAAAGAGTTTTCAACCCGATTACCAGTCTCGTATTCCATATGTTTGCTAAAGAATAAATAAATAAAATAAAAAATAAGTTATTATAAGAGAAATAAATAATATTTTATTAAAATATATTTGGATTTCAGGGGTTAAATTTGTTATTGGAGGAGATAAGGAGAACAAAAACTCTGCTACCGAATCTGCTGAAGATGGAGTTTCTTGGGAAAATATTTGGTCGTGTCAAACAGCCATACCAATTTATCATATGGCTTTCAGTCCAGACGGTACATTATTTGCGACATGTGGTAGAAACGATAGGCTCGTGAAAATTTGGTACGAAAATAAACAAAGTAAGTTAATAAACGTATCATCCTTCATCACAATTCACATCCCTTAGGAATCAATATTAATTTATGTAACATGTTAGCAAAAATAATAAAAATTATACTGATTTAGTGCGCATTTTTTCTAATATTTTATTTTTATTCGTAAAGAGACGAAAAGATTCGAATCAGAAAGTTATATCCGATTCAGGCCGACTCTCTTGTGTCCATCAATCATTATCTGAAAAAAAGAGAGAAAAAACTAAATATTCATACTCTATAATTTAGGATGAGCGTGGCTGATTTTTACTATTTTTGTACATATGCTATAGTACCGCCCATAGAATATAATTTCAAATTTTTATAGACTTATCTACTGCCGTTTGCGAGTAATGAGTCAAAAAGCCGATTTTTTTCCCTTGGAAAACGGAAGTGTTTTCGGTCTACATAGTGCTGTAGGCACATCTTTTCACTGACTCGGCCCACATTGCGTGCAAGCGCTTCTAATGTTTATGCCAAATTCGAAGCTGATAGCTTCATTTATGCGGCTAGGAAAATGCTTACAATAGACATTATACAGACGGACGGATGGACATGGGTCTCTGACGTGTCGTTGTCGGTATTGCCAATGTTTTGACCAAAGAAATGTTAGTCTCATCTTATATCAAGCTTACGACAACGATACAACGATCTTGAAAAGAATATGATTCTCTTACTAATTATTAATTATTAATATGAATAGAATATAAATAAATTTTACACTACATCTTAAAAGTATTTATACGTGGAAAATAATAAATTATTATTTAACATTTACATATCTAAAATAATGTAGTTCTGTTTCCATCGAAAAATCCAAACCTAAATGCTTTGAAAGAAGATGAGCTAAATTTCACTTACGTGTATATTGCTCACCCTCGAGCTGTCTCTAATATAATTTGGCGAAAGACGAGCAAGTATATGCCAAAGGGATCCGTTTCAAACATGTTAGTGACTTCGTGCCTGGATAATATATGCCGCGTCTGGATTGAGACAATTTTACCTGATGATGGATTAGTGAATATGACACAATTTGATCCATTAGCTTCACAAAATCCAAAGTTTAGAACTCATCGCCACAAACATAGGTTTATGCAAAGATTGAAACATATGAAAACATGTTTTCATATTCGAAGGCATGTAAAAACGAACGCTGGAGTTAATACACCACTGCATAGTGCTTTGATAAATGATTATCATGCGCCTATTCCATCCTTACCGTCATCGTGTAGCGTACATGATTTTCATTCTTATGGCTTTCATGGAACCGGCATTTCTCAAGGTCTGCATTTTCATTTGGCTGCGTCCATAAATGCTGAAACAGATATTCCGTTAGTACCTTCTATGAAATCAACTTCAGATCCAACAAACCAAAGTAATTTTATTCTGCATTGGTTAAATAATAAAGAAATGGATTTTACACTTCAAGCTGAAGCTATATTGCAAGAGTTAACAAAAAAAGTAATTGATGAAGAAAATGGAAGCAATTCCGCACATAATTCGTCCGATCATAACGATTCCGGTGCGGATTATAATGCATCTAAGAAAAAGTATATGCGGACAGCGTCTAAGTCAGTGTCTATAGATGACAGTAGTTTCGGAGTTGACGAAAGCAAATTTTCTAATTGCCAAGTTCCGGTTAGTGGATTGCAAAATATTAACTCTATGTCAAATACTACGTCTCTTAATTCATTAAATAATGAGCACCATTCAGGCGCCAATCAATTGAATGATTCTCTGGATATTAAGATAGACTGTCTATTACGAGATTGGCATCAAAGTCCGGATTTATTGTTTGCGATACATCCGGTAGATGGCAGTTTTTTAATTTGGGTAGTCGAGTGGCTGGATGACTATTATCCAGGGTCGTTTCGACAAGCACAGGTTTCATTTTCAACCAGAATACCTTCCGCATTTCCTTTGGGAGATTCCATGTCTATGTCGACAATGGTCAGCTTGTATAATACCGGTACTCATCCGTTAGCATTCCGTGAAATCGCAAATCATGTTAAAAGTCGAAATCTCGAAAATTCTGAGGATGACGAAATGTCTTTGAAAGAAGAATCAAATCAATCTGAAACAAACGACGAAGACGAAGACGCAGAGGCAAATGATGAAAACAAATCAGCTGCTGAACAAGGTAACAATGAAAACAGCCAAGATGTTTCCGATTGCAGTATTTCAACGTGTATATCGCCTACCGTGTCAATGGTTACAAAACACTCAAACGGTACGCTTAACCTATGGCAACTATCGTTTGCATATAAGACAAAATTTACCCAAGTTCTTAGTATTGGGCACGTAAGTCGAGTATCAGGCCATCGGTTTCGAGTAAACGATATAACCTGTCATCCGGTATTACCACTTCTTGTATCAACATCGCATCATAATTTGTCAGAATCTGATAATAAATTCACGGAGGCATCGAACATGAGTGATAATGTTTTTGCGACATCTGGTTTCTGTTCAGAACTAATTTTATGGAGAGTTGATTCAGTTGGCCCATTATGCCATTCGGGAGGTGTGAGCGAACTTGCGCGCATAAATTCTCCAGAAATTTCCGCATTTAGTAATGTCGCATGGATACCAACCCTACTGCCAAGCACTACTTTAGGCAGCTATAGCAATTCTCCGTCGGCCTGTTTCGTTGCTAGTGATGGAGAAAATTTGCGGGTGTATCAAGCTGTAATTGATGCTCGAACACTTTTAGCAGAAATCTCCTCGTCCGAGACATTGACGAAATTACAAAAATCAAATTCAGCCTCATCGCTTTATTCTAATACATCTTCGACTGCAAAGGCCCTGAAATCGTCTCTGCATGATAAACTGAAAGTTGTTTCGCAACAATCGACCGCGCGTCCTGGATGCATTATACAACTTGATGCCATATCAAATGCTCAACACGATTGGCAAAACACGCAATTTTTGCATGTATTTCAGGCTCAGTTAATAACTGGCAGTGTATCTAAAAATGATCCCGACAAAGCTCAAAAGATTAATATGCAACCCGATCTGGATGCTATTGTTGATCTGCAGCAAAATGTTGAATTCGAAGAACCATTTTATATAGTGATTATTGAAAAGACTGTCAAAGGGAGCACGATTCACATGTGGCAAATTGTGATATCGTCAAAGCAGCAAGCAACCTTTTTATCGGAGACGGCAATGTATGTTCCAGATAGCCATTTAACGCAAGATTTAGAAGATGCTGATGCTGGCCCTCGTCGAATGTCTGAGATTCATTCTGAATTTGAATCTGCATACATTGGTGGCTCCACAGAGGCGCCCCATATATCAATAGTAACCGAAAAAGTTTGCACGCAGGAACTGCCGTTACCTGAAGGTGTCGACGTAATTCATGCTTCGCCTGCAGCTGGCCATTTAAGTTCATCATCTATATATCCAGCATGTTATGCTCCTTATATTATAGTTACGGCTTGTACCGATTCGATATCAAGATTTTGGAAATGTGAACCCAGTAAACAAAATCCCGTTTCGGATCATCTTAATGAATATAAATGGACAGAATGGAAAATGTTTAGCAGAAAGCAAAATTCAGCTATAGAAATCTCTGGCCAACCATTAAATATAAGCGCCGCTTATTCAGGTCGTATAGCGTGTGCGTATAAATACGGAAAAAGTTTTACTAGACCAAATAAAGGCGGGGATCCCGAATCACGATATATTAATTTATGCGTTGCAATATACGAATGTGAAAGTACAGGAGGAAGTGAATGGGTCCTGGAGGATACAATACATTTGAAAAATATTCATTTGCCACGTATAAACATCGATCATGGCATTGATATGAGTTACTTGCATGATAATCGAATTCTTCAGAAGAAACAGCGATTGAATCAAGTTTTGCAAACATTTACTACGCACGAGGAAGCCAGAATGCCGCGAAGTGGTGAATCTTCACCTGAGCATAATACTAAAAATCCGACAGGACTTTTGGCAGTTCCAAGTTTCAGTACCCTACAGTCGTTAAGGAAAAGTATAGCAGAAAACGGGAATACTTGTCCCTTAACGCAGAAACACTTGGTACAACTCGACTGGGTTTCTAAAGAAGACGGCTCTCATATATTAACGGTAGCAGTTGGAAGCAAAATACTATTATATACAGCAGTATCATCCGATATAGCTCAAGCTAATATTAAGGCAATGAAAGAATCGCGATCAAATAATCGGCCGATTTTACGTAAAGCAAGCTCTTTAGCTCAGCCGCATTTTAATGATGAAATACGTTGGATGAAATTACGCCAAATTGATCTTCAAACGGCAGATGGACTGCCGCCGTTACCAATGCAAATTTCTTGGGTACGCGATGGTATTCTAGTGGTAGCAATGGACTCAGAAATGCACGTATATTCGCAATGGAAGCCGCGATATCCGCAACAGCATTGCGTCGAGGATCTCTTCGATGGTAGAAATTTACGTGATGAAGATTTAAGATCGATTGCCAATGAATCATCGAAAATTCGAATGAAGAGCGTGGCTTCGCTGCCTCTTATGACCAAAGTTAATACGGCTACTTCGCAATTGCTTTCAAGCGAGAAGAAGAAGAAATATTGCAACTCATATACGGGAAATATTCATAGTGGATCCGATGGAATAAACGATGATTATATGACCGATTTTGGTCTATTTCAAGCATCGCGTATAGCGTGTCCTGTCTTACCGCAATATCATCCGAAACAACTTATGGAATTGTTAAACAGTGGCAAAATACAATGGGTTAAAGCTATTCTGGCACACTTGGTGCGCTGTTTAAGCAGTCCAAGCTTGGGTGGTTTCCAAGAAAGTGACGACTCGACCATCAGGCAGGTAATTATAATTGTATTTACGTTGTTCTAAGAATATGACGACATATGTAGAATCACATATCAATAGGCAATCAAAAAACTATGGAAAAAACTTCTGGAAGCCTTTAGAAGGAGAGTATCAAGAGTTATAATTTAAACTATTCGAATATGTTATAATAATATATGATATATCGGGATGGTGAGCTATTATGGGAAAAGCAATTTCTTCACTAAATTCAGTTATCTTGTTTAAAACTTTACGATCGCCTTTTAGTCGTACTATAATACCTTATACGGCTTTTTCAAGCTTGATCTTCCAATCTGACTTGGGAATGCAGCTAACCCACGTGGACTAGTGGAAGCAGCTTTTTGCTGCTATCTTTGTTTTATCCTCGCAAAACATTGCAGTTTAAAATGAAAAAAAAATGTGCTATTGTTTAGTCGGTCAGTTAGGACGACATTTGCGCG
This sequence comes from Glossina fuscipes, assembly GCF_014805625.2. Classification (NCBI taxonomy): domain Eukaryota; kingdom Metazoa; phylum Arthropoda; class Insecta; order Diptera; family Glossinidae; genus Glossina; species Glossina fuscipes. Next base: position 27,313,702 of record NW_023998414.1, on the reverse strand, counting down.
ACGAACAATTAAATTTTAATATTTTAGTTATATTTATGAAATTTATGAAATACATAGCCCCAATATATAAATTTTAAATTAGAAATAATTCTTCAACACAACAGCAGTGAGCTTTTTTTTATACTATTTCTAGAGATCATGGTCAAGATCAAGAACGCTATCTATTAGTTATCCTAACGACTCTAATGTGCAAACTGAACACCGTGGGTCCACGACACAGGTAATATGCGTCGAAAAATTCAAATTCGTTTAAATTTTTAAGTAACAAAATTAATGTTTCAGATTCCGGAAGAACTTATGCTGGATTACGCTGAAATAACGTCAATTCCTCCGCTACCTCTTTGGGTCCTATTGAATGCTGATAAGGAAACCTCAACTCAGGGCAATAATAATTCGGATGACATAAAAGATTATAACGAGTTATTTGAAATGAATGCAAAAGAGGATAATTTAGATGAACTGCTTCATAATGAAGGTGATGTTAAACGTCCTGACAGACGTCAGTCTTTACCAGAGAAGCAAAGTATTTCACATTTTGGTCCCCGGCAGGGGCAAACACTTTCAAGACTGCTAACACATACCCATTTGCCGGGCTTATCCTCGCTTGATCAGATGCATCTGCTTGCGTTAGCCGACACAGTTTCAACATGTAATACAGACATTTCCGAAAAGTTTACATCTGAAGCGGGCAAAGTTTCCGGTAATAAGGAATCTACCGGTAATTCTTTAACGGATTCCCTAGATTATTGCGGTTTACGTTTTCTTTTGGCTATGAAGCATTATACTTATCTTTTGCGATGTTTACCGTTAAACCAGAGATCGATGTTCCAGAAGCATGGTATCGGTACAGCGAATGTGGTTTGGGCATTTCATTCAGAGAGCGAAGAAGAGCTTATTAATTTAATACCGTCTTATCAGAAGGGTGATGTTAAATGGTCAACCCTAAAAGATCTTGGCGTTGGCTATTGGCTACGTAACATTAATATGCTGCGCAAATGCGTGGAAAGACTTGCAAAAAGCGCTTATCAAATGAAACAAGATCCACTTGATGCAGCTCTTTACTATTTAGCAATGAAAAAGAAATCAATTGTTTGGGGTCTTTATCGATCGAAACGTGACGAGAAAATGACGCAATTTTTCGCAAACAATTTTTCTGAAGATAGATGGCGTAAAGCAGCTCTTAAGAATGCATTTGTCTTACTTGGCAAGCAACGTTTCGAACATGCCGTCTCATTTTTTTTGCTCGCGAACTCTCTTAACGATGCAATTGAGGTCTGCATAAATAAATTAGAGGACTTTCAGTTAGCTCTTATCATAGCACGTCTCTATGAGGGCGATTTAGATGTAAATGCAAATTCAGTATACAGAAAACTTTTGTGCCAACATATCTTGGGCAGTGAGAGCGAACAAATTAAATTTGAAATAAGCAAAGCGCATCCAGATCCCTTTTTACGTTCAATGGCATATTGGATATTAAAAAAATATCAAGATAGCTTAAACACATTGCTTTTAAACGGAGTTGGCCAAAATCATGTCGCTTACAAGGAAGACGACATATTTAAACAGGAAACTCATGCAACTAATCCAAATGTTTTTAACTTCTACATTTACCTTCGGACACATCCGCTACTTGTCAGGCAAAGCCTTGCTATATCAGCTCAAGAGAAGAAAATATCGCATGTGCTGTCAGGATTTACTTATGCTGGCGACGGTGCAGCCTTAAATGTGAATGATAAGCAACTACTATTAGAAGATTCAATTACCTCTATAGAGAGGCAGCTGTATTTTACAACTGCACATGGTCACTTTAAGGCAGGATGCCCGGCTTTAGCTTTAGAGGTGCTTAATAAACTGCCTACAAAAATATTAGATCCGAATGATAGCAATCACGAAGAGGCGCGCGAAGAATATCAAACTAAGAATGAACTTATCAAAACTGGTATTATCGAATGGGATATATCATCGAGTAATACGGTAGCTGCCGCCAACTCTGTAGACTTTGATTGGGGTGCACCTGTAACATCAAAGAAAAAAGTTGATGATGGATTTAAAATTGAATGGGATTCGGACGGAGCTGACGATGAATTTGATAACGAAGATATAGAAAGCAACAATGTAAAAGACAATAATGATAAAATGTCAAAGAAACAAAATGCTAAAAATACCGATAATGGTTTAAAGCATCAACAAGATGGTAAAACCATTAATATCGATATTATGGCGCAGCAGCTTAAATTTGTGGCTTGTCTTAAAATTTTAATGGAAGAGCTTTCAACTTTAGCTACAGGTTTTGAAGTAGATGGTGGCCATTTGCGTTATCAACTTTATATTTGGCTTGAAAAAGAGGTCGACGCTTTGAAACATTTATGCAACTATTGCTACTCTGATTCCAATGCAGAGTATACCAGCGATACTCAGGCTAATAAGGTAAATAAAATATTATTCCGAACACTTGCGCCATCGGGCTGGTCAAAAATGTATTTCCATTTTTTTAAAAAAAACTCCCTTTATGGATAGGGCTATGTTTCATGAAACGAAAGAAATCATTTTCGCTTACTAATAATTAAAACAATGCCTATTCTTCTTCTTATTAGTGTACTACTTGTACTACTAAGTTCGGTAATTCACTTTTGGTGTACTATACCAGAGCGTAAGGAACAAAAAACTGCTACGCGAAAGATCATATATCAATTGGCCAAAGAAAAATTTGAAGGCATCTGTATATATAAAAATAATCTTAAAAAAATGATAATAAATGCAAATATGTGAAATAATTTTAGTTTTCTCATAGAATAATTGTCTAATTGATATTAGAGTTTTCGCTGCTACGAGCCAGTCGTATGTTGAGAGCGAGGAAAATGCATTAGTTTTTCTTTTGGTTAAGTTTTGACAATCATCCATGTTCGTTCACAAATGTCTCTTCTCAATTATGGATACTTTTTGAAGCACTTGAAAGAAGAAAACATAGCCGAAAGTAAATTACTTAAAATATTTATTATTATTATTATTATTATTATTATTAATTTCGTCAGAGAAATAAGTTCTAAGACTAAACTCTTAAAGCACTAACATCTAAGGCTACCGGCTTTAAATTATTAAAAACTCTACCGCACTTGGGATTCGAACTCACGACCATTAAGTTGCTAGTCGAGATTTTTCGCCTTCGGCCACTTAGGCGGACATACTACTTAAAATATGTGAAGAAAGTTCGACTTATTTATTAGAGCATAAATTTTTTTTATTTATTCTCAACGGTTATATGAAAATGTAAACTTTTATGTATGTATGTATGTTAAAGGAAATCGAGATGTCGAATTCTGGTTATGTCATTTCTGAAAAGCCGACTTTGCATGAAATATTAATGCATGAAAAACAGGATTTTGAAGCAAAAGTGATGAGGGCAGCTAAACGAAAGAGGTGGCTTAAAGGTAAAATTTAATTTTTAAATTTAAAATTTTACATTCTTACCATATTTCAAACATATTTCTAGCAAATGAAACATTGTTGAGGACATTGTTAAGTTACTGTTCTTTGCATGGAGCTAGCGGCGGAGGATTGGCTTCAGTAAGGATGGAGCTAGTACTTTTGCTTCAGGAACTGCAACAGGAGAAAACTCAGCAACAATTGTTAAGTCCTTTACCATTTCCAACAACATTGCCTTTGTTAAGCGCATGTGTAGCGGGAAATAAGACTGTAATTGCTGATCCAATTAAGTATTTGCAAGTAGGTGACTGTTTGCTGTAGAGATTCGAATTCAAATTTGCAATATATATAATTTGAATTGTTTTTCAGTCGCAAACTGTTGACATGCTACAAAGCATAATTAAGTTTTCACCGTTCGCCGAACTAGAGTTTAATTCATTTTGCGAAATATTTATCTTGCGAGACTTGGCCGTAGCGCTTTCATCGTGCATTTATCAATCGCTTTGCGATTCAGAGAGCTTTGTGGTAAGCAATGTCTCACAAAGCGGCTTTCAAAGTCCCGGTATAGAGAATATTGCAAAGCTAAATTCGTCGTTCGAGTGCTCCCATTTAATCGGTAACACGAATATTTACAATAGAAGGAGAATGTTATTTACCGAAGAACCAACGACAATTTGTACATCCCCTTCAAAATGGCCTGGTGTGGCCAATTTAAGAGCACTTTTAGCACGAGAAAAGGACGAAGACATTCCAAAGTTAAATGTATTGTTATTAGAAAGTTTTATTGCAACATATATATCGTTAGCTGCGTACGCATTAATAACTTGTGATAGCCGTATATTGTATAGGTTGGTGGCTCAAAACTTTTCGGTCGAAGCTTGGTCCTGTATTTTTGGTGGCGGGATGAAAAAATTGCTAAGAAATCCTACATCTGAAAATAAAGGAGTACCTATAAAGGAAGCTACTGAAGACACTTCAGAGGATAATAATGTTTGGAATACTGTCACTTCGATAACGAAACAACGAGTAAAGCTTAATATGAAAATTCTGGGTAATTTTGGCAATAGTACCACTTCAATCCATATGAAGGAAGACAAACCAACATACCGTGAACAATTTGTACCGCCAGAGATGTCTATGTTATCCAATTTTTTAACGAAACCAAAAAATATAGGTATGTGTTGCAATTCGGAATGTAGACATAAATCCAAAACCCAAAACCCAAAACCCAATTACCTAGATTCTCCAATAAAGCAACAAATAAATTATCTGCTATAAGTATTAAGAAATCGAATAGCGCTATAACGACTCGGTTTAAAAGCTAGAATTCTTCGACGCCCGTTTAATAAAACTTTACGCATTCACCTATGGGACTTGCTATTGATTTTCTTTTTACAAAATATTTTTGCAACATTTCAGTTTGTGTTAATTTCATTACCAATTCAAACAAGCTAAATTTTTGAATGGATAGTGGTTCAAGTTGCGGTCCCATTTCATCCGAAGTTTTCATACTCATTTACTATGTCAATATAGTACTTTTTATAAATTTTTGTCGGGAAAGTTTTAAAAATACAATTACTGAGTTAAAATAGGCCGCGATAGTAGGAGCGCGGCTGTAAAACTGATGCGGTTTAGCCCATTTTTTATAGCGTTCGTTTAAATAATCCGGTCTGGTCCGATTGGCCCAATCAAATCATATCAATGTAAAAAATTTCATCAAAATATCTTGATCCGAAGTTTAAAATAAAATATACATGGACAGACACCAAGTAATAATTCCGAATCGTTCGACATACTGATAGGCGAGTTTATCTTAAATCGTTGCTATGATTTTTTTATATCACAGATTTTGTACTAGTTTCACATAAGTTCTTTCTTTTTTTTTTTTTTTTTTTTTTTTTTATGAATCGGTTTATAAATGGACGATTTTTTTATAGATTATGATGATTATGATACCGATGATGCTTTCGAGTCTGAGTCAGAGGATAACGAAGAGGACGAAACTGGATTCGATTTAAATGTAAAGAAAACAGTTCATAAAGAGAACGTTGAGCATTCTAATCCAACGTCATTTTCATGGTCTATACTTCGATTAGCTTCAATTAAAATGTTTGCTAAAAATGTTCAGGATTTTATAAGTGTTTCTGGTATTGAAATACAAGGTACCATTATGTCAAATTTGATATAAAACATTTTACATATAAAATGAATATTAAACAGATTTGCCTGTCCTGAGTCCTCTTGCCCACGAAGTTTTACGAACTTTAAACAGATGGCAGGACATTGCATTGAAGGTTTTGACCGCAAAAGGTCCGCCAACCGAAGATTATATTCCAGGTAATTTATTATTATATTCATAAAAATTTTTCAATTTTCATACCCACCACATTTGCATTACCTCGAAATATACGTGAAATTTGGTATAACGCATTTGCAACGTTTTGATCGGCTTGAAGGACGGAAACCAGCGAGATATGTCTGTCTGCCTAGGTGACTATGCGTTGAAATCGCAATTGATAATAAAAAGTCGGAGCAAATAAAAACGTAAACAACAAACATATACTGAGAAATATCAATTATTACTTTTTTTTTTTTTCCTTTTCGTTATTTAACGATTTTATATATTATAAGAAACGTGATATTGGGAAGTTTTGTTGTGACTATTGCTTCGGCAAAACCTTGATAGGAATATACTATTCTCTTAGAACTAGTGAGCGGTCAGAATGCTAGAATAAGCTCAATAATTCCTAATGTCATATGTATTAGTTTGGTCAAAATCGCTTGCAACATCTTCAAGGAAGAGCCAGAGATATGGTATATTTATGTTTGATTGTAAATCAAAGATCTTCATCAGAGCAAGGAAGAATAATTCTTGTCTATCGATTCGCCCTGATCGCAAAAGAAAAAAATAACGGCTTCAATTTCAAAAGCGAACAAATGCGCTAAACTAGAATAGATATAACGGTAAAGGCTTACAGGAAATTTTTATGATTGATCGAACGTATGGCATCTATAGAGAATAGAAAAAAAAAAAAAAAACATAGGCCCTCCCCTGACCAGTATCATCGAGTATTCAAATTTCATTTTTATCGTTTTTTTTTTTTTTTTTGAAGTAAAAGTGGTTGGTATGAGAAAGTCTCGGTCACAAATTACTATAAGTCTCTTATTTCTCTAACTTGTTAAATTTCATATTTCTTGTTTTCTTCTCTAAATGGAATGCGTTTAGGTTGCTTTATTAATAGCGGTATTCCTGCTCTAGGCATTCACAAGTACAGATCTCTTTTAAATAAAGACAATACTCCGTTTATAACGGGCTCGTCAGCTGGTCCAGTACGTCGCTTATGGAATTATCTTGTTCGCCAAGAATCTGCACAAGATGTCTTCGTTAAGGTAATATTTGGAAAGAAAACGGACACCAATTCTAAAAACGAAGATGCCTACGATGGAGCAAACACAGGTAACTACGTAATTAAGCTTGCTTGTTCAATTTATACCTTACTCAGGCCTAATCAAACGTCTGAACTAGAATTGTGATAGATAGATGAGAGTGTTAAACGGTATTGATATATTGAACAAAATTGAAATTTTAAAGCTTAAGCTTCGATTGGATGGATGAATTTCATTAAAAAGAAATTTCGAAAAATTTTAGTCGCATATGGAAAAGGACTTCGACTTAGGAGATAGTATTCATTTATTTGTTATCTTTTCTTTGTGATCTCATCTATCGAATATCGATTTTTCATTCAATTTACTTATTTTTTTATTTTTTTTTTTATGTTTAGATGAAAATCATACAACTAACGAGCAATGTAATGAACATATTCGTATAATTCATAAGGATCACGAGTCAATTTTAGCGTTTTGCTTGAATAATAGTGCTTCTACGAAGATCGCTTTTGCGAATCCAAGAGAAATTCAAGAACTCGATATATCACTTCTATTAGAATCGCCAAATTGGTATGAAGATGAATGCGACTACGATATGCTTAATATAACAAAAGAGAACGAGTCAACGTCAAATTCAGGATTTTTATTAATACAAAATGCGGAACAGTAAGTACAATTTCTATTCATATAAATACTCTTACATATTTTGCATCGTAATATCCTTCAGCCCTCAATCAAGCAGACAATAAAGATAAAGATCAAAAAGATATGTTTGAAGTAATTTTTCCGCCTATCCGCTTGACGGCACAGATCTAAATATTTCATGTGTACACAATGCTGCATCAATTGACAAGTTTTCATTATTATTATTATTATAAATAAAGCATTCAAAACTTTAAAGTAATTTTTGATAATTTTTGTACCCACCACTGTAAGATCGACCGAAGATTTTTTCCATAATGCATGTGACACTCGAAAGAAGGCGCTATAAAGTATTTGCATTCTTGATTAGCTGGTTTAGCCATGTCTGTCCGTCTACGCGATCGTGTGGTGTTTGTTGTTGGCACTCTCCTGATCGCAAAAATGAAAACGTCATAATGTCGGCGATGAGTACAAAAGGTTCGGTCGCGACCGAATATAATTTTCTTGCTTGTTTTATTGTCGTTTCCTGCGTGAGTGCGCACTTATAAACAGTTTATATACAAGTTGTAGTTATTCTAAACACGTTGAAGCGTTTTTTTTTTTTTTTTTTTTTTTTTAATTTCAAGTCCCGCTGGCTTACAATGCTTGGTAATTTTATCAATAGCATACCTAAATGACTTATTGGTTTTTCGCTGACTAGTGATCTGATCTGTTCATAGAGATCTAGCCTACACAGTTGGACTTTACACCAAAAAAAAAAAAAAGACTTAGTTCGTGATTTCTTCTTTCGTTATTACGACGCTAGTGGAGTAAAGAGTGAAAAGCGTAATAGCTTGTTTCAATGCTTGCCTGATGCACTTTAGAGCAGTGCTTTGTTGTTTGTTCATATGTTAAGTTTTCATTAAGGGTACACCCTCTTAATGCGTTAAACTACATTTTCCATTCATTGACTGAGTAACTCTTATTGTTTCGAGAACTACAAAAGCAATGTCTGTTAATCGTCAGCGTGTCATGAAATTTGTATACGAACCGTTGGAAGGTTGGTGCTGATTATTATTGGGCGTGTCACGGCTTTCTCGTTATACTTCGCGTTTCATGGTGTGAAAAATAAACACTTTTCGTTACAACAAACACCCCTATACATGGGCGGAACCAGTTACAGAGTGTTCTTTAGTGTTCTGTCTTAAGTCAATTCTAATATGCCTATATGCCGAGAGTGTTACTCAGAAATAGGGGTTAAGCTGGCTGTCAGCTGTCTCTATGATCGAGTAGTGGAGATGAGCGGCTAAGCCAATCCAGACAAAACCCTTATGCTAACAGTCTTATCAGTTGTTCAACAACAGCGACTAAGATAATCCTGTCATCTCCTGTCCGCATCGTCATCTCCTCGACGACAGCGATTTTTTCTTGGAGAATCATCGAGAGTCGGGGGTCAAAGGAGGCCCAAGATATAACTACATGGTCAAGAAGGTCACTAGCGATATTGGTAATCAGGAGGCCCCGTGTGTGGTGAGCACGCTGGATGGGGTAGAACTTCCCTTTCGAGGTACGAAGGTGTGTCCTGGATGACTCCTGCAACAAGTGATCAAAACAATGACATTTTCATTGAATTCGTGTCACCACCTACAAACCGTTGGAATCAAAACCGACAATTGGGATATGATGAAGCAGCATCACCATAAGCCGTTGAACGTGTTTGATGGGCTTCGGAAGCAGATTTTTGAAATAAACAGCAAAAATAACGAATTTGGAAGAAGAAGAATGTTGAGCGCTGCATGATTAGTGTCAGCGCATGCCACATTAATCCATAATATTGAATTAGAAACTGTTCTTTTATGGAGAGGAAGATCATACCCATCGAATTGAACCGTTATGTACACTGGCATTTCCCATTTCCCTATCATTAATTTTTAGCTGTAGAAATCATTGATCAACATTTGTGCAAACACTAAATATATGCTTGTCTTAAATAAAAAACGCAAATGGGCTTAACCGGTTTGTGAGGTCTGACCACGTAGGTGCAGCGCTTCGGACAGTACCCGTGCTGGTTGTGGTATCCTCAAATGCGGGGGTACTAAATAGTACTAAATAGAGGTGCTAGGTAGGCTTCGCTCTGCCCAGAGGGCAAGGTTAGAACTATACGCAAACTTTCATTCCGGTATTTTAGTTCTTGAAATAGGCCCTCTCCCCTGCAGGATTGTCTTGCATTGATTGAGGGGTGTCCTAATACACTTATCCATTGTCAATGGTTGTAGTGAACACGTCTGATTAGGATTTCACGCCAGAACCAGGCGTCAACAATTGACGTAATCTGTCCACTTTGTCTTGTTAATAACGAACTTACCAGTTCGACCGACGCAAAGCAACTGAAAGAATGCCTGTGTTGTGCATCGCGGTTTTATAGCGGCTGCCACCATCACTGTAACGTTACAAAAAGTTTATTACTTATAAGTAAGTTTACAGATTACTCCTACGTATGTAGTTTATGGGGATTCGTATGTGAATATTACGATGCATAAGAAGAATAACACAACGTAATGTATGACGGGAGAAAGCATATGTATAGATAATCAAAAGGAATTAACAAAAGTAAAATGTATAAGCAAAAGATGCATCAAAATTATGCATTTAAAAAAAAGGTATCTATGTGTATGTGTATAAGCTTGAACATGCAGAAGTTGCCGATGGATATCTAAGTAAAGATAAAGTTTAAGTTCAACATTTAACAAATGAGTCGGACAGATGGACAGACTGCGATTTCGGATAGATAAATTTGTTTTAGGAAGAATTTGCATAAAGGAAGAAAACGCTTCCTTACAATATAACTTAATTAGGGTTCGATGACCGTAAATTCTTTATCAAGTCTAAAAAAATATATATATAACCAGAATAACGAAGCGAAAGTATGAGTTAATTTAAAGAATGAAATGTAAAAATATCGAAATTTATACAATTTCCCCACATTTCAGGTCGCAACATGGATCATCCTCACCAACAGAATCGAATTTTAATTACTACATGAATTCTATGCAGTCTGGGCGTGGAACTGACTTTGTAAGTTTGAATAGAAAAACGTTGATTTCATAGCATGAATCTTGGTCTAAAGTAAAAAGACTTCATTTATTGCACTTCAGTTCAGCTTCTCTGTCTGGCCCTTTGCGCACCTGTGTGGCTGAGCGTTTGTTAAAATCACGATTACGATATGGTTGCCTTGGATATAAATTTGATTTAATAAATCGTACCTTTCGATTAAATTCAAAAATTTGGCTACAAGTTTGTCCACTATTGCCAAATAATTTGATAAATTTTTCAAAAAAATGTTATTCGTAAAATTGTACAACAATCAGTTTTTGTAGGGCTTCAAATTGACCGTTAAGAAATTTCTAACCGATAAAATCTTTGTGCGTCGAGTTTCAAAATTCGACTAAATGTATTGAAAAGTCTGCTCACAATCACCAATTCATATATAATGTATAAGTAAGAGACAGTATGTAAATGTTGCGTTAATTTCTAGTATTAAGTGCTGCTGGAAGAACGTTATGTATCAAGCTTTGCTTCCAAATAAGCCTTTATCATTCTTCGGAACGGACAGCACTACTTTGTCTGCGAGAAATTTTCCAACTATGAGTTTTTCAGGTGAAAGTACAATCTTTGGGTTTTAGGTGACAGTGTCAGAAATTATTCCGCTGAGACGTGTTGTACAGAATAGCTCTCGAGACTTTTGAATAAGTAGTGAGTGGTGTAAAAAGGAACGCAAACCATGGAAACCATGGCGTTAGTTTTTCGACTTAAATCGAAGGATAGCGCTGGTTAATTGTGACAGGTGATGGATGCGCAGTGGATGCGTTATGATATCTCACGCGCAACTAATTATAATGCATTCTAGGCGAGTCATTAACATTGACGGTCCCTATTCGGGGGCTAGCAGATTGTACTTAAAGAAACCACCCTCTTTTAACTTATTCGATTTTATGATATGGGATCGCTATTATTTTCTCACAATATTGAATGAAAGAGATAGTAAATGGGACGCGAAAGATATTTGTATTCAATTCATTCGGTTTTCTCTCATTTAGTGAATATGGAATTTTGTAGACTTTATTCATTTATTTTCTTCTTCTTCTTCTTCTTCATTTTCTTCCTCTTCATTATATTTAATAGATTTTAAAGCATAAAATTGACAGCGTGAAACGAATGAGCTCACATCCTTTAATGCCTTTGTATTTAACTGGGGGGCAGGACGGATCAGTTCAAATTTGGGAATGGGGTCACCAACAAGTAGTATGTTCTCCACGGCCATCCGGTACTTTCGCGAAAGTAACCAGATGTAGATTTTCACAACAAGGTAACAAATTCGGAATTGGCGATGGCGATGGAAATTTAAGCTTATGGCAAGCAGCCATTGCTTCGCAAAGCAACAGATCATTTTTTGTAAGTGTAAATTGTAATATATCAAAATTTCTAATAATAATATGATGTAAATTCAATTTATAGACCTACCAATGTCATAATAAAACTCTATCAGACTTTGCTTTTCTGGGCTCGTGCAGTTTGTTAGCTACAGGTAAGAACATAGACTTATTACCTTAAACCTAATTTGTTTTACATGAAAAGACAAACAATACACAATAATTATTCATTTTGTTGCCGAATCGAAACATCTCTTGAGTTTTGCGGGGTACACTTTAGTAAAACTGAACTTGTCGTCTTTCTGGCAGCTTATCACTCTTGTGTCGAATGCAATTCTCGCTTTCTGACACTAGAACTAGAACGACATTTTCCAAATATCTACTATCTATCAAGTTGTGTGAACTTGAACCCTATATATGACTTGATCCATAATATTTGTGGAATTACCATAGGTGCAAAAATGAATGAAAATTAAAAAATCGCCGACAATTATTCTATATTGAAAATATTCCCGATAACCTACCCAGACGACTGTCAGAACCACCCGTATGTCCGGTCCAAAGATAGTCCCGATCGGCTTACTAATACGTTCACAATTAACGATAATGTTTTAATCGGAATTTATTTTACTGGACATTAGCATGTTCTTGATCCATCGAGAACCAATAAATTGGAATTAAAGTTTAACTATAAAACAACAATTATAATTTTATTTTATTTTTATTACATTTTTTTCAGCTGGCCAAAGCTCAGAAAATAAAAATATTGTTATATGGGATACACTATTACCACAGAAGAAATCCTGTGTCACAGGTATGTTTGAAATTACTTTTTTTAATGAAAATATTTATGTTCCAAGTTCAAATGAACCTCAACGGCTCACCCTGACGCGATTAGGATTAAATTGAATTCAAATTTTACGATGATCAAGGGCATCTGTGCTTTATGACTCCATATTATATTTCTGGGTCTTACAAATATATGGACAAATCTAATATGCTAACGTCCTCCGGTGAATATGATGATGCATTCACGTTTATAGAACTTTTCCGTTTGTCTTCTTCTTCTTCTTCTTGTTCTATCAAAGAGTTTTGAAACTTAGATTAGCGAGTATACGAAAGTTGTTGGTAAAATAAAAAATCGAACAAATAAACAGAGAAACTTTATTACAAAACTAACGACATCTTTCTCCTTTTTTCTCCCTTTTTTTTTTTTTAATTTCACAAAGGCTTCTCGTGTCATGAACAAGGTGCTGCTTGTTTCGCTTTCGCTCCACAACATCAGTTGCTAATATCTTGCGGAAAAAAGGGCGATGTGTGTATACTAGATATAAGACAAAGAATAATAAAACATCGCTTCCAGGTATATTCACAAGTTCCCTTCGCTTTGTGCTTTTTTACTTTTAAATTATAATTTTGATTATTGAATACTTGTTAAAAGGCCCACGATAATGCAATTAAATGTATTGGACTTGATCCGCATGAAGAATTTTTTGCAACAGGATCCTTGGAAGGTGACATAAAGGTAAGCGATTGACATTATGCGAAATACTCGCGACTTAATCCACTGACTATTGCTTTCCGTTTCCTAATGTTATTTGGGTTAATTTGGGTAAGTGGGGAAAATTTACCGGCATGGAATGTTATTAGATGAGGCTGAATGAGAGAGAATTAAATATTGGAAGAGTAATTCTGTAGTTTACGCTGCAAATGTCGTTAATTTAAAAGTTCAATGGGCTACCTGCTACGCTACCTGCTTTACCCTGATCGGAGTTAACGAAGAGAATCTACGGTTTAATCCATCATCTTTGTACAAATATTTAATTTTAGTAACGTTTGGAATATTTAAAAAGTTTCTTATGAGGCAAAGATGAGATTACGCTTAACAGATGATCCAGATCCAGAAAAGGAAATATTTCAAAATTTACATAACTTTTGAATTTTGTTACATAATACGGATGCTTTAAATTCGGTGACATTACTTAGTAATATTTGTTAGGTGTGGTCTGTTGTTGTTGTTGTTGTTGTAGCTAATTCGTTGTTGTTTGTTATTCATTTTTAAATTTCAGATTTGGAGTTTAAATCATTATTCTTTAATTACTACGTATGCTGGAGAACATGCAAAAAATAGCTTCTTTAAGCACATTGGACAAGGAGTTAGTCAAATACATATAGATTCATTCGGTCGCTTATTTTCTTGTGGATCAGATGGTTGCTTGAAAGTTCGCCAGCTTTTTGAAAAAGACGCAATTGTTTCTTCAACGTATTAGTAAGAGGTACGTTGAATATCTACTAAAATCCCCCTGCGCCTGTAGTTCGTCACCAGTCGGGAATTTTTTTGACTTATCAAAGTCCAAAAAGAATTCTTTTTCTAAGTAAAAAAAAAAAAAGAAAAAAAAAAATGAAAAGAATGAAATTATGATAAGGCGCTGCTGGGTCGGAACAAAGTAAAACTTATTTAGCGGAAGTTAACTATATATAGAAAAGTAATAGACTTCTCTAGTTTATGAATAAATGGATTTTTTTTTTTTTTTTATATTGGTGGTTTGTATGAATTCTCGTAAATTTTCGCGTTTACATAATCTTGATCATCTATGTTCTATGTTGTATATTAAATGAAAACTGATATGTGTTTGCTTACATACAAAAACAAAATTTGTTAACTGAAAATTTCGAAAGCGTATTTTTAAAAAAAGTTCGTACATCCTTCATAGAATAACCGACGTACGCAAGAAAAGATGAAAAGTCACTTTTATTAAAAATGGGGTGTTTTCCATTTCTTTGTTATGCAAAATAATGTGTTCTGTTAGTTTTATTACAAAATTAAATAAAAGAAAATAAATTACATTGTTTCTCTTTTCAGGTTACTTGGTTATTACATAATTTTGATCGTTAGCTAATTACGTATTTAATTGTATTATCTATAAATTGTAAAAGCTATCCTAAATAAAGGCTTCTGTTAAAACAAATCTCTAGTTTATGTTGCTTTTATGTATTTGTATTTTGTACACACACTTGTACGTTTTTGTTGCGTACAAGAGGTGGGCGTTGTGAGCGTGTCCTTTGATCAGTTTGGATCATTTTCAAATTCCTTTGCAAATTTGTAAGCGATATCTTCATTTTTGCGGTCATTTACCACAGGTACGACACCGTTGGGCACACGGATGGATAGACGAGAAGACACACATGCCTAGACGAATTCTGAATTTGAAACTGGCCAAGAATTAAGTGTGTGAGGATAAATTTGAATTTAACTAGGAAAGACCCCTAGCATATCTGTTAACGCCTTAACCGAGCTGTGTTAAATAATTCAAATTAAGACATAATTGGATTTGAAAGGCTTCGCCATTCGAGCTCTTTTGGCAGTTTTGAAGCTTATTTCTGCGCATTATAAAGCCATTGAAAAAAATAAATAAATTCTGATATTGGGTAGGCTTGGTCAATTTTCTCCGAAGAGACTGGCATACTTAAATCGATCCAATATTTGATGCTGATGGAGAACACGTATACTTTGTGGAGTCTCTGCAGTTTCCTTCTGGGGAGTTGCAAACGCTTTGACAAAATACTAATAGGTCCCTCATACTTCTGTGATGGGTATAAAAATAAGCAGTAAAGCAGTGAAAGAATTATTAATGCAAGGAGCTCTTTAAAATTCAAGTTAATATGACATAGTGTTCGTTTTAAAGGAAAGATGTTGTCCCAATGTTTCCTTTTATTATCTTTTTAAGTTATTCTATACATTTATATTTTTTACAAATATTTTCCGAACCATTTATGATCAAACGGTGATAACCATCGGTGACAACCATTTAAGTTGTTTTGTATGACATATTTCATGGTGAATGGATTTGTATTTGATCTCTCAAGTTCTTCCTCCATTTTTATCTTTTCCTTTAGAATATCTTCAGATATCGCCTCTGCTTTAAAGGGCAAAAGATGAGCAACTTGTTTTAACATTGGTTCCACTTCAGCAAATTCACATTTTCCTGAAATTTCTACAATCACCCGCCCGCTTTTAACAGGTGTTACATAATGATCAATTGCTCCTTTACCGCCACCCATTCTTTGCCCTTGACCCTTCTTTGTAAGTGGTTGCCAGGGAGGGGGAATTCTCCACGTCGCAATCATTCTGCTAACATCAATTTTCCGCCCAATAGTATTACGAATCATTTCAAAGTGACCCCAACGCAATCGTCCACCGCCCGTCGCGATAATGCCATATTGTTTGTGCTGCAAAGTGTTATGAACAAGTTCTGGCCCACGCATTAATTTAAGTCTTTTCTGCATTTTAGGGGGTCGCATGTTCGGTGGATATTGTGGAACTTTCTCCATCACACGCAGTTTAGGTCGCTCCGCTGGTTGAAAATCTAAAAACGAAAAGTAAAAAAAATTTTTCACAATTTTGATTCGTGATATTAAAGGCAACAAATAAAATAATGTATTACTTGTTAACATTTCATTACACTTAAGCACTATGTTATCAATACATTCATCAAGTTCCATAAACGAAAAGAAGGACCTAACTCAATGATATATAGGAAATTCAAAATTGTAAAGTGAAAACTATCAATCAATAAAGAAAACGATTAGGATCGGAGTAGGACGTACGAATCGATTGTAATCTATTGTAGACTTGTTTCCTTTCGTTTTATCTGCGGAGGATTCCACATTATTTTATGATAAATAACAAGAACATTTTCTGCAGTACTATGTGTTATGGAATGTACTTGAATCATAGTACCGGATAATGGCGCCACGAAGGCAACAAGGAACCTGTTTTCGAAAATTTTCTTAGTGAGTATTATGCATCTAAAAGCCCAAAACTTGAAGGTAGTAATTAAGAAAATTGGTTATTGTATGTCACGACAACCCTATATTCATCTTTGGATCGCTACACAATATCGAAAAATTGCACTGAGTTTTTTACTTAAAGGCTCAAACCTTGAGGTGCTCTTGGGAAATATTTTTATATCAACCTCTGTTATAAATGCTGTTAAATGCTTTCTCTCTGCTGTGAGAGACGTTTTTCATTTGCAAATTTTATCACTAATTGTCAGCGCTCCCTAAACAGACGGGCCGTCTCATATGGCTTTACTGAATTGGAATTCTAGTTTAACTAAGGATTTATAAATTTTCGCGGAGTTTACGAGGCCTGAAATGAAATAATATATAAAGCTCTTTACGCTTCTTTCCATATTTCGATTAGAAGTTCTTTTTATCAGCCTTAGTTGAAATCAAAGTAAACTAAAAATTAAAATTCTCGGCGAAAATAGAACTTGTTCCACTTGACTAAATAACTTTTCGATCATATAACCTGACGCTTTTCATACAAATTATAAACGATTTATTTCATAAATACATACCTTCATATTTTATTGGCGGAGCAAAATACTTCAGTCCAGCCGTTCTTATATTATACAAGTGTGCAATGAAATCTACAATGCAAAAATAATTATACACTGTAATATAAACAAATTAGTATATGCCTTTACTTGAGTTAATTAAATTTTTTTTAAATATTAGCATATTTCAGGCTTTTTACGAAAAAAATAAATTATATGAAATCTCGCTAATGTTTCATATATAAAAAAGAAGTGAAGTTTTCAACAAACCAGAGAGTAAAAAAATTCTTTTTCCAAGCGTTTCAAAGCAGAGAAACAGCATGGAAAACAAAACGGCTGTCAAGAGAGATTCTTATTAAAAACTGATTGAATAAAGCTTGAGTCTCGGAACAACAAAGTTACAAATCGTATTTTAATAAATTTTTTCTGTACACTCTATCCTTATCTATCCAATTTCCGGTCGCTCCGAATTTCGATGTGTACGAAAGTAATTTTCTAAAAAAGTCGAATCAAAAATATATGATGCGTCGCGGATACCTTAAGAGGTGAACGAAGGAGAAGGAATAGCAATCGATTTTCCATTTTTTACTTTTACTTGGTATTCGTTTTATGGGACATAGGTATACAACATATGTACATATGTACCTACTACGTATGTAATTTTCTTTCGATCGTTTGCTTGGCTTTCGTGTTTATTAGACGGGTACAGCTCGTATGGTTCTCCAATAATTTGTGACAGAGTTGAATCGTAGTTTTCCAATAGAAAACTTTCGCAGCTCCCTCTTCTTCTACTTTGTAAACACTGCTCATACTTAATCTATTGACTAAACATTGAGACTTCTTGTCCATGCTTATATTTTATACTTGTTCGTAATTTTTTTGGTTTTAAGTGAATTGTTCTTCTTTTTTTTGTTTTATTCTGGCCTTTACGTCTCGTCTGCCGTTGGAAAAAACGAACATATATGAAATTGGATTTTTGAATTCGAAACGAAGGCTGCATATGTGCATATGTTTGTGAGCGAGAGAGGGATCGAGTAAATGTTTAGAGAAGAATTTTGGACACAAATCGAACAACAAACAGAATGACGGAACGGAACAAATATAGATAATATTCGAGGGAAAGATAGAAACAGAGAAACAGAGAGAGGGAACCTGTATTATCACCGAACTGCATACCTCTAATACTGGCTAATCAAGCAAGTTTGAGCTGGGATATAGACTGCAATTGTTTGCAGAATTTCCAAAGACAACAACGTTTGAATTTGTTTCGGACGATAGGTCTTAAGATTATGCTTGATATCTGTAATTTGATGCAAATATTTCGACCTGGTTTCACAAATTTATCATACGCCATAGTGAATGAGAAAGACAACAGTCTCTTGGCGTAATTTATAAAGAGAGCAAAGGAAAACTGAATAATTTCTCATTACACGTTTTCAAGGTTTACCCCAAACTTTAAATTTTGCAAAAAAAAGGGAGAAGAAAAGTCCGCTAACTAAATATTGCAAACGATTGTTACCGCAATATTCATCATCTTCTTGCTCAATCCTATAATTACTTGAAAGCTGATCTCTTTGTATCGATGAAAAATCATTTCCGAGTAATTAAGTTCAAAAATGAAATATATAATGGTTAATGTGTAACAACAAAGTAATATTTAAATGCTATGGATGTTTATGATTTTGTGCTTCATATTTATTTATTGATTTTATTATTATTATTATATTACTTATTTTGATAATAATTATGGCAGTTCTTATAAGCGGCATAAGTGATATTTTCTTGACTTTAGCTTGGATTGGTGGGAATGTTATTGAAATTGGATGGGATCGAAATCATTCCGAAAAATTGATTACACGGAAGAAATATTTTTTGTTATTAGTATTTAATATTCATAAGACTCGCATCGTTAATTGATTGCCTCACTTGTCAAATCGGAGAGTGATCAGATTTTTGTTTACATTTTTCTACACCATGTGCTCAGCAGCGAGAGAACACGGTTTTCATATACATTTAACTTTTAATTGCTTTGTTAGAAAGCGTTTCACTATATTTTTGCTACGATTTACATTAGCGTATGCATTGGCTTCTACATATATATATTTATTTTTTTTCGAAATGTCTTTATTTGCAATCTATTTACAATTAAACATTTAGCAAAAAAAAAAAAAAAAAAATTAACAACTTAAAAAGAAAATCAATTATATAACATAATAGTTAAATATCAAATGCTTGTTTAATTTTTGACTTCAGGTGTTGAGTACATATTGTGAGTATTGGTAATGTATCTAAACGAAAAAAAGGGTACATCTTAAATGTGGTGATAGATATTTCTGTAAAGTTTCCATCTTAGAATTGCTGGATCTCCCTTGCAGCTGCCTTGCATATGTCGATGTTGGCTGTAGAGCGATTTTGTAGATTAAAACTTTATTTTTCGGACTAAGTTTGGAATTTGGTCCCAACCAGGCCGGTACATATTTTTTAGCTTTCATATTTAGTTCTTGCCCTTTTGACTGTAAATGCTTTTTCCAAAATTGATCAAGTTTGAATAAAGGGTGTATATGTTTTTTCCTCCGAACGCAAAAATATCTATTCAATGTTTAGAAGAAGCAAAACAAGTAACAAAGTTAAGTTCGGACGAGGCCGAATTTCTCATACCCACCAATATATTTTTCACATTCTACTCTCCAAGTTCTTTTATTTGATACCCACATCGCTGGTAAGGAAAAATTAATCGCGCTGTCTACCATATTCATTTTAAAATTAACCCATTTTTAGGCAGATAATATATATTCATTTAAGGAGCGTGCAAAATAGTTTTAAAAATTCTGCCTTGCTTGCCCGATATGATAAATAAGCACAAAACCACAAAAAAGTGCAAAAAAATTACATTGAATTACTCGTAACTTTGTGTGGGCATGGCCGATCCGTTCCATTTTTGCGTGCAAAGAATACAGCGCTTCGTAAAGTAAATGTGGACAAGTTCAACCTTCTAACTTTTATAATATCGAAAATCCAAACATTTTTGTTAAAAAAAAAAACGAAGTGCGTTTAGGTTGCGCTCCACTGCGTGCTTCCGCTCTAACCAATTGGACTCATTCTTCAATATCAATCTGTGTGCAGAAACTTTCAATGTTTCTACTAAACTTGAAATCGATATCTTTAGTTTTGGGACCAGGAGAGTGCCAACAACACAAACAACACGGACGGACAGATATGGCTAAATCAACTTAGAATTTTACGCTAATCAACAACATATATACTTTCCAGGATCTCTGAAGCCTTCTTTTGCCTGTCATATGCATTATGGAGAAAAATTTTACGGTGTTGGGTATAAAATTGACATTGTTCTCTTGCTCTTAGCGCTACGGCGTCTAGGCTTTAGTTTATTGCATCAAATAAAAATCCATCTTAGCAGTCAGTACGGCGTCTAATTTTAGGGACAATGGTAATCAACAACATTTGACTAATTGAAAGTGTTGACTTACCTCGTTTTAATGCAAAACGAGATAAACCTATTGTGACAATAAAGCTTCATTTATAACCGATATCTGCTATTTGATCAACAAATTAGGCAACGATCAGAGTTTTTGAGTTCAGTTGAACAAGGTTGTAAAAATTTTTGAAAATTGAATAAAAAAAAACCTCTTAATTGATATTTGCGCCCATTTTATGTGAAAATAAATCGGCTAAAACTATTCGAATAGGAATTCTGCACTGTTGTCTGTTTAGTTGCGGGGCATGCGCGCATACTTATGCTTAAATGCGACACTTTGTTCGACACCGTTTACGATGGGTATATACAATCGGCGGTCCGCGAGTCACATTTAGCCCATGATATCCCCGAGTCCGACTCGTCACGTCAAATAATTTAATTTGTTCGTATATAGCAACGCTGCAAGCAGATTGTTCAAATGTGCAATGCGTTGAAGTGTTTTCTGATTCATTAGGAGATAAAATGATTGATTTAAAAAGAGGAGGGGGGGGGGGGGGGGGGGGCGGAAAATTACTGGAGAATGCCGCTTTTTTGATAATATTTGCACATTGTTCTTGGACCCCGATGTGATGTGAAAATTCAACTTGGCCTATCGATGAAAAACGTGATTCATCCGAACTTTGCATCAGAGAATTTGTAAAATATTTCTTCTTTTTTTCTTTTCTTCACACAAACAATTTATTTTTATTTTTACAACAACTTCTATATCATTTAGTCTGACGGTTAAGCTAACTGCTGTGCATTAAATTTTTTGTTTTTCAAAAATAAAAAAAAAAAAAAAAACTAATGAATTTCTCAAACTTAATGTGGAAACACCAAAGTTTAGCCTTAGACCTTATATCCGTAGATCAGTGTAGTTACAACATTTTAAATTAAAATCTTAATCTGACCTTAATCTGGATCGGTGTTAAGATTTTACTTTAAAATTTCACATTACATATCTCCGCAAAAGATTTAAATCTAAACTTAACAAATTTGTATTCTTAATATGCTTGAGGGAATTTTTTAATGTTATCCTTCCGTATTGCTCTGTTAGATAGTATTTCATCAAAAAAAAAAAAAAAAAAAAAAAAAAAAAATTATAAAAAAAAAATAATAAAAAAAAAAAAAAAAAAAAAAAATATAAACTATTAAAAACCCCAAAAAAAAAAAATAAAAAAAAAAATAAAAAAAAAAAAAAAAAAAACAATGCTCTAAAACTAACTTAACTATATAAGCAATGGAAAAACAATTTGAATCACATAAAGCGCACGCAAATAGGCAAAGTTTATCGTGAGATGGCCATTTTTTCATGACTTGGTTTCTATTTCTAGAAAATCTTCGACGAATTTTGAAACGCCTAAGGAGAAATCGCTTTCTACAGAGCCCAGTACATCGTTCACCAGTTTCTCGGATATTCTAAACAAAAGAGAAGGGATTATTCGCTGCTTGATTGGGTTAAGGACGAGTGTCAAAATTTTACAACTTACTTGGAAAATATTTTCCAGGGTTCGCTATAATTGGGATTATTATAAAAGGGATTTCCAACACATAACTCCAAATACATGTCTCTCTCTTTGATTAAATCGTCGATACGCAAATCTTCCACAGGTTCAGTGGCAGATGTTACTGACGTTGCGGACGGTATCGATTTGGGGGATGTGACTGGTGATGCGACGGCTGTTATTGGTGCTCGCGGTGACGTCGATGGTGGCGTTCTCGGTGTTGCTGGTTTTGCCAATGCAGTTGGTGCTGGTGGTTTTGTCGGTTTTATTGGTATAGCCGGTGCCGTAAGTATGGCCGGCGCCGTAAGTATGGCCGGAATTGTTGATATTGCCGGTGCTGTAAGTATTACTGGTGTTGGTGATGCCGCCGATGTTGCCGACGTTGCCGATGTTGTAATTGTGACGGATGTTACCGATGTAGCAGATCCTGTCGGCGTTGAAGATGGCATCAAACTTGCAGATGTTACCGATATTGCTGATGTGAGCGGTGTTAGCGATACCACAATCGCTGCCGGTGGTGAATATGCTACCGTTTCTGTATGTGCTGCCGATTCTGCCATTCCTTCTTGATTTATATTTGCTGATGATTGCGCCGATTCTATCTCTGCTCTTTCTCGATGCTCTGCCGATGTGGGTAGTGTCGCTATTTCTGGGTTACTACTTCTCTCTGTGTCCTTCAAGAAGTTTTCGATTTTCAAATTTTCACTTGTTATCGATTGGCTGGAAAAAGATTCCGTGCTTTTCTTCGGTTTAGGTGGCGGTATGGGTTTTATTTTAGGCATACCCTCATGAGATGACTTAGCTTTAATGGATGAAGCACTCACAAATGAACTCTCCGAAGTACGATAAGGAGAATTCTGTGTGCGAAGCTCTATATCGCTATTTTACAAAAAGAATGATATTATTGTTATCATAACGCTTTAAATTTAATGAAAAAAAAAAAAATCCTTAGACCAACAGGAGGCAATTATTAAGTGCTACTTATTATTATTATTATATAGCTATTAGCTGGGGGATATAGACATGGAACAAGTGAACACACTCTGGTGTGATACGGCTCACAATCGAATGCCCTAGACAACTTCGTTTAATACAGCTATTGTCATAATGAATATCCTCAATAAGTTGTTATATGGGAAGTGAACGAATAAGTGTTCCGATCCGAACCATTTTCAATAGTGTTTATCCCTGGACCAAAACAAGTTAATGCATCAAATCCCATCTGAATATCGGAAAAATTGCGGCTTGTCGGTTGAATACAAAAAAAAAAAAAAAAAAAAAAAAAAAAACAAGACGGACAGATCGATAGACAAGTTTGGATCTGTTTATGAATCGAAGTAGTATAACAACGGAGGTTATAACAACAAGTAGACATAAAAATTAAATACAAATACAAACATAAATATAAAAATATAGAGAAACCTTTCTTTTATTCTATATTTTATTTTCTTTGCTTTAAATAACTGCTACAAAGATCCACAATAACGGTTTTCTTTGCACTTCAGTGTGAGGGAATTCGCTTAAGGCGAATATATTCTAAGCTTAAATTAAAAACACAGTCTGCGTAGCATCGAGTTTACCTAGACCACTTTGTCTTGGCTTAGAAGTTAGCTTAGATCACTTTATCTTAGAGCATTCATCAAAGCTTTTCATTAACTTTCTCATACCATAATTTGTTAGTTAATTAGTAAGTTTTATGCACTGTTTTGAACTGAAGCATTCCCGCTTCGACTTGACATGATTGCCGCTTTAGGGTGATCGTATCACAGTTCAAGTACAGAAAGGGTCCAATAAGTGTTTAATGTTTTGATATTATCTATATAGATATATATATATAGATAGATTACGAAATTTCTCTATCTCAACTGGCTTTTTTTATAAATTTCTAAATTACCTTTCGGCCTTTAAGTCAATTATACAAAGTCAAGGTCATTAATTTCGCAAAACACAACAACGAAAACAAAACAAATAGATAAGAAATCAGTCATGCAATAGAAAGAGTCTCGCATCGATTTAACCCGATTAAGTCAACATTATAATAAGATAAACAATGTTCAAGTTTCGTGTGAGAAAGAGAAGCGAAGCGAAGCACTTCTGGAGACATAAGGCATGTATAGAAAATATAGTTTGAGTTGGATGTTGGATAAATAAACTTTAAGTAAATTTATTGATCAAACATTTTTAAAGTGAACAGCCAAGCATACACATATATCATATGTATAATACGTGACTCATGCCAGGGCAAATATAAATTGAAAAGTTGATAATAATTATAGAAAAAATATTGTGCTAATAATAAGTAAAATACAATTTGAATATCAGTTAACGAAACAGATGACCGACATTTGTAAGAAACGAGCCAAGTTTCAAATTTACTTTAATTGAAATATCGAAAGGCGTATTTTCCCTATGAACACTGCATCCACTCTCATATATTAATCGCATTAATAGATTGATTTTTATTTTGATTTCTTCTCGTATTTTTGCTATATTAATTGTCCGTCCTATTATGAGCAAGTATCGGATTGATTCTCTGATCTTTTTGTGACTTTTTGTCATTCGATCATTTAATTATAAAAACAAATTTAATATAATATAAGCTCATGCAAATCTATACCGATCACAATCACAGAATGAAAAGATGTAAGACAAAAAGGACGAGAAAACTTTCTAAATCCAACCTTTTTATATACATTATCAAACATTGAGGCAGGAAATGTATTTATTTAGTTGAAACATTTGTAACGTGTAGAAGGTCGCTACAGCGACCCTATAAAATGTATTCTCTAAATTCTCAATCGATCTGTATATATCTTTCCATCTGTCGTCTATTTGTTCGTCTATTGTTTTACCTATAGTAAACATACTTCTGCTGGCAAAGATTCGACAAAAGCATTCGAAATTATTGCCCGCGGATCGGCATTGAAGGTGAACTAGCAAAGACAGACACCCATTGAGAACACTTTCGTTTTCAAAAGCAAAAGAGAAAAAAAAAAGAGAGAGAGAGAGAGAACGAGAAAGAGATCATGTGTCACTCCATTTCTCTGGTGTGCCCTTTTAAGCTTGTCTGTCTCTTCGTCTGTGAAAATTTGAACGTATATTTTATGAGCGACCCTATAGTATCTGTACGAAAATTGGGACCACGCCGTCCGTCAAAATGAAGACATCGTGTACAAATTTGCAAAAGGACTGGGAAGTGTCATAAATTTTTCGAAGGAGGCGCTTACAACGCCTATGCGCCTATACGACAAAAACTTTTATTTTGAACATAAGAAGAATCTGTCTCATCCACTCTATGTCATAGAGCATGAAAATTTAGTGGTTTTATTTATTTATTTTTTTTCATGCCTTTTTAGGATAATGGTGATGGGTACAAAAGATTCGATCACAGCCGAATATAATTTTCTTACTTTTTTATTACGCTATTTTTATAGATTGCGGATAAAATGAATTCCTTAGCGACGACGCGATTTTCCTTCCAACTATGTATTAAATTATACCTGCTTCAAGTGAGGGCAGTATCGCGCTTTGGGTAGTATTTTGAGCTTTGGATAAATCGCACGGCAAACGAAGCCTTAATCTTTTAAACGATTATCAACGAGAACTGATCAAATTGAACCATAAAACGGGCGACATATATCAAAACTTATGATATTATAATCTGTTAGCACACATACGATCGGTGCCATACTATAAGACCCGAACAAAAAACGTTAGCAGCACAGAAGTGCATGTGCTACCTTCCAATCGAAAAATGTTTTCTTTTTGTCCGTAAATATCCTCCAACAGCATTAGTTGTACCTTTGGATTCATATGTTGTCAGGCAGATGGTAACTGTACAGTAATCACCCAGATGGACAATAATTTAATTAAAATTGCTTTGATCATTCTCGCTTTTTTCTTTTTCGTTTAAATAAGTTGGATCGGGACGATGTTTACATCTGACATATATATATATATAATTTTGGACATGTACATTGAATAAAACAATATTAGTACAGACATTATAACATAAGGCGAGTTCTTCTGCATGTTGCGGCTATATGGCTATGTTGTCAAGTCAGTTGTAAATACTATTCAGAAATTTCGTAGTGATTTTATTAGCAATAAAATTATAGTATTGTTAGCCGCCTTCGTTCTTTCTGTGAACACATCGCACGGAGTAAGAAAATTTTTGATGATCGAGTAAATATGGTATTATTCTAAATAGAATGCAGAGTGGACTGCATCGTGTAGGTATCTGCGCCAAAGGTAGTAGAAGTCATCACTACCTTCTATCAGATAGAAAGGAAGTGAGAGGAGAATATTCTTCAAAAACCCCATTAAGTGAATTCAAAAATCTTCCTATATACATAGACAAAGCGTTATCAACACCCAGAGTAGTGGCCTTGGAATTGCTATTATTGCATATGTATTATTAGAGCATCGATTGATTTATATTTATTAGCGACCTTCACTTGTGCTTAGGCATAAAACAAAACGGACTTTGAAGCTTCTGCAGATCATTTGCATATCATTTTCAATATCTTAGGGAAAATCATTTTCAAAATTGCAAAATTTGTTGGCAAAATTATAGTAAAAATCAATTGAATAAATGAATGAATTTATTTTGTTTCATCAATCATATTGATGAATTATTTGACTATTAGGCTATAAAATTCTTCAATCATTGAATAATGAGAATAATTCATTCTTTAAGCTTCTTCTTTATTCGCAGCAGCTAAATAGATTGATTGAAATATCCAATGAATATAAGAATTTTACATTATTTTTCCACTTCTATCGCGCATAAAATGTAAGCTAATAAATAATATTTGACGTCTTTACGTCTTCAATAAATCCATATCCATAGTTAAATTTTAACTGGTAAGTATTTTGGATACTCAGTGACAATTATTAACGAGCCGTTTTACACGAAACTGTTTTGCATACATATATACACGGCAAGTACAAGCATTAAGGCATTGTTCTGGGGGCTGGTACGATTTGTTGTTGTATTTATTGTCGAATTTTCTCCTCCTCACTAACTTACTTACTTACTTACTTACTTACGTATTAACTATCCTTACTTTTTTAATCAAAATTTTCCAATCATTTGTATATGTTTCGCTGTTTTATGCTTTCACGATAGCGAGAATCTTCATATTCACATGCGAAAAGCGAACTATAATACAATATTTACATACGTTTGTAATCATACTCGTAAAATGTGTAAATAAATAACATGAAAAAGTTGATGACATCATTCGAATGTTGAATGACTTGGTATTGCGTTGCGTCGATGATGGTGGGGTTGTGCTTATTTCTTATTATTATGAAATGTGGAAAAGAAAAAAAAAAAGAAAAGTTAATGGCGCTCTCAAATGTTCTTTTTTTATATAATATATTATTTAGATAAAATTTCGCTTGCGTTAACGTTTATAGGAAACTTTATTAGAGATAACTGTATCGGTTCCTTTCCACATATGTACCATGAGTTGTCGTTTTAAATAACAATAAATAAATATTTAATTTGATATTGGAATTCATTAAATTTAGATTATTTTGATTATCTTTCTACGCATTTTCTTAAGGTATATTGAATATATCAATTAACATGCAACGTGAAAGAACTTCTTAAAATTTATAAAAACTTTTCAGAATTGTTTAAATTTTTTCTTTTCTTGTTTGTTTCTTCAACTATTTGCTTACGCCCTTTCGATCGCTATAAACAAGATAGAAAATATTTGACATTTGATGGAGTTATCAGGACAGCGACAGAGAGGGAGAAAGAGAGAGAGAAAGAGAGCGAGAGCGAGAGGGAGAGAGAGTGGGACAAAAGGGAGAAGGGGATGGGGGTGAGACAGGCAAACATCGAAAGTGAACTAGATCTGTCTTCAAGAATCTCATCGCTCATCGCGTTCTTTGGCATAAACCCCTTTAAAAAATTTACAAAGTCCAGAAACTAGAGAGAAAACCTATTATGGTTCATTAAATTTATGCCCTCAACTCCCGCTTACATAGCTTGATATCATAGGGTAACTAACGATAACTTACTCTTGCATTAGACTGAGTACATTTTATGTTAAAATTTCTTCAAATAGTCGAATGGAAAGCATTTTTGTGTCCAATATTTAAGCGGAACTAATAAATGCATCTAGTTCTCGCAAAAAAATTAGAAAATCACTGTACTTTTGTCCACTATAAAACCGAACATTTTCGCTATTACATTCATAAAATCCCGATACCCAGCAGGGGATCGCTAAGGCGTACATATCCTGGAACATCTGGAAACTGTTACTCATCCACTGCGGCGTGGGGTATTAACTGTAGTGTAATATTGAAATTTTATATATTAGTTTGGGGAAAAAGAAAACCATTATTTTTATATGAACTTCAAGACTTTATTTAACATGCTTCGGATTGTTCGATTTGGGTCAAATATGCACCGTTTTGTTGTATGATTTGTTGCCATTTTAAAGGTAACTTCAAAATGCCTCTCTCATAGAAGTCCTGGTCCCTATTTGCAAAAAACTCTAGTAGTCGATTATCACAATCCTCCCTAGATTCCAATTTTTTATCATTAAAGAAATTTTGCAATGCAAGAAAAAGATAATAATCGCTTGGTGCCAAGTCCGGACTGTATGTAACAGCAAAAGAATTTTTTTTACTGCGAAATGTCACCTTTCCAACGAGCATAAATCTGAAATTGTTTGATCGATACTTTACGAGAAATCTATCAGTGCAGCCATCTACCGAAAAAATAATGGATTTCTTTTTCCCCAAACTAATATATTTATTGTTCAAAAATAGGCGTAACTTATACATTAAAGCCTGATCACGCCGCCCGCAGTAGCTTACGCAAGTAAGGAAACTATGTACAATTTATGGGAAACTTTGCAAGCTAGTCAGTCATCTTAAGAAAATATCCAACATTCGGAAAGTTTCTTATTAATTCCGAATACAACTTGATCGAAATCGTCGCAGCCTAAACCCGCAAATCATGCATAGCCTTGGCCGAATTTAGGATTTTCAATTATCATAAACAATATTTTTGCAATTCCCAGCAAATTAATGGACTGATCGTAACTATTTGTATACGCTTATAAAATATTGAAAGCAAATTTGAAATAGATTTCTAAAGTAAATTTCATATTTTTTCTTTTAGTTTAGTTCCTTAACATTCGTAAGATGGATTTTTGGATGAATTGTAACGTCTCTCGTTTAATTTTATTGTGCGGTACCGAATTGATTGAACACATATGCAGATTTTGTTTGCAATAAAAAATCCATATTCATTTTTAGAAAGTACCCAAACGATAATTTGCAGTCTTTGCAATAGCACAACTTTCGCTCTTTTTCAAACCATTGAATAATTTCGTATAGGAAAATATTTCGTTCAAATTGGTAAATCGTTCTACGGATCCCGATGGTATTGCAACGCAGTGGGCTCCCAAAAGCCATAACATGACGTTAGAAAATATCAACATGACCTTGAAAAATTATTCACGATTTCGGATGAAATTTTAGGCATAAGAAAACTATTTTGAAACGGTTCAAGCGCAATAAAAGAAATCTTTTTCTGCGATAAGTGAAAATGGATTAATTGAATTTGACACGCCGCGGTACTCCTGAGCAAGAAGGACTCGATGAAATTCGCGCAAAGCGAAGAAGTACGCAACAGTCGTCTGCATCGACTATTTTAAAATGAAGAACAAGATTAAAGAATGAATAGTGAATATTATTTGGCATACCTTTGGTTCGATTAAGGGGGAAAATTGCGAAAAACCCGTTTCAAATGGCGAGCGGTGAGGTGCTTTTTCACTAAGACTAAGAATGGAATGTGTTACAAGTCAAAATTGCTATAAGGACAAAATTGCGAATTACTGCCGTAAACATTCCCATTGGATCCTAATGAAAGAAAATATTTGATTGATATGATGAGATAGATGTATAATTCAAATCTTATTATAAGGGTCATCATAAATTGTTGAAAAAAAAAAAAAAAACTTGGAAAACTTGTTGATGAATTAATTAAGTCTTAGAACGGATTGACATTACTAAAATTCGAATTGGAATGTTAAAAAAAAAAAAAAAAAAAAATCGTTGAGCCTTTAGTAGGTCTAAATTGATTTATTCATTCATTTAATTCATGCTCTTGTAGTCTGAAAATTTAATTGCATTATAAAGCATTTGTTTCTTTTTTTTTTCCTTTCTTTCGAGGCTTTAACATGTCAAAGAGTATCATTTAAAAAGAAAAAAATATATATATTTCAAGAACGTTTGTGAATATGAAATTATGAGGGTTATTATCTAAACGCTTTGCATGCTAACGCTGTTTACAGTGTTCATTCCGAGGACCGCATATAAAAGTGTAAAGTGTAAGGGCGGGCTCTAAATGCGATTCTTGATAATGAGCCGTATTTATCATTTATGCATTCAGGTTAATCAAATATCTCTGCTAACATTTTGTGGCCAAAACTGAAAGGATTCAATGCTTCTAACAAGCGGGTTGACAACATAGCATATCAAACAACCGGCGAAAAAAATCAAAAAACATGCTTGCACTCACTTGGCTATTTTACTGTTCACTAAAAAAACATGTAATTAAATTAGGTCTGCGAGTAGTGAGGAGTATTCGCGATTCACCTTAAAGTGCGCGAATACAGAATATTTACATATATATACAAATATATGTATTTACGACGAATTGATATAGAGACGAGCAAGTTGTTGCTTGCAAACAGATAAGTTTAAAATCGGTTTTGATGACAAATTTACGACACAAATAAGTTGAATTACTAATAGTTTAATTAACTAATTAATTGACTAATTATCATTAAAAAAATTTAATTAATGTTACACAAGAATTGACTCTTTTCTTTTTTTTTTTTTTGATTGAATTCAAATCTTACTCTCTACTGAACGTGCTGGCTAAGATAACGACTTCAAGAGAAATACATAGCCAGATAGAGAGAAAGAGAAAGAGAGAGAGAGAGAGAGAGAGAGAGAGAGTGATGAGGAGATATATAGAGATAGAAAGAGTAATTCAGAGACCGAGAGAGAGCAAGAACGAAATAATGGGAACGGAAGTTTTTTACATCTATATAGTGAACGAGAGAGATCGGGAGATTGAGATAGAGGATGAGAGAGAGAGATCGGGAGATTGAGATAGAGGATGAGAGAGAGAGAGAGGGAGAATTAGAAACAAAGAAATATAACTTTAAATTTCACACTGTGTTTCTTTAAAGGACGTGCAATCACGTCTCGATGATCTGAGAATGCTATGAGATATTCATGCAAACATTCCTTATACTTACTTATGATATAATTCAAGATAACAACTTCCCGACATTGTTCGTACAATATTTTGCTCTCCATCGGCACTTTCTTCGTTCCCATAATTCTTAATGGGAGTAATTTCTTTAGTTTTCGTCTCTCCACTGTTACAGTTATTATCGGCTTTCTGTTTATTTAGAATTTTCTCCATCATGGTTTGTATGCCGTTATCGCTTAAGGGAATTAACGGAGTGTCGCTGAGAGCGACTTCTTCATTAGATAGTACGATTTCAGGTAAGGGATTACGTTTACTATCATTTGATTCGGTTGTCAAATTCGGTGAGGCTACAGGCGGCGGAGGTATTTGGAAAGCTTTGCGTTTCTTTTTCAAACGCGTTTTTGACTTTAATTTATCATCTTTTAATTCTTTCGCCATTGAACTTTTTGACTTTTGTAACGCCAATGATGAATTTCGATTTGCAAGCTTTGATGCGGACTTAACTGTTTCGACGATCTGCTGAGAATTATGGTAACGTCTTTTGTGCACGTCAACACTTAATGATGTATCCGGTGGATTTATATAGCAGGAGGATTTCTTGGATAACGAAGTGCGTGAAGTAAGTATCGCTTCCTTCGTCTCGTCGAGGGTGGGTGCTGAGCAATCCATCTGTTTGGATACGTTACGTAAATGTGACTTAGCGTCATCATTTATTTGTTTCTTATTACGATTATGTTTCTGTTTCTCTAAGCACGCATCGCCCTCGCTAGCAATAGCTTTATGCTCTAGATTATTGACGCTGACTGTGTCGTCATCATCAACATTTCGAGCTGTTTGAGTTTTTCGTTTAGTTCGTTTCGTGACTTTCGTCGAAGCGGTAGTGTTTTGCGCAATATCCGCTGCTGGTGTTTCTATAAAAAAGAAGTTTCGTTATAAAAAGCAAAAAAACAAAGTATTTAAGAAGTTATTGCAGAAAGAAAGAGTTAGAAATTCTTAAGCTCACTTAAATACTTTTCAAGTGCTTTTCGCGTACATTTCTAATAACTATTTGTTATTACTGTCACTACTATTACTAATATTAATATTATTATTATTATTAGTATTGTTATTATTATTATTATTATTATTATTTTTTTTTTTTTTTTTGTTTACCTTACGTTTCACATTTTAAATAATTATAATTTGTGTGCGTCTTAAGCTCTCCTTGAATTTAATTAGAATATATTTTATACATATTTGCCATAAACATAAATATAATGGTTTTGCAAATTTAATTAAGTCTTCAAATTCTTTACTTAGATTGAAAGCATTGACGAACACAATCCTCCAAATCATTCATCATTTACTATGAACGTTATTTAATTTACTTCGTTCATCGTTTTTTCGATAAAAATTTATACAAATTGAAAAGTGTTCAAAACAGTGACAAAAGGCGCGATTTCACTGATAAACAATTCCTGGTGAAATGAATGTCACTATCAATTCAATACGGGCGGTTACCTCTGTTGCAACAATACATGTCGTTGTGTTAAACTAAAGCCGTTTAAATGCTTTTACATTTCTTTAAACGAAAAGCAATAAGAAACAATCGTTTGTTACTTGTTGTTGTAATAAAGGTTCAGTCTGATTAAAATAATTTCTATAATAAATTCTAGTCAAAGTTCTGGGCCAAAATGACTTTGTTTAAGAAAATATGTTCATTTTTAATATTTTTACATTTTATTTCCTTTTATGGTCCGATCGGAACCTTTCTTCGACCAACAAGCAATAGTATACCAAGTCAAAAATGGCGCCCTGCAGGTTGAACACTTAATGATGGCCACATTAGACAGATAAACGTTAGACCGATTTGGAAAGTGTTTCTGAATCGATCGGTATAATAACCGATACATTTATCTCAAATCCTTGTAGATGTTGTATATACGTCCGCCATCTACCTGGTATCGAAGTGGTATAGGTTGTAATAGTTACCTCCTCCTATTCCGAAAATTACACTATTTTCAAATTTGTTTAGGCTCTCCAATCTCGTCATGGTATCTGCCGACCATATTTAATGTTATTATATATAATGGTGGTTAACGTGACGTCAATTGGATCTTTGTAAATGCTATTGATTTGATAACAAAAGCAACCGGCAACTTATGAATCACATCATATGTCGTATCAGGAATTGAAGATACGTCTTCATAAATAATAGATTCTCATGTTTTGCCCATTAGAGCCCAGGTAATGGGGTCAGGTCGAGGGGTCGCATGAAATTTTTCAAGTGCGTTGTGAAGAAGCAAAAAGCCAGTGACCAGCGATCCAAGCAAATCGAATCAATTAGTTTTCTCAGATTATTGACAGAAAATGTATATTTAAAATATTAAAATAAACAAATAAACAAACATTTTCTTAACAACTGTCACGACATTCTACGGAAAGCTGTGCAACTTTATAAAATACATGAGCTTCGAATGAATGAATGTATTTTTCTGGACCGATTCTTAAGTCGTGATGTCTCTCCCCATAATCCCTTTGGGAATATTAAATTTCCCCACACAATTAAGGGAAGAATCCCTCGTGGAGTATTTAAAAAAAACTGATGTCTGGGATTTTCTTCTTCATTAAGTCTAATAAGTTGTAAATTTCAAAATATTTGCAAGGACTACGATATAATAAAATTGCGAATGGATAATATAATGTTAAAAAAAGTTCCGATCCAATTTCCTTTCTAAGGCAGAAAATGTGGAGGAACTTTTATTAAAATACTTCATAAAAAAACCATTGTCTGATACGGCAGACGGACAATCATTCAGAAAATAATTCGGTATCGATTTATCTCACAAATTCCATCTAACCCTGTCGCAAATGGTGTATGGTAGGGTATAATAAAAACTAAGACTACTTACTCGAAGTGCTCCGTTTTTTCTAATGCCACAACTGGTCTACAATATAAAAATGAGTCCAATTTGGCCAAAAGCATCTTTATTATGACGTGATTGCATTTTAATTCGTGACCCAAATTTTAAATCACATCCTTTCATACCTATTAACGCAATTTTCATATACGGACATCTCTCGTATAACGCGGTAACCGAAGTATTTTTATTTATTTATTTAAACGAAGTCATAATATAAATGAATGTCATTTAAACTTCAATAAAATATAAATCAAGGCAATGTGTATCGTGTCATATCGAAACCAAGCCTTAAGGTGTGAAATTTTATGATAGCTAAAATTTCGTTGCAAACAATACCCACAATATAAAGGAACAACTAAATTAATTTTATGTTTTTATGAAAAGGAAAAAAAACAAAAGAAAAGTAAATAAATAAATAAATATGAAATTCAATATTGTTATGATGCAAAGATTAAAAATATATTCATAACATATGATGAATGATGACGACGATTACATGACTAATTTTCATCAAAAGTTACAGTTAGTCTTTTTTTTCTCTCATTTCACTTTCTCCCAACCAGAAAGCAAAAAGCAATTGAAAAAGAAAATCGGCCGAATACATATTCGATTTTTTGAGATCGTTTCATATTAAAACCATGCAAATTTTGTACTGTGTTATACAAGGGAAAGCTGTACCTGTACGTGTCGTCTTACGACGAGTAACATTTTCGTGTAATTACTTTTCATGCCCTCTAAGAGACACGATGATATTTTTCTTTTCAATTGTAATACCTAATTGCTCGACGCACACACACGCACATATCTCTTAAGGAATGTAGATTTTTGCTGGGCACAGTAGTTGAGAGCCGATTTAGCTGCGTTCAACCAAAACTTCGGCTTTTTGTGAGACAACTTGTTTTGCTTTTGGCCAATCGCATAAATGCGAAATAAATGCCCGCATTCTGGACTTGTGACAATCGATCATTTGTCCCTTAGTCCCAATAAAAATGCGCAGATATCAATTTTATCATGAAAACTTATGACTGCCTGTAATGTTGTTCGTAATAGGTCTGAAAAAATTGAATCTTGAATTGATCTTTGTACCTTGATAGTAGAAAGAGAGAGAGAGAGAGAGAGAGAGAGAGAGAGAGAGAGAGAGAGAGAGAGAGAGAGAGAGAGA
>NW_023998414.1:27276132-27278188 GCF_014805625.2 Glossina fuscipes | reverse complement strand
AGAGAGAGAGAGAGAGAGAGAGAGAGAGAGAGAGAGAGAGAGAGAGACATCATAGGCTTAATTATTTCGGGATTTCTTTTAATCTTAATTAAAATTGACTTTTTCTCCATAATGCTTATATATATATATATATATGTATACATAT
Source organism: Glossina fuscipes (assembly GCF_014805625.2). NCBI lineage: Eukaryota > Metazoa > Arthropoda > Insecta > Diptera > Glossinidae > Glossina > Glossina fuscipes. The sequence goes on along the minus strand of NW_023998414.1, from coordinate 27,278,043 downwards.
ATATTATCATATATGTCCTTTTAAAGATGGTTAGTTATATAACATATGAAAATTGTATATGAAAATTGTTATATAATTTTAATGTATCCAAAAATAAACATTTAAATGCTATTAAAATTAACATGACATTTAGAATATTTATGCATGTAAAGCAAAATGTACATGCCAGTACATCACGGTGGTTCTAAAAAGTATTTTTCAAGTCTAACGCTAGGCAAGGATGTGGACAATGTCTCGCAAAAGGTTTGGAATAGAGAGAGAGAGAGAGATGAATGATACTTTATTACTGATTATTGATTCACATTACCCTTCTCTATCGGCATCGTCTCGTTCGTCTTTCCAGACATATACCTCCTACTATTTATATGGCTTAAATGATTCGAAATGGCTTACTCTAGCGGATTTAATCAAATACTTTTTTCATTAACCCTTTTATATATTTTGTGAAGTCTATCGTAAAAGATTGCGTTCAGATATCATTGCATTGTACCTTTACCCTAAATAGAAAGGATTAAGTCTTAATACTCGACTGCGTCTTGCCTAAAAAAATGTATCATTTCGTTTGGTCATCACTTTTATGACACAAATATAAATTTGAACGGCTATTATATGACAGTCGTGAGATATAAAATTTCAAAAAATAAATAAATTCATTGTTAAAAAAGAAATTCTATTAAATACCGCGTAAAGTTAATGATGAATTAACGTTAAAATTAATTAAAAATAAACCATCAAAGTCGACTTTCTTTCATTTACTAAAACGCCTTAATCCTCAACTAAGCTATTAAGCAAAGACGCCCAAGCTTGCGTTACAAAAGATAGTGTGGAAATTAACGGAAAACAAGCATCACTGTCGTTTTGCATAAAGGCATAAACTTTATGAAAAGCTTTTGCAGAGAGATTGATTATTTTATTAGATTTCCTTTACAATTTATTATTGATATCTGATATGAACTCTTGCACGAAATCAATCAAATGTAATAGATCCTTGCAGTCATCCTTCTGCATATATATTCGTGTCGCTTGTTAAAAGCTTTAAGTTTCTCTACGCTTTGGTACTAACTGTTTAATTGCTTTTAAAAAGATATAATGAATAAAAGAATGCATCGGTCTTATGTAGTGACGATATGGTTAAACTACACACCCTAGCAAATTATATATATACCTTAGAGAAATTCAAAATTAATGGCTTATTATATCTATATAAATAAATTCGCATCAATTCGTGTCTGTAAGCAGTGTCACTATGGAATTATGAGTAGGTTTGTGCGTTAGAGTTACAAACACACACACACACATATATATATATATATACATACGCACGCATACACATACACGATTCTGCTGGAACGGATGCATGCATGCATATGTGTCTTTAAATACATGTACAAGCATGTATGTATGTATGCATGTATGTATGTATACATGTATGTATATATGTATGTATGTATGTATGTATGTGTGTATGAATTCACGTAGATGAATATGAATGACTAACCATGACCTTGTTAAAAATGTATTGCAGTCGTAATTGTGTGGTAAGGTAAGGGATTTTTGCACCTTCCCGCTACCACACGATTTTAAAAGTGGTTAACCGCATACAATAACAAAAACAGCCCCCTTGACTGCGATTAATGCGAATTAATTGTGTTTTATATATATGGAATAAACACACACATATTTAATGCACGCATTTACATACAATCGTTCTCGCGCCAATACACATACGCACACATCAATGCGGACGCACACGTTGGCTTACATATATATTATTGGGGGTAAAAGATTAACTTACCGTTCGCATCGGCAACGATTTTATCATCGGTCTGACTGTTGTCGACAACATTTTGTTGCTGATCGCCTTCTATTGTGGAAAACACTTTGTTATTGAAAGCACTGACTAAAGCATCA
>NW_023998414.1:27273181-27276032 GCF_014805625.2 Glossina fuscipes | reverse complement strand
TATATATATATAAAAAAAAAGTACATTAGAAAATCATTGAAAAAAAAACTTCGTATCAAAAGGCCTTTGTAAAAAATTCTTTTTACTATTATAAACAACGTAAAATATAAAAATTTTTCTTAATTTTTCCTAAAAATATAATTTTTTTTTTCGCAAATACTTGATTTAAGCATCATAACTAAATAAAAATTACGCGATTTATAATTTTTTTTGAGGAGAATTTTTTTTTTTTTTTTTTCTCAAAAACCGCTTAAACAAGCAACGATAAACATATCGGCGCATTCCACTTTATTACATTGTCTACGCGAAGCGAAGAAGAAAAGGAAAAGCATAATTTTTTTTTTGCGTTCCGGATACGAAGGAAGCGAAACGCCAACTATTGGCTGAAAGACGTTCGAAAACGTAACTGAAAAATATCAATTATAAAAGAAAAAAACGTCAAAGAGATAACAAGAAAAAATAAATAAAAGGAGAGAGAGGATTTTATCATCAGCAGAGAACGTGTATCTAAAAAGAACAACATCAACCAAATAAAAAAAACCAATTATTAACTAAACAACAACAGCAACAGATTTACGCGAACAGCAAGAACATGGTAAGTAGCGGCAATGTCATATATAGAGCGGCAATATATATATATATATATATATATATATATGTTGAAGGAAAATTTTCTTTTTAGACATGAAAAAAAACAAAAAAAAAAAAACAAAATTTTTACTTTTATTTTACTTCAAAATATTGAAAAACAAAAACAAAATATTCTAAATGCAAGTCAATTTTTATTAAAACAACAACAAGAAGAAGAAATGAAAAAAAAAAAAAAAAAAAAAGCGAAGCAAAAATCCAAATCGCATATTCAGCATCTGTTCTCCGCAGCCGAGCTACGAGACACTACGTGGTTTGAGTGTTGTGACTTTATTTGGTTAAAATTTTTTGATTTAAAAATTTTAACGTGTGGGCCGCTATAGAGTTTAAAATTTATTTCCATTAACAAAAATATAACATATAACATATAACATATAATGCAATTCGTCTGTAGGCTATATAACTTCATAATCAAAAATGCATAGCAGCTAACCTTACGCTTTTTCTTGTATAAATTTTCCATATAAAAAAGTTTTTTTTGTTTACGAGACATTTGAAATCAATGTCGTAAAAACATGCTTAAAATTGCAATTTCAATGAGTCTTTAATTGATTTATAATGGCTTGAAGAGCCCATTATAATATATATATATACCCCTATTACAAAGCATTTCGAGATCTTAATTTCGAATATCGGTTCGAATCGCATTGTTTGTTACCAATTAATGCAAGAGAACTTGTAAGAGAGATTGTGTTTGATGCTTGTTCTCGCCTATTAATACAAGACAGAACGAGAAAAGGGAATCAACACACACACATACGCACACACTAAAACAAAAGTATAAATTTAATTTTCGGCATCTTTACAATTCCCAAAGATTAGAACTCGATAAGGATTAATCATACAACCAATACAGACGATATTCATATAAACGATACGATTTCAAATTGCCTTCACGCCTAATTACCGGTCGCTTCGCTTAGAACGTAATAATTCCAATACATCTGTGTACAAGTGATTAACGTCATCTTTGTCATTCATCTTTTGAGATATTATTTGTAATATTTTTAAAGTCGAGTATATCTGACATTTAAATTATATTCTCTCTCTTCATATACAATGGATAACGTTACGAAAAATGTGCGTTAAGCCCCTGTTTTCGCGGAGCTGGGAACAAACTTTTTATAAATTTGTATTTCACAAATGCAGGGAAAGGGGGAGAGAAAGTTGGTGACGACAAAGGTATAGAGCTGGATAAATAGACAAAGCTAAATAGGAAAAGAATATCGTTAGTGGACAGAAAAGTTTAAGATTAAAGAATATCTTCGAGTTGAACACTTTGCTGAATATAACTTGTAGGCATGTTCGCTAAATGCATAGGGAGAGGAGGGTCACCATTAGGCGGACAGATGGACAGACAAGTTTAAGGTTAAAGAATATCTTCGAGCTGAACATAGCTCGATAGATAGATAGATAGATAGATAGATAAGCAAATTGAAAAAAGAGTCAAACAACATTGTTTTGGATACAACTTGTAAGCACGCTTGCATAGGGAGATAGTCATCATTAGACGGACAAATGGATAGACAAATTTAAAAGATTTAAATGCACCTTCGGGAATATGAATTTATAAGCAAGTTTGGGTTTTTTTTTCCGATTTTTATTACAAGCCTAATGGTATATAGATTATGTATAAATTTTTTTACACGATAATCGATGATATAAAATATATAATGGAAATCAAATATTTATTCTATACTTTTTTTTTAACTAACACCATTACACTTTGATTGAAACACTAAATACTAAAAGAACTTAAGTAGAAAAGCGAACATAATAAATGTCTGTCTTATCGTAAATTTTGAATATCTCTCTATAAATACTGATTAGACGACGACGCAAACACCTAAGAGCTTAATTGATATGGCTTTGCGGGGAAAACTTATAACTCCATTCTACAGTATATTATTACATAATGGTGTTTGTTAAATAGTTTTTAGCGTTTTTTTTTTGTTTCATGGAGACATAAAAATAGAAGAAATAACTGATAGTTTAAAATTGTTCGCAAGAAATTTGCGAATATTGCTTTACTTGTTTCGCGGAATTCGTTACGCACTTTAAAATAAAAAAAAAAAATTCTTTAAAATGTGTTCTTGAGAAGAAAATTGCTTTAATAAAAATATCAAATTTTTCTAAATAATTATATATCCATATTCACCATATTTCAATTTGAATCTGTTTAAGCTAGTAATAGGTACGTGTA
>NW_023998414.1:27228181-27270681 GCF_014805625.2 Glossina fuscipes | reverse complement strand
TTCTTGTCTTTCTTAAGAGCATCTTCCCCTTGGCTTGGTTTCTCTAGTTACAAATGACGTAACTGGAATCTTCAACTGCCCGTTTCTCTCACAACGCACAGACGGAAAAAGTTGAATAGTTGAAAGTTCGTTATGCAAAATTATGCATTATGAGTAATCTTCACAGTGGCAAATGCATTTCGAGGAATATTAGAATTTGAGAAATTTGGAAGAAACGACTTGCAAAGCTAAATCATCAAATTCATTGGTTGGGGGCTTATGATAAGATTGGCTGCGACGTAACAGAAGATAGACAGATAGGCGGACAAAGTAAGCTAAAAAGCATATATTTGCATATGTGACAGGTCGTATGGTAAACAGGACAGCAGGACAAGGCACACAGCAAGACAGAAGGCAAAAGCAATATATTCGAAAGTATGATAAAAAGTATGAGGAAAAGTTGGAGTAGAAGAGACGCACACAGGCATTATTGCTAGATTTTAATTGATTCATTGCATCTGTCATATTATGCATATTGCTTTAGAAAAAGTGCGGTAGTAGCTGGATTTTGCCAACGAATTAACAAAACCAACCGTCACAAAACATTTCTTTTAACGATAATCGATATTATTTTTTACAAGTGTTTTCAGAAATGCGCAACTGTTGGCTGTGCTTGACTTTGTCAAATTTCCTTTGTTCGCTTTTTCGATTTGTATTACTTTGCAATTATTGTTGAGAGTGTATTTCGTCGAAGAGGAGCAATGTTCGCAGCTAAACAATAATACATGTGCTATAAATGTACACTAATTTTGTCATGTTTTGTTTGTAGAGTTGAAAGAATACGCATCAGGTTGATCAGCATGTAAACATTAGCCAAACATCTTTTACTCGTTGTCTCCTCTCCTGTTGTCAATATTTTGTTGAAACTTTCAAGGCTACTACGACTTAATGAATGAAAAAATCATAATATTGCGGACGCGTGTATAATGCAGCTACGATAGTTACTCTTTAACGCATTACCTACCGCGTGCGTATATTTATGCATATTTCGTTGAACTCCATGAAACTCACGTGTGCACATAGTTGTGCATTTTATTGAACCTCACGCAACGACCGTGTAACATACATTTTTGTGTGCCGATAACTCGGCAACTTTCATTTCGTTTGATAAACCATATTGCATTTTCATGATTCGCATTTTTATCCGTTAAGGGACTATATTCATTTTGTCAAAACGCTTGCGACACCCGGAAGTAAGCTTTTAGATAGACGCCATAAAGTGTATATACTCATTATCAGTATCAAGTTCTAAATGGATTTAAGCATGTCCGTCCGTCTGTCTCTCCGTCTATGTAATGTCTATTGTAGACATTCTCCTGATCGCAGAAATGAAGCTATCAACTTTCAATATGGGAGAAACATTGGAATTTCTTGCACGCAGGTTGGTATTGAAAATGGGTCAAATCACTTGAACGATATGCCCACAGCATTACGTAAACTGCAAACACCTGTGCTTTTCAAGAGGTGTTTTCCCCGCATTGCTTATACACTACAGCAGATAAGTGTATAAAAATTTGAACGCATATACTATGGGCAATGCTGTAACAGTTGTACAAAAATGGAAAAAATTAACCACGCCTACCCTATATTATAGTGCATCGAAGTGTAATTTTTTTCAATAAACTTTTAACGCGCAAAAGCAAACTTTAAAAACCCCATAAAGTGTACACATTTTTTCCAAGTTGCAGATTGGGGATCGAGCTAATCATGTCCGTCTGCCCAACTATGTGATATGTGCAATAAAGGTTTTCCCACTCGCTTGACAATGACACAAGGAGGCCAAACAAATGAATACCTTTACTTTCCTTTTCCCTCGTTGCTGATAAACTGCCGTAGATAGACGATATAAATTTCCATAAAATTATAGAAAAAAAGATGGAAAAATATATGTATATGCATACATATTTGTATTTATTTGCATTTGTTTTTTTTTTCAATCTCCCATAGAGTAAAGTTGTTGAGTACAAAAAAAAAGGTTATCGGGTTAGAGTAATAATGCGTTTAAAACAAAGAGAAACGATTGACATGATCCTACCACGATATATGTAAATTAATTTACCGGAAGAGAACTAGTAAAGTTTCCAAATATTTAATAAAAAGAACTGAAGCCCCTGACATCACTTTCGATACGATATTCTGTCCATATATATATATATAAATTATTAAAACGCACTAGAGCTAATGTGTTGTAGTTCGTTCGTGGTGTTATCTCACTAGATTCGAATGCCATTAAATTATATTTAAATTATCATTATTTAATAATTGACAATAATTTTAATTATCATATTATTGCGTGTTTGTCTCAAAAGAGAAGAAGAAGACTACAGTATTATATTATAAGTATTCAAGAACAATCCAAAGAGCAGCAAGTAATATATGAAATTAATTTTTTTTTTTTTTTTTTCATTTTCGTTCAATACTACATATATTTTTAATATTCTTAGTTGTTGCGTTTATATAAAACCAGTCTATAAAGCAAGCAATCATATATAAACTTATTATTTATATAATTAAAAATATGGCGGTTCTTGGTTTCTTTCAGACGACCATTCATTCATTCATTCATTCATTCATTTGTTCGTTGAGGAATTTTACTTCCTAGACAGAGAAGAGAGCTACTGGTAGCTAGCTAGCTCTTGAAAGTTTTTCATCCATAACATTTTGTAATTGTACTCATTCCGTCTGTGACGCATTTACGGCTTCAATTTAACCGAGTTAAACCATGACTAATCTCATTTGCACTTTGACGAGATTTAGTTAACAATATGCATACATTTTATGAAAACTATATTCATTTGCGTGAAGAGGAACTTTAAAATACCTCGTTACCCTATAAATAGTATTTACACACATACGCGCATACAAGCATATGAATATGCTAGATATCTGATTGCGTTTTTCATACCCATCACCGAACGTTGGTGGTTGACTTGGGGCGGTGGACGGGGAGGGTGGGATGGGGGGGATAATTTACGGTCTTATTGATGAAATGCTTAGATTTAATTTAAATTTCAACTTTCACTTATCTCAACTTCAACTTTTCCCTCTTCAATGTTTATTTCGGCTTTCGGCGAACCCCCTTAACAGCGGATAGATAAGAAAGATAGTCGCCGAAAGCCTTGTTTAATAGTAAAAAATATGAAAATATTCAACTCTTGGCAGCTATCTCTTCTTTTTGTTAAAATTGAATACGATGTAAAAACCTCTAATATGAGCGAATGTATATATTGTTCTCATCTCAAATGTTCCTCAAGTTCATCGTTTTTGATTTCTATTATTATATGTTGTACAGAGGCAGAATTGTAAATAAAATTTACATTTTGTGTAGGTGTAACTTTGAGATGCACTTGCTGTGTTATGAAAGTAGATTTCTCTATAGCCCTACATTATTAAATATAGCCAGCGTGTTGGGTTTGGTTTTTTTTTTTTGGGGGTATAATGTTTTTGTCAGGATGCTTGCTTGCAACACAACATCAAGGAGGAGAGTTTTTAGGGATTTTAGGAACTTATTATTAATTCTCTTTCTCAGCTACTGTCCGTCCATATGTCGTCTATATGTAGCATACGAAGATACCAATTTAAAATTTGGCAAAAACATTGAAAAGTTCTTTCATCCGGGTTAATAAAGTAAATATGGGCGACAGAGACATATAGCATATAGAGAGTACAGACTAATATTTATTTTTTATTCGAGGTTTAAGTTTAACGTAGTGAATTCGGCCATAGCCGAAATATATTACAATTTTCTTTTTTTGCGTTTATTTTTTTTATACTATCAAAACAATGAAAAAAGAAAACAAAACAAAAAAAAAAAAAGCAAAAAAAAAAACAAAAATTTTAAGTTGGATTTATTTTTTGTTTTTTTTTTTGTTCCTATGTTTTTTCTATTGCTTTAAATCGAGTGAATCATTACTTGATAGTCTCTCAACGATATTTAAATGAAAACGATAATAATGAAATTAAAAATTTAATGAGCCTTTACGCTTATTTTCAGTGCCATTTAGAAATTATGCACATGTTTACAATAAACGTGATTATTTATTGCATTGAAAAACCGCAAAGGAAAAAAGAAAACAAAATGTTACATGCAAGAAAGAAATAGGTCAAATGGAAAACCCAATAAGTGATATCCTTCTCGTTGCGCGTTAAGGATTATAAGATGGCATATGAGAAAGACAGGGACAACTGATGAAATCCTTTCTCGCAAGCCAATGATGAAGAAGTGTTTCTATCCTACCATACTATGAAACCGGGCGACCTTATACTAATGTAGTAGACGGCAGATAGCGGATAGGGTAAATCGCATTAGATACTGCATGTTATGATTATCCCGTTACATTTTAAAACATATTTAATATGCGTTTGCAGTTTCATAAATTCAACTAAGACTAAGTAAAAAATCGAAAGGAGGGGCAGCAGAGAGAGACCAAACGAAATTAGGTCAACTTCAAATAGCAGAAGTAACAGATAGTAGTTGAAAATAGCGGAAAGTTGACGTCAGACAAAAAATTTGATAATAAGAAAGAATCGTTTGTGTCAACGTCCCTTTTGGGTCTTTCTTTGAGCTTTATCTTAAAAGATGTTTGTAGCCCTTTCCTTCGTCAGTCTTTCTTTACTCAACATTAGGATGAGGAAATCCATTATCTAAAGTCGTATTGTCGATTTACCATTGTCGATTGATATCTGTGAGAGCTTCTGTAGTGTAGAAGAGTGAGAAACAATTCTATCACGGTTACGATTTAATCTTTCCATGTCCACAACTATATTGAGTATTCTGTATAGGCACTGTTCAATCCACCCATAGGCTATAAGAGGAAATTTATCGTCATTGCAACATATCGCTTGTACTTTAGCGACTAAATTTGTGGAAAATCCATTTGAACGATGGCAGGCGTGTACTTTGATCGATTTTCAGTATTTTTGCTATCAAGCTGTCAGGAAGGTCTGTTCAAATTTGAGGGCGACAGGGAGAATGGTATTAGAAACAACAACTCACTCAACATATGTCTTATTTAGCACACAGCATAGTATTTGCAGCCCTTCGTTGGAGAACAGGAGGGAGATTGGATTTTTAATAGTGTTATTATTAAAGGTCAAGAGAGGCGGCTCAGTCGACATAAAAATTTTCTGAGTAGACAAAGCAAGAGTGTAGCTCGTCATAACAGCTTCAGGAAGGGGTTTCAAATGTGTGGAGATCGAGCCACCTACACTTTCTTAATGCTATTACGTTTCGTATGCGATCAATTTGTTTCAATTAGTTGCTTGCCTATTGCCTAATGTATTCATTCAGTAATCTATCATATGTCCATTGGATACTTTTCATTCTTGTACAGTACAGCTGTCCTCTTGCCCTTTTCTAAAAATGTTGAGAAAATCGCAAGAAACTCGTAAGATCGTTTCACAGGGAAACAGATGTACTCTCTAGGTTCTATAATTTTTTTCCCGAACATGATATTCAAGATTAGTTAGGCTTCTACGTATTGAATAAATAAATTGCTTTGTGTGGTAAAAGCAGAAAATAAATAATAGCTTAAGTAAATCAAGCATAACTCTTGAATAAATTATCTTCAGGGAATCTAAGAGAAAAATTATTATTTTGTTTTTTTTTTTTTTTTGTAAAAGTAGAATAAAAAAGTGTGAAAGCAAAAGCCATTGAAACGTTTTTCTTATACGCACGCATTTAGAAAGCAGTGAATAACTTATTGTTTATGCATATTTTTTAAAGCGTACTATTAAAGCTTTGGGTCAGACTTGGCATGAGCAGTGTTTCTGCTGTGACGGACCTTGCCGGAAACCCTTGGTGGGCTCGTCATTCTATGAACGCGAAGGCAAAGCTTACTGCAAGAATGATTTCGAACAATTATTTGCTGCCCGTTGCGCTGGTTGCACCAAACCAATTACGGAAAACGCTATAGTCGCACTTGACGCCAAATGGCATAGAGAATGTTTCAAGTGTAAAGTAAGTATTTTTTAAAATATATGCCTTTGCAGTAATGAACAAGAAGTATCATGAATTAATCTTTATTTCCTTTCTATATAGAAATGCGCAAATCCTATAACCGCCGCTACATTTACTGTGGAAGAAAACAAGCCCGTTTGCACCGAGTGTACCGCTTAGGATAATTAAAAATCTCGCTATTTTTTTTTATTTGATTAAAAGAAAACAACGAACATTTTTAGTTATTAGTAGACGACATTTTTTCTCGCCTCTCCTATATATATATATATATATATATATATATATATATATATATTTATATGTATATATATATATATAAGTAGTTTTTTTTTTTTAAATTGAATGTCAAATAGTTTGGAGAGACAAACAAACAAAACAAACAATATGCAGATCGAGGCTAGAAATGATCATCAATCCAACATGACCACAAGTATACCGGTTTTTTTCTACTCGGTAAACAACAAAAATCTACGCAAACATTTTACATTTTTTTTTTTACTTGTTTACATATATATATATATATATAAATCGAAACAATCCGCATCATTTTTTAATAGAGCACGTTCTTGTTTAATAGAAATACCCTATCAATTCAAGGCATTTTTTTTTTTTATATATATAAATAACTTCTCTTATTTTTGTTAATTATTTTTTTTTTTTTTGCTTACATCATTTTTATCTTAATATATATATATATATTTTTTTTTGAGTTTGAATTAGAATTTTTTATTGATATTATTGACATATTTTTTTTTTTTTTGGAAATTTTATTGAATACGAATATGAAGAAAAAAATTTGAAGTTTAAATAAAACAAATGTAACGTTTTTCATTTATTTGCATTTAATCGCAATGCAACGATAGATATCCTGTAAAGCGTCGTCAAAGAAACGCTGGACTCAGCATAAAGTAGATTGCATTGCAACTTTTCCGCTATATATATAATTCCTGCCTGCATTGAAAACCGCTCGTATATATTATATCCTCGAATGAAACTAAATTATAGTTAGGTAGGTATGCGATTTTAGTTTCGAATATATATATACCATCCAACAGGATGGTATATAGTGAGGAAGCGTTCAAATGCTTGTAGCCATACGGATGAAGATTTTATGATTACTTTTTAACGAAATTTCGGTCATAGCGAAATTTTTGCCTTAGTAAATTAACTGTAGGGACTTTGATGCTTTCTTAGATCTAACATTTTCGCTAAGACGTGCTGCTGAACAGCCAATCAGAATCTGATGTTTTACGCTTTCAGAAAAAACTGATGCGAGTGTAAAAGACCTGATCACTATCCTAAATTAACTATAGGGACATATATGAAATCAAGCTCTGCAATGCTCAATAATAGCGACAGTCGATATCAAGATAACATCGGCTTTCTTAGATCTAGCATTTTGGCTAAAGACGTGTTGTTGAATATCCAATAGTCTGATGTTTCGCTTTCAGATAAGAAAAAATAAAACTGGAGCAAATTTTTTATGCTTATGTAAAAAACCTGGCCGCTGAATAGTTTGCTATCGCGACTACAGACGTATGACTTTTTTTTCTTTCTTGCTTAACTTTGCAAATTTCCATAGCGCTTTCTAAAGTTTTCTTCGGGCCGTGCCGGAGCATTTCTCCATTTAGTAAAGAATTTGCACTAAAAATACTATCTATATTATGCTGCCGTTTGTCGGCAGTCATGTAAGCCTCGTAGCAGACACTGTTTTAAATGCACTTTTAAGAAAAATTAAATATTTTAAAAATTTATTCTCTTTAAATTTACATGTGTGCATCGGGACGAGGGAACAAAGGAAGCCTCTGCCCAGCCTGCTTATCCTTTTTCATGTTGTTTTATTTTCATAAAAAAGGTCAAAGTATTTTAGGTATCATTAACAAAATTTTGCAGTTTTTATTTTCGGTAAATTTTACACAAAATTTTAAACAAAAATTTCAAATGATTACAACTTTTTTTTTTTTTTTTTTTGTTTTCTACTTTTTTTGATTAAAAGGAAGGCAACGAACGTGACAACGAAGAGAAAGAATTCACAACAGAATCAACAACAATCGTCAACTCGAAGGATTCAATATTTTTAGCAACACCTCTAATCCTTCCTTAGGGAATTTCGTCTATTATTTTATAATTTGTTGTTGTTGTTGTTGTTGTTGTTATTTATTTTATATATATATAGATATATATATAAATAGACATAGAAAAGGGGTATTGATTTGTTTTTTTATGGAGGCAAAAATAGGGAAGAGAAAGTATTTTCACCAACTCACCTGATTGCCAAGAGCGGCACCCAATGAATCGAAGATTGGTGCCAATACTTGTCTAACTTGTTCTTTAGTTATATGTTGTAAAACTTCAATAACTTGCTTATCTATTTTTTCTGCTGTTGTCTTGGGTTGTCTTGAGCCGCTAGTACCTGGTGAGCACTCATCATTTCCTTTAAAGTAAGTTTGCGAAGCTATTTTCCAAAAGGATACTGAACTTTTCTTATCATCTAAGCCTTGCATTTGAGTTGAAATTGCGTCTTCAGCTGGTTTTTCTTTAATGTGTTCAATTGATTGTTCTATAGCCACGTCATTAACATCGCTCGACATTTTCTTTGGCTATAAATATTGAAATTTTGATCATAAGACAATTTAAGTTAAGAAACTTTTCATCTTACTTTGGATTTTTTTTTGGAACAGGACTTTTCTGGCGATTGTTTTGGCACAAGTTTCGGTTCGTACATATTTAAATCATTCATGAACATTTTTAAATCATATTTGGAATGAGCTTTTTCCAAAGTCAATTTTCGATAGTTTTGACGGGCGTGATTTAAACGTCCCTCATGCATGTCTTCAAGAAAACCGATAAATTTCGAGCACCGTTGCTGCAAACAATCAATCACCACATCTTGAGTGGAAAAAATGTTCTTCTCCAAGCATGCACTAGTAGTTGTATAGATCATTTCAATTAGTATCGTTAGCTTTTGCGGTACGTGATCCAATAGAAAATAGCGGAGTTGTTTCTGATATGTATTTAGTGATTGAAGTAGCAGAGTATAGATATTGGATATACGAGCGCATGCATCATTAGAGGTCAGACTCGTGAACTGCTCGCTGGGGGTAAATTTCAAATCATTGATCTGATCGAAAGTGAAATGAATCGGGCGGATATTAAAAAGATAATAATTGTATTCTTCGCTTACCATTCCTTTTAGAGGGTAAAGAAAGTTCCGTGAAAATCGAACTGAAAACTCGAAAGCATTCTTCTGACGACGCGACTTATCAAAAGCATTTTCTGGTATATTTGTTTCCAACAGGTTCAATCTAAATAAAACAAACATTTTTTTATTCTCTTAATTCAGCAAAACTGTTAGGTGGATTCAAAGGTAAAACGAATGCTTAGAATTGCTGTAAAACTCTTTCTCGTCTTATATATAAAGTATAATTGTGATCAACTCATGTCGATTTTCATTCACGCGAAAGTTTAAAGAACAAAAAAAAAATTGTTCTTTTTCAATTAAATTTTAAAATTCTAACCTCAATTTATCCAAGACTTCAATAATTTTCTCTTGAGTGCTCGTCATCTTATTGAAAATGACAACTTTTTCGGCTTTCAAGTCCTCAATGGATTTACTGACTATTAGATTTTTGGATCGACCCTTTTTGCCTTTCTTCTTAGCCGTTTCGTCAGTATCTTTATCGGCTGGATGTGCAGTTGGCGTATTAGGTTTTGATTCGCTATGAGTGTCTTTCGTTTTTGGACTGTAATCATCTGGTGTTGTGCTACAGTAGCGTGATACGGGTGTACCTGGTCGTGAGCTAGCACTATTGACCGTACGAGCCTGCGACTGTTGCTGCTGACCGCTACGTATTTTACGTTTTTTCGATTGCAACTTACTCGTAGTTACTTTTTTACTATCCGTTGTTGTGGGACTATCAGGTGGTGGTGGTGGCGGCGCGGGTAAAGCTTTTAGCTGCTCTTCGGATTTCTGCCTAACATTAATATCAACTTTTAACTGAAATTGATGCAGATGTAGTAATAATAATTTTAAAAAAAAATTTTTTTTTTAACAATTTTTATTTTCATCTCTTACCTCAGTTGCCTCGGCCGCGTCCTCATTTGTTTCTTCCGTGACTTCAGTGAATTGTATAGGTGAAGCATTGCGTATATAACTCATATCAAAACAATCTATGTCGTTCTGCTACGAAAAAAGAAAAACACTCAAGGAACATAAACTAAGAAGGGGGACTTGAATCTAATATTTACCTCGACTTCTATGAAATGTGGCTCTCCACCCTCATCATTTGAGGCCGTTAACGAATCATCCTTTAGAGGAGGACGAGGTTTGCAATATTTTGTATACATCGGTCGATTATAATACTCAAACTCTAAGTCGCTATCTTCGACAATATAATTATTGTCCGTTGAAGATTCTTCATAGGTATTCATATGCTTTGTTCCGGCCATGCGTAAATTTTCCGCTACAATTTCATTCATAAGCATTGCCGGCAAGGAATGAGCGTCGTAGTTCTGATATGGCATACTAAAGTAATCGAATTGCTCTTTGCATGGCGGAACGACAAGCTGACATTCATCTCTAATATGCATTTCGACGCGTGGTTCTTTCGGACTCGTCTCTAAAATTTCCACCCATTGTGGTTTCGGTTTCCGATATTCTTCCAAGTAGGCATGAGTTTCTACACTATCCGTGGCATAGTCTCTCTCCATCGTCGATTTGCCGCATGCATCAAAATCTTCGCTACTTGTCTGACAGCAGGCTTCTTCTCGCATAATTTTCTTATATTTTGTAAGTAAAGCATTTTTAGTTTTGGTGGTATCTTTATGTTCGCGATGGCATTCATGCATTGCATGTGGCACGGGTAAACGGCTTTCTCGGCACTTTTTAGGCGAAACTGGTGGTTTATTTTTAGCTCGGCCGATTAATTTTTCTACTTCGTTGTCACTTAAATTGCGCACTCGTTTGTAATCGGCATTCAAGAAACGTGTCATATGTGAGTCAACATCTGGTTCTGCAGGCATCAAACTATATTCTCCCCCTTCTTCGCGTGTATGACCGCAATTGTTGTAATAGTTGTTGTAATTCTTAGACTTATTTTTTAAATCTTCCTTATTGTGATTGTTGACCTTTTGTATAGCTCTCTCAAGCATTTCCGGCCTAATATACTACGGATACACAATAAGTGCGAAACACTGTTAACATTCATTTTTTTTTTTGTTTTTTTGTTTTCGAAAAGTGCAAAATATTTCTACAACACCGTACTGCTGCTGATCGAGTCGCTCATAGTGATATGCAATTTTTCTCTTTTCAACTTGCCAAAACACTTTATGGACAACTAAAGCTAAATCAAATATCATCTTTAATTTCTAACGACATTTTCATTCGTTCGACGCACGTATTTCGCTAAAAGTCTAACGAGACTTGCACCTTTTAGCAGAGTCACGATTAACACCTTTCACAGGAGGAGAAGTAAGTTCCGATTGATTGCTTATTACGAGCCAAGCTAGTTTCTCACCATGGTTTTCGTAGAAGCCCCAAACGATGATCTGTGAGGATTTGCAAATTATAGTTTGCTGCTTATATCGAGCAACATTTCTATTGGATTATGGGCTTTCAGCTTTCTACTTCCATTCTTATCACTATTCCAACAATAAATGACAGACGGTTGAACCAAACATAGATGCAACGAAAAAGCTTGATGGTAATAATTCGTTTCGTTTATGGGAATCTGATGGCAATTCGTTTATTAAAGCGATGAAAAAATCTGGTCTATAAAACATACGCTTTGGTAACGAAATAAAAATCTACAACCCGTTGACTTAATTTGACACGTTGTCATGTGTATGGAGAAGCATCTCCTTTCAGACCGAATCAGTTGAATTTTGTAACCTGATATGAGAAATGTTTTTAATGTTCTATAAGCAAAATTCTGCACAATTAAAATTTGAAGTCTATTTTTGGACCCTTTGGATTCTTTAAAGGGAAATCGAGAAAATCTGAAAACAGTTTGCTCGCACCCATTTAAGGCAGGCTGATTTGAACACGTCATTACAATCGATTTGATTGTAATTCAAAAAAAAAAAAAAAAAAAACAAAAGAAAAAAACCGCTTTCATCCCCCAAAAAAAAAATTTGACTTACGTGCGTGAACAACTGCGATATATATGAAAACCTAAAGAGAAGACGACGACATATGAATCGAAGGCAATACTTCCTTCCACTTTATACGTTGTGAGTCTGCATTTTCATAATTTAGAGGTTATGAAAGAAAAAAATCAAAAATTTTTTTAAATCTCTAAGCTACGCATTGGCTTAACAAAGAAAAAGAGAGAAAAGCAGAAAAACATTGGCGAAGGAACGAACAGGTCGACCATGCTAAGTGGATTCCAATTCCAACGCTATAAGATTTGACTCGGTGTTATTGATACAATTTTGTATCTACACATTTTGCGGGCTCGTAAAATACCATCTATTCCGTATTAACTAAAATTACAGATTTCTTTAATTTCTATAAGCAAGGGAGTGCATTTTATAGTTGAAAAGGCCGTTTTACCTTGAATTCAAAATTTTTAGCTGATGTTGTGAGGTCCGGATCATTTTGCATCGAAAATCCGTAGAATTTCCTACCGTTGAACTCACACATGATAGCTTCGCTGTATAAGCACAGTACCGGATATACTGAACGCTCGTCGAGGCAATAGCAATTATATGCGACGGTAAGGACCTTTATAATGTGTTAATCCTTCGTTAGCAATCGCTACCTTTTTTTTTTTGGTCGAATTGTTTATTGTGTTGTTTTTCACTTTTTTTTAAACCAAAAAAGAAAAAAATACGCTTAAATTGTTTAAAATGTAAAACACGAATTAGCGAAAGATTTTTTTTTTTTTTAACGAAAAAATTATATAATAAAATATACAAAAATTTTTAAATTATTAAAAATTTATTCTCAAATATATTTTCACTGTGTGTGACATTATTCTCTCGGGTCAATTATTATACAAATTTTTTTTATTTTTTTTTTTTTTTTTTATATAGAACAAGTATATTAACGGCTGTTTTTATGTGCAGTTGAACACGCACATATCGCAATTGAGAATGTGTATGCATGTAAGTCGCTATTATAAGGGTTATTGTGTCGAGTGATTGGTGTCAGCTGGTCTTTGTTTTCAATTTCTCGATGGCATTTGTTCAGGTGGTTTCCTTTTCTTTTCTTTTTTTTTCGCCATAGGGACAATTTGCTGTACTTTGAATTTAATGATATGGATATGGTTACCTCCAATCAGTGTTGCGCTGTATGCGCATTTCATTAATTGCAACACAGCGTAGTATTTTCTGTGTAACTAATTCATATAACTGACTTTGTGATAGGGAAAGCATTTCATGGATTTTGTCGCATAATTTCATCACTGGCGTTAACGTTGACGATAAGAAATTGAAAAATAAATTTTTTACCATTTAAGAAATAAACAACCTACCTTCCTGGCTGCCTCTACCATTTTAATTACATTACATGTATGTTCAACATATGCAATTTTATAAATTCAGACTTCTTTGCTGAAAGGGAAGGAAAGATTTGTATAATCGTGCATTATTATATATATTTATATTATATATATGTATATCGAATACACGAGAAGAAAATGCAAGACGATGATAACACATCGCTCAATAAGTTCGTAGGATAACATAACGATGTTGACCAGTTGATATTTCATTTAAGACAGTATCAATGGGTCAAAATTTCATGATATTCCGATATTTAGTTTACAGGTTAGAGTTGTTTTAGCTGCTTCTGGTTGTGTTTTGTAAAATAATGAAAAAGTTATTGCTTTTTAAAGGGGAAAAAGACCGTAGTAAATCAAAAACCGCATACCATACGACATATTATCGTTTGTCGGTCTTTAACCGCACTTTACGCGTTTCGAGCAACCTATCCATTCCCGTCATTCCCGATTTTTCTATTTTCAAATTGAATATACGTAAATTCTATTTCCCCGTCTACTAATACTCCTTCTAACCATCAATCTGCTCATTACGTACTAGAGACATTTCCTGACTTTGTTTGACCAAAACAGGCACAAGAATGTGAACTTTTAGCTGCAAGCTACCCGCCTTCGATAATCGAGGGAAAATTTCACTATTACAGTCGAGATAGTTTGGAAGATCATACTTATAACGCTTAATAATTGTTATTTTTTTTTTTTTTTTATTTTTATCATATTTTATTTATTTCTTTAATCACACAACAAAAGGAGCATTAAATTTATTGCATTAATAATACTAGATTTTGTTTTTCTTCAATAACAATAACAACGTTTTTGAATATTGCTTGTAATTGCTATTCAAAAATACATACACATATAAATATGTATATAAAGAATAAAAATATGCTTAAAAATATATTATTATATAACTATTAAAACATACAAGATGTATGTCCATATGTTTGCATACACATATATAATTGAAGAGGAAGGCAGTAAGAGTACTTTATTGAAATGTGTCGAAATTTTCACAACTTGCCACATGAATGATGGTAATGATAATGAAAAATATTGCGATTAATAATAAAACTCGATAATCGAAAAATATTTCAAGGCAAGAGAGAAGACATCAGCCGAATATATTTGAATATATGCTATTTAAACTATTTGTAATGCTAGAGAATAGGCCGGAATTGCTATTATAACTGGGTGGAGGAGGATGTGGCGGACGATAATGCTGCGGTGATCCTGGCAACGGCCGATAATGATGTATGATCGCACTGTCCGTACGCTAAAAAGAGATTTTTTTTTTTGTTTTTTTTTGTTTTTTTTTATAACAAAATATATGTCGAATACGTTTTTGTTATTAAATAAAAAAGCCGAAAATTATGTTACGAATTTTTTTTAAAGATAAAAATACTACACTTACAAAAATGTATGTTAAATACGACGAAACGGTTAATTTGTTAAATACTTACAAATTTCAAAGTGAATTAATTATATAATAGAAATATGTTTTTCTTTTCTTTTTTTTTTTTTAATTTGTTTAGTAAATATTTATAGTCATACACTCGAATCTACTTGAATGTTAATCAGAGAAGGAAAAAAAAAAAGAAAAAAACAAAAATAAAAAAAAAATAAAAATTATTTATGTAAATAAGTAAATTTTACCAAATTTTACTAAAAATTGTTCGCAAGCTATTCACCACATAAACAAATTGGAAAGGGTTATTTATTTATTTCATACGTTTAGTTTCTATCCTTATTGTTGTGGTTCTAAAAATGGGCGTAGCAGTTAAATGCTAGAGGAATCATAGTATAATAATAAATTAAATAAATAAATTTCAAGAATAAAGAAAGGATTATATAGAGAAAAAGAAATTAGAATATTTTTAGAAAATTTTGTTTGGATGCTAACATGCATTTTATTATTATGATTATTATTATTAAAATTATTTACTTAAGAAATAAAAATTTTTTTGCATATTCATTGATATTATATTTGTACTAACCTTTGCCGGTTGTAAGGTAACATTAAGTAATGTGGGATGTTGTTCAACTACGACAAATTCGATTTCACGTGGCGCAAAGCCTTCAGCAAAAATCTATTTTAAGACATTTGTTAATATAATCTCAGCAATAACAAATGCAAAAACGATATTCGTCCCTTAGACGAAGTCTTAATACCCTCCACCTTGGATGGACTATATAAAAATTCGTAATAGCAGTCATAAAGTCTTTGAGTAAGCTCTGCAGTGCTAGTTACAAGTTACAAACATCCGGAAATTATTAAATTGATTCAGAATTTAAAGGTGAGAAAGATGCATTTTTTTATAAAAAGAAAAGCTTCGAATTATTTTCTAAATCGATCGGTATAATGAAACACGTTTGCATGGTACGTGCGTAGGGTATTATGATTTGGGTTGATCCAGATTGAATGCTCATAACATCAGTAAGATATTTAATTGTCAATCGACGAATTTTGATGATCAAATTTTTAATATTCTTGACATAGCTTCCGTCGGTAGATATTAACGGTCGTCGTACGTTTTGAAAAGTCTTCTATAAAGTTTTCAACGTTTTCGCGCAAGAGTATTTATTTATTTCGCGAAAAGAAAATGGTGGAGAAAATCTTTGCTCGACAAAAACGGACAAAATATAAAATCGAAAAAACTCATACTTGTGTGTTTACATCCGCACGTGTAACTCTGCAGCCATTAAATATATTGACATAAAACTCTATGTTAATGTCGAAAACGATGCTATCAACCCACCCACAAAAATGAAAAATGCAAAAAAAAAAAGCTAAAAATAACTTCATGATTTGATAGTACCCGTGACACATAAATGCAAAGTCCACTGTATTTTTCGATCCCGAAAGCATATCTATTATGTTCCGGCGGTGGGTTTAAAAGTGTAGAAATGTTTGTTTCTCTTTTAAATTTTACCTCCAATTTATAATAACCAGGTAATAGAATGCGCCAAAATTCGCCATATTTAGTAGTTTGAAAGCCGACATCACGGCCCTTAACCTTTAATGAAGCTCTTTCTATGGGTGTACCACTGCTATCCAAAACAAAACCCTGGACACCGCGATGCGCCTCAGCCAGGAATTTGATTAGAGACTGAAAAAAAGTTTTTGAGAATTTTTCTTTGTCATATCGTTTAATTTGGTTTTTTTTTTTTTACCAATTGATTATCTTCCCAGTATTTACGCAATTCATAAGCGGGTGGATATTTACAGCATGAGATTTCCAAAGTAACTTCCATACAACCATACCAGACATATTGATAATCCTGCATGCCACCGGTCAACGGATACCAGGCGGCACCGTTCGTAATACCATTTTCAAAAGCTGGTGTAGCCGATTTACAGGCTACACCCCGTGACATTTTAGCATGGTTTTTAGCATAAACTAAAGACAAATGCTTAAAGACATCGTCATCCGGTGTCAAAGAAGGCGACGCGGCATAAGTTTGAAACACTGCACCCAAAGGACATGTAGTATGAAAGAAAATGATAATAAAAGAAGAAAGAAAAAAATAAAAATAAAACGCATATCAAAATGTTGCTTCTCGTTGAGACTTCTTTCGTAACATGCTTCTTAATAGCTTTCTTCAAGATCTATAAAATCTTATGGTTAACTAACTACTCACTGGCGCATAATGCTGATGATCTACAAATTCCTTTTAGCCGCCATATTAGTTGTTAATTAAAAAGTTGAAACATAACTTTATACAACAAGATTTCTAGAGAAACTAAACGAATATCTTTACGGTTATGCTATGACAAAATGATTTGTAATGAATGGCTGCTTGAGCTTGGCTGCGTGTATCCTTTTTTTTTTTGTCAATTTTTTTCGCCTTGTCTTTACGGCAGCGATCCTCAAATTCGATCTAATTAGTAGTAATACAAGTAATCGTCTATTACTTAATTAAAGACTTCAATGCACGATTAAATTACGTATCGGTTTTTATTTAACTTTAATATTTATCAGAAAAAATTTGAGTATCGCTGTTAACTAATGGATTTTCGTCTTATTTGATGATAATGAAAATTGTAAATGATGTGCGTATTATACTTACTAGCATTTGGTGTATTGTCGTACGGATAGCTCGCCACCAAGGCGCCGCCATGCAAGCTACCGCTTAAGACAAATTGTATTTTTGAAATCCAATCTTTTACTGAATCGGTTTCGGGTTGACCCCTTTTATTATTCTGCTTAAAATAATCGGGAAAATTGCGATTCAAATCAAAGCCGCGAGCATTGTATCTAATCAACATCGAAACATTGTACAATTAACATATATATTTTATGATTTTAAAAGTTATTATCACATACCTTCCCTGGCCACCTTCGCAGGCGCCCTCCTTTGCAACAGCGAAACCATCTGGATTCATAGAAGGCAGAATATGTATACGCATGTTATCCAAGAGCCAGTGTACGTATTGATCTGTTTCGTAGCTTGTTACTAAATATTGTATTAGATGAAGTAAGAGTTCACGGCCAACCGGTTCGTTGCCATGAATGTTGCCCACATATTTAACATCCGGTTTACCCAGCATATGTTCATAGGGCGATGAGGAGACTACCATCACCCATAAATCTTTACCTTGGATAGATTTGCCAATTGAATATAAGGCCGTTAGATTTGGATAACGAGCACTAGTGGCTCTGCCCATTTGAACAGAAAAAGAAAAAAAACAAATTTTGAAATTTTTAATTATTTATTGTTATTTTGAATTGAACATAACATACCTTAAGAATTTGGTCAATTCTTCATGACTGTGATAAACAAAATCTAAATTATTTTCATTCGGTATATAAGCTCTAGGTTCTGGCAGTGATGGCTCCGGCTCTAAATTATTACTTAACGATGTTGCGGTTTGAGCAAAAATTATTATAATGTTCGAGGAGAAGATATTTAAAATAAGAAGCGCCACAATTGTGTTAAGCCATTTCGCCATTGTGCGCTTTATTCGAATATTAAGATAACAGGGAAATTGCGAACTGCGGAAGAAAGCAAGAAAGAAAATTTCTTTTTTAGTTAATTATCTGCTGCTACAAACTATGGAATTCAATGTAATAAAAGGCTTCCTCACACAAAACAATCAACAAAAAACCCAAATAGTTTCGTGTGAATACAATACAAGTCAAGGACCTCTTTTAAAACTACATTTTTTCTCTTAACGCATTACAAACTTATCCAAGCTAGTCGAGAGTACGTTGACATTGTGAACGAATGTTCAATAAAGCGGTTTCCAGCACGTGCTAAAAACCCACACTTGCATATGTATGATGGATGGTATGATTAGTCAAATAATTACAAAAATTTCATATTAATTACCGTAAAACATTTTAATCGTATAAACAAGAGCTATATACGATTAGCTAAACATTTCAATTTTCGCTATAATTAACGCAAAATTACTTGAAACCTAGTAAATCATAATAGACGACAGAAAACGTAAAGGCCGAGATGCAACGATATATAGATGCTAAAGAGCACAAGGAGCACCATTTATGAAAGCTTATATGTATGCATGTGATCTGTTTCACGCATAAAAAAAAAATAAATAAATAAATAAATAAATAAATGAAAATATTGTACATGAGACGAGCTTGGAGTACATATACAATACAATAACAGGTTGCGGATTTAATGATTGCACGAAGCTGAAAGCGTAATTGGAAACAGCTTTCCTGCATAAGGAAGTAAGTTCTTTTCCGCCTCATTAACGCCAATAGTATATTGTCCCTGATCTCGACGTGTTCCTTTCGTCAAGTTTAGTCCCATAAATTTCGCAGCAAATTGTGATGAGAGATTGCATTCAAAGTTAAAGATATCATTTAATTGTTATGAATGGCACGCTATCGGTACATTACGACTTAAAGGAATTGCTAGATATGCGAAAGAAATAAAACACCTAACTTTTGATCTCCATTTCATACTACTTATGTACTCTATCCATAGATTTTAGAAGATGCTCACAGCTGATCTAAGTCTCGCAGTTTCAAGTCGAAGTACGCCAAAGTAGGTCTTCCTGACGCACTCTCTTTACCCACGAATCGCTGTTTTATAGGTTCAAAAATTTCACCACCGCAGCGCAATATATTTAGACAGTTCTTGCATGCAAAAGGATTACAATTATGAACGATTGGAAGGATCAAGACAATAACTTCGTCATTCAAGCTATTCTCACTAGCCGCTGCTTTCTGCCGAAAGCATTGTCGCCGCATGTCGTCAAATTGCATGGCTATCAAAGGCTGCTAGAATGCGTATTAAAGGACGCACTCCAGACAACATTTCACGTTGCAAAGTAAAATATGCATTGGCGTATGTTGCATTTTCGAGAAAAGTGACAAATGCCACTACTCGAAAACGATTGAGAGAGTCGTGATCGTGAAAAGTGAAGATTAGTATTTAACTCTGCTTTGATTTTATCGTTCACGAAATTACGTACATTCAGTTTGCTGTCGAATTGTTATAAGAAGAACGCTTTTTCATCTCCTTTCGAAGGTTAACTAGATATAGGAATTATATCTATATATAAAAATAAAAATTTTTTTGAACCAAACATAATAACATCAAAACTAAATAATTGACGGCTCTTCAGTTTAGTAACAATTGTGAATGATTTCAGTGTTGATCTTCATTCTTTCGCCAAAGCTCGGTAAATATTATCCTTCCTTTGTCGGACAGCGCAAAGAATGCGAAAAGGGCGAAAAGCATAGAAGAGTCTGTATTGCTTCGGCGGCGATATAATAAAATAAAAGAATAATAAATTTTTATATCTAAAGAGATAATAAAATGAAAGGAAAATAAAAAATTTTTTGAAAATCTTCTACTTTAAAATCAAGTCTTCATAATGATCTCGGGTATATTATAGCAGTGATGCGGCTTTGATAAAATTTAGCAAAGATAGCGAGCGTTCGTTCTTACTTACGATTATTGATTAAATGATTGAAAAATTGATAATCATGCTTGATGATTGCCTGAGATTCATTTTCATTTAATTGCGAATATGTTTAAATCAATCGTAGAAAAATACTGTTGTCTGATACCTGCTCTAACCATAAGATATCTCCTAAGAAGAAATTATTACTAATATCTCAATTAATTAACTCAAACTTCTGATGGTGTTTATTGCAAAATGTCCAAAGTAATGTTCAAAACGATTTCAAAAGATTCTATTGCTAAATAATATTTTTTGAAATTTTTGTATTATATTAACTAAATGACATTTAAAGTTTTATAATCCTATATGATTGACAGCGGAACTAATACCCCTATTACGCTTTAAACTGCGAATCAATGGTTGCGGCAGAAAACTTGTTAATGCCCTGATAAGATTAAATTGCAAGAAATTGTAATAAATTTTTGTAAAATTTGTTAACCGAACGCCCAGTTATGAACTGCGCATAAGGGCATTTCGTCTTTCGTATATATATATAAATGGGGTAACGCTATTAAGCACAAAAGTTATTCTATTAAGGGCTCACAGTATGGTTCGAATTTTAAGCGTAATTGCATTGTTTGTAACGGTTCTTGCTTTTGCAAAAGCTGTACCCAGCGGACGTGTTGTAGGTGGTACTGACGCCGAAGACGGACAATTTAAATATCAAATTTCCTTACAACATTCTAATGGTGCTCATACCTGCGGCGGTTCCATACTTAATGAACGTTTTGTTTTAACGGCAGCTCATTGTGTCCTGGTTGGCAATGAAGTGTAAGATCCCGTATATCTAATTTAATTTGCCTATCACATGCACACGCACACATACATATATAAATATATATCTATATATATATATATATATATATACATATATACTTTCAGTCGTCCGCCATCATCTCTACAAATACGTGCTGGTAGTGTCGATTATTCGGAAGGCGGTAAACTATTGAAAATTAAACGTATAGTGGTGAATGAAAATTACGGCAATTTCGTTCATGATTTGGCTTTACTGGAGCTTGAAGAACCATTAGAGTTTTGCGATCATATTCAACCCATAGAATTAGCCACAAAAGAAGTGCCTTCGGGAGGAGATATTATTGTTTCTGGCTGGGGTCGTTTATACAATAATGGTCCCATACCGGATCATTTGCAATGGACTACTTTAAAAGCTATGACGACTGAGGAGTGTACACCCTACTTCGAGGATTTGCAGCCTAATATTGATGCCTTGATTTGCTTAGCTCATGGATCTAATCATGGTGTATGCAACGGTGACTCAGGTGGACCCGCTACCTATAAGGGTAAATTGGTGGGTGTGGCCAGTTTTGTTATGAACGGCTGTGGTTCGGCGAATCCCGACGGATATGCTAAAGTATCTCATCATTACGATTGGATTATTGAAAATATGAAAAATTAGTGAATAAAAAAAACTAAGTTGCTCTGCTTTCAACTGCTTTCAAATATTTGGCTTTTATAAGCTTCTGTCAAGATCGCCTTCAGAACTGATATGTGCGATAATACCATGCAATGGTTCTACTACGCTATTAGTATTATCGCATAATCTCAATAGGGTCAACTGAGGTAATTAAGTCATATTAACAAATTTGGAGCTTGTGTTCGATTGGTGTTAAATTATCAAAATTTTTGAAAACATCGCAAATCCAACACATCTACGTGATAAGATTCTTATCTCTTTGGTCTGCTTCGCATGCACACAATGTTTTTTTTTTTAAACAAAAAAATAATTCATTTCATTGCGCAATACCTGCCATAAGCATGCTCTGGTTGTTGTGTAAGAGGAAGAGTAAGCAATTTATCCGTGCCAGAAAACTATGATCTTTAAGATGTGTATAAAAATATTTCTGTTCGTAATTTGAGTACAAATTGTCACTTAGTGCATTTACTGTTTTTAAGAAGTCATAGTTTTCAATCCATTCGTTTTTATACGTTGCAGTACTTATGGTAATGCGGTATATTAAGTTCTTGCGCGGGTGTGTATACCTTTCATCCTTCTTATGTCTGCGTATAGCTTTTGTGTAACTTGTTGAAATTTGTGATAATGACATGTTTTGGGTCGAAATGAGAAACCGAATTATATCGAATCATTTTTTGCGGCAACTTCCTATATAAATTTCGATTTTCAAAAAATATTATCCACATCTAAGGTTTCCTGGCAAAAACTATTGAAAAATATCGTTTTGGTATGTTATACGAATGTGGAATATTTGGTTAGAGTTGACCTTTTTTTCCTGCCACTTTCCGCATTTAATGCTCTTACAAATCAGTAAGAACATCATAGTCAAGCAAGGCTGATCGTTAGACATCCCGCACCATTTCACTCGTTTCGGTAAGAATAGATCAAAAATTACACATTATTTGCATGCAAAGGCATACTTGAAATGAAAGCCTGTATATCGGAGGTGGCCCAAAACATCACACGACGACGTTTAGCAAACATAATTTAAACTGTAAACAATTTGCAAAGCAATTGGAAACCAAATAAAAACAATTTGAAGCGACAAAAGACTGAAAAAAGTCAGGCAATGTTTGAGGTTAGAAAAACTTTCGTTAATTGATGGAAGCTTTTTGGTCTCGCTTTCCAAGATGAAGCACGTAATCTCGATGTATAGCGCTCCGGCTAATATATCGGTATAAGTAAAGTCAAAATTTATTTTTAATTATTATTTATAAAATTATCAATCGCGTTCATTGATTGTTCTATCAACATAGAGTATTTTGTAGACCTGAGCTGACATTGGTTGTTGTGCATTATTTGATTCAAACAGCCTGATCCTGGCGCAAAGAAATTTTCACCGAAAGTGAAATCGATGCATAGTTGACAATTCTCTATAAATAATAGAAGTTTATTGGAATAATTGGATCGGTCCTTAAAGAAATTAAGCTGAAAAATATGAAGAATTTTTGACAAAAACAAACAAATATATTTTTTGCTGCTACTACCGGTATAGGTAACTTTAAGACGCGGGCATCACTTTCATTGGGCTTTTTTTCCTGCTTTAAGCAGCAGCATTAAAATCTAAGCAAAACTCTCTGTAAAGAATTAACCACAACTCTTTTAGCCTTCGAAACGTACATTTAACAAAACTTCATCTGCTCACGTGCAATTCTGCAACTCTTAGCAGACTGAAATCATATTTACTTTGATTCTTAACCAAGTAAGCACTGATTGTTTGTAGAAGCGATAATGAGATCTTTTAGTTTGTTACATTATGGCAAACCGGTTTATTCTTATATAAACAACTTTGCTTTCTAAATCGATTGATTCGAAATGAAAAAGAAGTAAGTGATAAGATAATAATCGCAACAATGCTTCGGAATATCTTTTTTTTAGTGTCTAAGTAAATTAAGTCAAGGTTTTAAATGAGTTACTATATAATGCTAATGTTTTTAGTACCACTCTATTATTTTCTTTCAAGTAATTGAAAAATTCATTTAACTCTTAGCATTATGCAGCAAAGGCATTGTATTCATTCCCTTAATTCATTGCACCCATAATCGTCAACCTTCACAAAAATTTTCAACGGAAACGAAAGGAAAGAAAATAAATTTTTCTTCCAAGACATTTATATCGTTAACATTACATTCAGTTATGTGGCGGCGTTACTATCAGCGATCAATGTGTTGTGTTAAGCAGTGCTAAATGAATTAAAGAAAAATAGATATACTATCTAAAATATTTTGTACCTCTATTGATTACCTCCATTAATACATATTTATTTTCGGTTATGCAACGTGGGTTTTGTGCAAGTCGTCCTAATATGCGTGCAAACACTGGACTTGAACTATTAGCTATTGGATTACCTGTTTTGCATTCTAATTATTCAGGCTTTCAAAGCAATTAAAAGTGACTATTACTCGAAAGGACTCTGGAAAGGTGAGGATATATATTAAATATGATATAAGGGATATTGGGAACTAGATGCGAATAATGAGTGGATAGCAGCAGGTAGCGACAATGGCAGACCGGTTATGTGTTCAGGTCGGAAGCTGATAAAAACACAAATGTTATGGTAATACCGGTAGTTGCCGCAAGTTAGATAGTTTAAGTTTCACATTTTTCAGAAGTATTGCAAAAATTTAATTCTCTTTTTTTGTCACGGTTAGAAGACTCTATAAACGCGGATAAACATTTGAGTTACAAAAAAAAAATAAAACACAAGCAATATTCATCACCGAAAGACAGGGATATGTTGTTTTTCAAAGCACTGCCAACACACAGAAAGAAGTTTCAAAGCTTATATATTATTAATCAGTGTCGAACTCTGAATCGATTTAGGCATGTGTGTCCGTCTGTCTGTTTTTTAATCGCCCTGCTAAACATAGCCCTGATCACAAAAATGTTCGGCGCAAAGAATTGAAGTTCTTGTACGTAGGTTGATATTACAAATGGCCTAACTTTGTCAAGGATACGCCCACAATACAGGAAAAATTGAGAAAATCTTCTATTCTATTTCAGAATGAAAGTAGCGGGCATAGTTGAATCTAAGTTTCTTATGTTGTTGTTTTTTTTTTTTTTTTTTTTAATTACGTTAAACAAACATTTTGAGTTCGTTTTTTAATGCTACTAAAAGCATGGACTCTTCTATCAATTTTTTGTAAATCCTAAATGTAGGCAAAATTTTCTTATGCAATGAAAGTGGAAGACCTGAGTAATAAATGAGAAGCGACAATTCTTTATTTAGAGATCACTTTGAAGAGTCTTGGTGCGTGGAATAAAAACGTGTTATACCTTACCCACTTGCGGTGAAGACGGGCTGAAGTTAGGTTCAATTTTTATTATGCTTATAGATTCAAAAAATAAATCTGTCTGTCCGTCTGACCGTCTGCAATGCCTGTCCATGTAAAGTTGTGTCCAATTTTCGAGATATTTTGATGAAATTTGGTACATTGACGTGCTTTAGCCCACAGACACGCGCTATTGAAAATTGTTCGGATCGGTCCACTTTTCCCACCGCTCGCCATGTAATGTCTTATTTTGAAAAAAAATGGCAATTTTTAAAATTTTCTCGACAAAAGTCGCTGCGTAATAGTATTTCGACATAATTAATTGGGATGAAAAATTTCGTTCGTTAGGGGTAATTTTTGAAGCCCCATCTCATATAATCGTTTCTGCGAAAATTGAATCTTTTTTTAGTAAAAAGGTCTAATTTCAAATATTTCGTAATGAAAATTGACAGTGATATCGGTCTTGTTGAATTTGGATTACGTAGGGCTATTTGTTCGATATCACCGCGTGTAAGGGTTTCTCCAATATACGGGCTTTCATGGAAATAATGTGTAACTTTTGATGTATTATTAGCAAAAGGTGCGAGTAACTGTACTAGGCGAAGCAGTGTAGGGTATTTAATGATCGGCCTTGCCCGATTATAGGTATACATATATTTATTGCTTTTATGCATCAATGTAACTGTGAAAATAATAGTTTTCCGATGGATAGGTCTGAATCGATTTAGATCATTTACGAAAATAAGTTGGATCGGTTAGTCCTTAAAATTATTTTCCATATAAGCGTTTATTTTGAAAAAGCCTACATAAGAAAAAGAATTGCTATTATTAATATTTCTGGACAAAAATTCGTCAGGTATAGTATTTTTTTATTTCGATGCACTTAAGCTTATAACTTAAGTAGGTATCAAAACAGGCTTATGGTGTTATGATTTGCCTATCAAGCCAAACACACACCAGACGGACTTGTTTGTTCATGGCATTCATTCTAAGAGCAACTTCTTATAGAGAGAGAGGTAAGAGCTCGGAACTCTTTGAATAATTTTCAAACTTGTTTTAGAAATCAACCAATAATATCAAAACTTCTTTCTTTTTTTTTTTTGTTTCTTTGGTTTGCTGCTTTTCAAAAGTTATATTCATAGGCTTTTTTAGGTTATTTACATTGAAGCAATTTAATTTAAATCTGAGTTCTCTCGAATCCAATCCATAGTATGTGCTACACTAACGAACACATTTGGATACGCAGTACCACATCCGCCCATGACGTAACTTGCAACGCCTACCAATTGATCATTGTAAACAGCTGGTCCACCGGAATCTCCATGACAAATTCCATTAAGGAGAACTGGATCAGGCAGAAGACAAAGCGACGATTCGTGAATGTTCGAATATAATCTACTACATTCTTGTGTTGTTAAACTTGATAAAGTGATATGTTGCAGAATTTCTGATCTTCTTTGCCCGTTGCCTGTATTGCCCCAACCAGCTACACCGATACTTGCATTCGTTGGTGGATCGGATTCAGCAAGGTTTATACAATTTATATGCTCAGTGAAATTCAATGGTTGTGCTAATCTGACTAAACCAATATCCAACGAATTAATACTATATTCCGGATGTTGTATAGTCTCAGCAACCGGAATGACGACGCCACCCTCTTCCAAATGTATAGAACCAGCACGTATAGAGAAAGGCGAAGGAGGAATACTAAAAAAAAATTCATTCATTATCTTCTATTCCAGCATACTGGGACAAAATAAATTTTAAGTTTACTCTCCGCATGACTTACTTAAATCTATTTCCATCAATTTGATTCGCAAGGCAATGGGCGGCTGTTAGTATATAATTACGCGATATTATAGAACCACCACAGACATGGCTATTATTATACCTCAATGATATTATATAGGGAAATTGTCCTGGCCGAGCAGGTCGACCATTTATTATGCGACTGTTTAAGAAAAAAGCATCTACTTGCGCATGTAGAGCAACAAATGCAATTATAATTAAACACTTCATTTAGATAACTGTACACAATTTATTAACTGACTGACTATGCTTTCGCGAAAATCTCGTGGTATTTATATTCGATAGAAAGATTTAATAAACTCTGTTATCAATATGATATCAATAATTTCAACAATACAAATGAAGAGGTATAATGAATTTTTGCGAAAGTGCACGAATAACAGACAACAGATTTGACTTATTATTTTTTAGTTCATCCTTAAAAGAAATGCATCATCCATTAACCATCTATTTATGTTAAGAAGATGAAAGTTTTTTGTTTTTTTGTTTTTTTTTTTTGAAAGTCAGAGGATTGCAATAATTAATTATCGTATGAACACGCGTTGTATACAAGGCCATGTGTGCGAAAAGCGGGATCCAGCTGAAGCTATGATTAGGTGGAGTATTAAACGATTCATTATGAAGATCAGTTCAAATATAGGGAACATGGAAATCTTATTTGTATTATATTCTACACAATTTATTGTGTACAATATATTAAGCTTGTACGGGGGTATGTGTAATAACTCCGAATGGTTTGGGATATGTTCACCTTTTCTAATACAAGGTAGTTTTCTCTAATAATGTAAGCCTGTCTGTCTGATTCTCTCTTTCGCAATTCTTGATGAAATTTGTTCCGGCGGTAAAAACGAATCCCTCTTCACACTCACCATATATGTGATGTAGGATATGTTGATAGTCGGCCTTGCAGGATTATAAGGTTTTAATTTTTTTTTTTTGTATTGTTATTGTGTTAGCCAAAACGTTAACATTAGTTCTGATGTTGTGTAAGTAAATTTGAGATCTTGTCAAATATTATCAGACACTGATATCGTTAATTAATAAATAGTTTTATTTGCTCTTTTGAAATTTATTACCGCCTCATAAACAAATAAAATTTTGAAGAAAAATTTTTTTAAATTAATAAAAACTTAATTAGCATAAGGAAAATATTTGACTTTTCGATTCTTTTCATAAAAGATGTGGTATGCTAGTTTGATTATTCTGTGCGTAATACTTGAGAATACAATTTAAGGATAACATGAAGTATGTATGTTTCTCATCGCCTTAAAAGTCCAAATCAGTTTTGGTCGGTCCTGTTTCTCGCTCGCACTCTCTCTCTGTGCGTAAATCTCCTTTAGCTGTTGTGGAAATGATCACGAGAACGTATTTTGAATTTAGGTCCATAAAGGCAATAAGTGAATGGAAGTGAACCGCCTAGAAATGCTAAAAACCTAATCAAACGTAAAAGTGGTTGTCAATGATTCGGAACAAATATTGATATAAAATTGCTCTGGAATTGCTCCGGATAGTTCAGCTAATACGTTAACAATCTGCGAAATATATAATGATTTTTGTTCGTTCTCTGACAGTGATGGGTAACTGAAATTCACTCTATTACGAATAAGAAATATTTAATTAAATAAAGTTTACTTGTCAGAGACATGTTATTCAAAAGCAATGCAACAATTTGAAGATGAAACTGAAAACAAAAGCGTACTCCATTATAGGTCATAGTATATCCAAACCGTTAGGTTGAGAGTATGAGATATAAAAGCCTCGAACTTTTGCAAAAGAATATACAGTGAATTTGTAGTAATCGTTGAAGGTTGCCAGTGAATTATATTCAATTATTGGAATGAAGCTCATAATTGCAATAATATTGACTTCGTTATTATTCGGGGAGAATGCTAACGCCTCTCGCTTTCTACTACAGCCACGTATAGTACTCGGTAGTAATGCAAATCCAGGACAGTTTCCTTTTATGGTATCATTAAGATATGCTGATGGTCACATATGTGGCGGTTCCATAATATCTGCTAATTATATAGTGACTGCTGCGCATTGTGTTACAACTCAAATTGACGGAGAAAACTTCGAGTACTTTTCAAGATTATTTTCTTAATTAATTACAAATGAAAAATGCGTGATTTATTAAAATTTATTTTAGCACAACACCGGGTATCCTTTCGGTTTACGCTGGTTCCATACACATTGAAAGAGATGGTGTCGTTGTTGGTGTTTCTGAATATCGAACATATCCTGGTTACCGTGGCCTCATGGGCGATCTAGCTGTTGTTAAATTGTCACAACCTTTAAATTTTACCGAACACATAAGACCTATCAATCTGGCCGAATCGGATCCACCAAACTATTCGAATGTCGAAATTCTTGGTTGGGGTCGCTTATATCAGGATGGACCGAAACCAGATATTTTACAGCACACCCCTTTGTCCAGCCTACCTCATAGCCAATGTAAGGTGTATAATTCATTTGCAGATGAGTCTTTGTTGTGTTTATTACCTCAGCGACGTAATCCTAGCGGTGTTTGCAACAGCGATTCGGGTGGACCTGCGGTGTATAATGGTCAATTGGTAGGCATTGCCAATTTTGTCAAAGGCCGTTGCGGCTCACCCAATCCTGATGTCTTTGCCAATATCGCTTACTATGCCGATTGGATTAAGGACAATTCCGATTTACAAAATTCCGATTCAGAAAAGTCTAACGTAGAAAATGTCACCAAGGAAAACTTAACTTCCGAATCCCGAGATTCAGAATTGTCTAACTTGGAAAATGTACATTCGGAGATCACCACGAAACACGAAAATTCCGATTTCGAATTGTCCAATTTTGGCGATATGGACTCGGAAAACTTCAATGCATGAAGTGATCGACAAAATGGATTTGAATATTGAAATTTTAATTTTCGCAACAATGCTGCAATATAACAGCACCGGGAAACTTCGGCAATGAAGATAAATAAATACCAAATTAAAGAAAATAAGAAAGAAAAGGAACAAAATATTGCATAATCTTTGTAGATCAACTAGAAAATTCACAATCGCCTAGTTGTGAAGGTTCACCCTTCGATTACTTTAAATAATAATTTTTTTTTTTCTTGGTTTCATTTTGATAATAATTTATTCACTGAGCATTGTTTATTTATTATATAAATGTCATTCGTCGCTTTTTTTCTCCAAGCGTACGATGCTTTCATTCGCATTCACTTATTGCATGAAAAAATAACTGCACCGAGAAATGAACGTATAATTGGAAATCAAGCATTTCTCGCCACGTTTCGAGCCGCGAATCATCACTAATTCAAATATCATGCAATGTTATTAGGACTTTCGAAAGTAACTGTGCTCTGTAAAGCTAGCAAGAGCCCGACTTGAAGGCTGCCAACTTTTGAAATAGTGACCTGATCCATACATAACAGAAGCAAATCTATCAAAACCATACCAACCA
The DNA here is from genome assembly GCF_014805625.2 of Glossina fuscipes. Taxonomy (NCBI): domain Eukaryota; kingdom Metazoa; phylum Arthropoda; class Insecta; order Diptera; family Glossinidae; genus Glossina; species Glossina fuscipes. The sequence continues at coordinate 27,240,236 of NW_023998414.1, read as the reverse complement.
ACTAACTATATTTGTAAAAGCAGTTTCCTTTTAATCGAGCTTAGGAAGTCTGTTCACTTCATTTAAAAAGCATTGTAAACATTTAAGGAAGTTTTATCAATTCTCGATTAATATCGATTGCCGAGCGTAGACGTAGAACTCCTGCGCAAACTGTTTGTAGGAAAAGTTTTGAGTACTATACATTAAAATAAGTAAATTATAATTCCGGACAAGAACTAATCCAAATTGCATATCCTATTTTCAACATATATACTAATATATGTTATTTAGCTTTAATTTTTTCACTGCTTTACGCGAAGATTTACGCTTGCTTTCAATCTGGCTGCTTATACCCAAAATTTTTACGACTTCGACGTTTAATAAATGGCTTGAAAATATTGGCCCCTGTTAATATTGCCGTTAGTTTCGCAGTCATTCAAGCTGACCCAGTTAGCTTAGCCACCTGATGCTAAGTTAATTTCTTAGCTCTAAGCTGGAGAAAATGTAAGAAATTGTCGTTTTCGAAAGGGAACTCAGTCTTAACCGAATACTTCGGGGAGTAACAGAAATTGAACAATATAGTTTTGGTTCATGGTGTAGAAATGTTTTTCAACGCTAAACTTTGCAAAATAAAACAAGATTCAGATTAGGTTTTATTAAACGCTGATCTTGTACATTCGATGATCTGTACATTACTAGGGAACTGTACATGGCTTTAATAAGATCTATGTTGGAATATGACATGAAAATATAGAATTGATTCAAATGATGAAAACAATTTTTGCTTGCTGCCTTAAGGACTTTACCGTGGGAATCGCAAATAGACGTTGCATTACCCTCGTTTCATTCCTGGTAAAGCCGAGGAATGGTTTTATCGATTCGCTAACCTTGCTGAATGGCTCAATGGTCCGATTTATTCCGCAACAAGCTATCACTTAATAAAATTAAGCCAATGTGGATTCAGTTATAAATTATTTAACCGACTCAGAATTTTTAACGAAACTTTTTAAACAACTTATACAACTAAATCTCTGCACCTAACTTAAATCATTTTGTAAGATTAACTCCTTCCAATGCTATGTAGTTGAGTTGAAAATGAATAAATACAGGGAAAATGATAAGGCAAAGTTAACCAAACTACATTGGGCTGTGGCCGAATCTTTAATATTAGCATAAGGAACTCAAATTTTCCTTTCGAAAATAGAGGCCTTCTTTAACGGCGTTCGCCTTCACCAATCTAGGGTATGTTCAATACCAAGTTGCTTGCAGGAATATTTCAATATTTCTGCCAAATTTAATGGCGAGAATGTCATTTTTATAATATAAAGAAATATGTTCATCACAGGCAATTCACAAACGAACAGATGACATACAAACAGAGCGACAGACGCACATGTTGAAATCGATTCAGAATTTAATTCTAGTCAAGGATATATACGCTTTAGGGTATGAATGGAATGAATATATCCCCATCTCTTGATAGTGGTTATAGTAGCACCAAGGTTTCATCGTAACTTGTGCAGTTTTGGCTTTTATAGCAAACATATTATATAGTCGGCTATGTCATATAACCCGGACGGGCATGTTAAGATTTGAGCTTAATTTATAAGCGCAATTAATCAAATTCAATGGGATATACTTTTCTTTGCCGTAAGCTCAGTTCGTAAGCTGCGATACCTTAAATTTAATCTCAATAGCAATCGTACTTATATGTTGCTTTAGATAGTTTATCGCAGCACGTAAGGTGTTGCGTCGTTAACAGGTGAGACTAGTATCGAACCCACGGGCAATAAAGGAGAAATCATGGCGAGATGAACATACGCGTCTATCATAACATAACCTAACATTTTTTTACTTAAACTCTAAAACTTTATTTTCATATATTAAAAATAAAATCTAAGATTTTGTAAAAAAATATAATAAATCTACGCCATTTCGTGGGATATGAAGGAAATGAGGCGACAACTATTTTGAAGCCCATAACTATATTTCATAATATTTATAGCTCCTTCTTGTGTTAGAGTAATAATTTCCTCTCACTTAATGTCTTAACAGCGCTCTTAAAATTTCTAATGCAAACTTTTGCCTGTTTTCCATTTCTTATTTTCATTTTACTGTGTACACTCAAGCCTATTTTTATGCGGCCTTTTTTCTTGTGCATATATGCGACATCTCTTCACGGCATGAAAAAATACTTCTTTAATTGTGTTGCGGAAACTACTTTTTATAGCTACATTCAAACTTGTTTTTGCGCTGAATAGGGATCGCAGAAACGCACAAAACAAAATCACGCAGGTTCCTATCAGGTTTAAATGCGCACTCATATCGCTCTATATATATAGAATACTTATTTCTTCTTCTTCTGCGATTCAGCAAATCAACAATAGATGATTGTTGTAGAGTTGATTAAAAATGGTTCAAGTAACAAGTCTTAAGACTAAGCTTGTTTTCAGTATTTAAATTTCATCAATTTTATCAAAGATCGTCATATAATTTCTAGATAACAAAAAAGGTCAAATTTAACCACAGCCACAGCTGATCCAAAGTTTTCATATCAATTTAGAATGCCGACATACTACTATTTAGCCAATCTTCAAAATTGGCTAATCGAAAAAGTAAACCGATCCGAACGAATTTCAATAACGTTCGTCCTTGGGTCACTGTACTAAATTGCATCAGAATATCTAAAAAATTTGCGAACGATAGCTTGAATACAAGTATACATGGACAGACGGACAGATAGGCTTAGATCAATTCAGCCGATTGATCGGTATAATAAAAGGTAAGTCTATCTGAAGCCCTTCTGTGTGACATACGACCGCACCATTTCAATAAACGCTGTACCGTAAGTGGTGTAAGGTATAGAGAGTAGATCCGAGAGTCCTAGCTAGATGCACTGATCTTATATTAATTTAACAATTTATTTATCTATTTAGGCGAAAGTTCACGATCGTCTGTCATCGAAAATATCGCTGATAATATAACGATGAAGTCGTCTCGTTTTTTTTTTTTTTTTTTGGGACGATGACGACTTAGCTAAGTAACAGTCTGTTAAAAGACTATATAAATAAAATGTGATATTTTTAAACGATTAGTTATTTTCACAAAAATATTGATTTTTTTATTTTTTTTACTTAGATAAAGTATATCAGGATTTAATTAAGAGAAAGATTAGAAAACAATTTAGATGAAGCTTAAAAATGATGATTAAATTAAATGACTACTTCCACCCTTGGGTTCTAAAAGCGATATAAAAGTAATGAACTTAGGTAAAAATACATTCAGTTAGCGAATTCAAAATGAAGAGTTTTATTGCAACGGTACTAACTTTATTAGTGCTTGGAGAGGAGGCAAAAGTTTGTGAATCCGAACGACACCAACGTATGGTACTCAGTACAAATGCAAGTCCAGGGCAATTTCCTTATATGGTATCGTTGATAAGAGACAAGAGACATTTTTGCGGTTGTTCTATAATATCTGCTAATTACGTTGTAACTGCTGCTCACTGTCTTACGGATTCATTTGATGGACGCAGTTACTTGTAAGATTTATTTTTGTTTTTGTATATTTCTACAAATGAAATTTACGCATTTTCTGCTTACAGCGTGGATACAAGTCCGCTCTTTATTCGCGCCGGTTCCGTGCATTTATGGGGAGGAGGTATAATTATTGCAGCTGCTGAACACAAGATATTTCCACATTACGACGGTTTTCGGAACGATATAGCTGTTGTTAGATTAGCTCAATCTTTAAATTTCACTGATCATATAAGACCAATAAGCTTGGCTGAATCATTTCCACCGCATCTAAGTAATGTGCTTGTTGCTGGTTGGGGTAGTTTATATGAAAATGGACCAATTCCAGATATTTTGCAATATACTTCTATGTCAAGTGTTTCCCATAATGTATGCAAAAGGGTATTCAAATACGCTCACAAATCCCTCTTGTGTTTGTTAAATCAAAAAGATTTCCCAAATGGTGGATGTTTTGGGGACTCAGGTGGACCAGCTGCATACAATGGTAGCTTGGTAGGCGTTGTCAGTCTCGTGACTTGTGGTGACCTATCTCCGGACATTTTTGTCAATATAGTTTATTATGCTAAGTGGATTAGAACCAATACCGACTTAAATGATTAAATAATAAAATAATAAAAAAAAAAAAAATAAATAAATAAATTGCAAATTAAAAAACAATTGAATTCGATTTTCTTCTTTCGATACCGAGTGCGACAACGTCACTAAATTTTAAAAATTTGGCCGATTGGAAGAGATTTGCGGGAACTCTTTATACGATCAGTCGTCACAGCTATGTCTGAATTTAAAAAACTAAATATCTTCTCCTAGAAGGTTCGAGTGACTCATGTGTGAACGAAAGCTTTTAAAACAATTATATCAATATAGCCCTAAAAAAGAGTACAAATTCAGCTTAAGTCAGTTGTGATCAAAGGAAAACAAGAAACTCTTCATTTAAGCTCTAGTCAATGATGTTTAGAAGAAGTGTGTGGAATTTCACTTAGTCACTGCATTCACTTATGAGTAAGCATGCCCACCGACTTTAAAAATTAATGTTGCGAAAAAATGTTATGGAAACAGCAGTAGAGGGAGAGAGAGAGAAAGAGCAAAGTTATGGTAGGATCGTCTAAGGGCTCGCTCTGTCTCTCTCTCACTCTCTATTTACTAGAGTTTTATTCCGATTAATTTGGCGAAAATATCAAAAAGTTGTCGTAACATACAGGAAAAAAAAAAAAAAAAGATTTTTTGAAATTTAAAAGCTCATGTAAGCTCCCAATTACCAAGTGTTGGGCGAGTATATCATAACGCCGGACACGATATACTATTCAGAACGAAAGAAGGCGGCGGGCTTTAACGGAATCCTAAAACTCGAGAGCAAGAGGTACGGGCGAGTACATTAGACCTTCGGGGTCGCAGTACGGATTGACCATGCAGTTAATAACAATTATAATAAGGCCTTCGTTTCTTCTTCATAGTCTTTCATTTTGTGGCACTAACAAGTTGAAGCAAGGAAAATTACCATCGATGAACGCAAAGCAAATGGAAAAATATTAATCTAGTTAACGGACAGACATACAGGCAAGCTTAATGGAGTTAACAAGGTGATTCTGATTTGCTTCTTGCAAAAAACGGTAGATTTATCTCAAGTCGTTTTACATATAGCGTACATGTCCACACATTTTCTTCATACAGCACATAGTGCAAAAGTGCGCACACATTGCTTAACAGTCAATAGATGCCTTGCTTTCGATATAAAGAGTATTCAAGACGATGACTTCATTATTGCTGAAATTGTAATTACATTTTTTTTTTTTTTGTCTATACGGAAAGTGAGGTAAAGGAAGGAGGGATTTTCCCTTTCCTAAATTTATTGTACTTTAATTAACGGAAATAATTTAGTTATTAAATATTAAGGGTTTGTTCGTAGATATTTTACAAAACTTATAGCAAACAAGTAAGAAAGTTATACTCGGCCGGGGCCGGGGCCGGGGCCGAATTTCGCATACTCACCACTATCTTTTGCACATTCTACTCACCAAGTTCGTTTACTTGACACCCATATCGGTGGTATTATTAGAAAAAAATTTATCGCGGTGTCTACCATATTCATGTTAAAATTAACCCATGTTTAGGCAGACAATATATCATCATTTGGGGAGTGTACGGAAGGGTTGTAAACATCCGGTATTGTTTGCCTTATGATAAATAAGCATAAAACCTCAAAAAAGTGAGAAAAATTTAATTTAATCACTCGTAACTTTGTGTGGGCAAGGCCAATTGGTTCCATTTGTGGGCGTAGAGAGTAATGTGTCTCGTAAAGCAAATGTGTAAAGTTTTAGCTTTTTAACTTTAATAAATTCCGAGGAACGAAAAAATCCAAAAATTTTTGTTAAAAGAAAATGGATTTGCGTGCAGTTTACGCTCCACTGCTCGCTTCTGATCCGACCGATTTGGCCCATTTGCAATACCAACCTGTGTGCAGAAACTTCTAATCTTTCTAACAATTTTGGGATCGACATATTCATTTTTGCGAACAAGAGATTGCCAACAACACACATCACACATACATACAGACGGACAGACGTGGCTAAATCAACTCAGAATTTCACGCTGATGAAGAATATATGTACTTTATAGGGTCGCTGAAGCTTCTTTACGGGCGTTACATATATTTTGGGGAAAAAAACAAAGTGATTATACACACACACACGCACACACTCTCCCCCCCCACATCTCACAGTGGTGGATATAAAAATTGGGAGATTATAAATTAGTTCACAAAATAGACTGCTTATCATATACGATATACGTCATTGATGTAAAAAATTGTCATAGGTTCGAGGATTGTAAAGAAAAATTCAACTTACGTCAAACGTAAGCAATCGTTTGTGTTATTTATTATAAATGATTTTTTGTAAATTCCTTATGAGTTTTACTAAAACAAAACAGACAAAATTTAATTGAAAATTCGCAGAATTATCGTAGGGAAATTTTCGACATTTTCTATTTACAGTTAGTTCCCTTATCAGAGTTTAATTAGAGAAAAACATTGTTTGGACGAAATCTGAAAACAATTACTAAACTACGTAAGTGTTTGTATCAGATTCTGAAAACGATATAAAAACGATGGACTTCTCCCAAAATTATTTTCAGTTAGTGAAGTGTATCTGCTTATCAAAATGAAGCTTTTTATTGCAACGGTACTAACTTTATTAGTACTTGGAGTGCAAGCCAAATCCCTTGATTACCAATTACAACCACGTATAGTGCAAGGTAGGAATGCAAGTCTTGGGCAATTTCCTTACATCATATCGTTGAGATATCGTAACACTCATATATGTGGTGGTTCCATAATATCTGCTAATTACATTGTAACTGCCGCTCATTGCGTTACAAATGAAGTCGATGACGAGGTCTTCGAGTAAGCTCAATACTTTTTTTGTGCAACAAAAGAAATAAACGAATTATATTTTCTTTATTTAGCATGGAGACACGTCACCTATCTATTCGTGCCGGTTCCATACGCCCGAGAAGAGGAGGTGTAATTGTTCAAGTTGCTGAGTTTACGAAATACCCCGGTTACCATGGCTTTTTGGGTGATATAGCTGTTGTTAGATTGGCCGAACCTTTGAATTTCACCAATCACATAAGTGCCATTAATTTAACTGAATCCGATCCACCAGACTTTGCTAATGTTTTAATTGCCGGTTGGGGTCGTCTATCTGAGAACGGACCGAGGCCGCGAATTTTGAAATATACCCCTATGGCCAGCTTATCTCATGATCTATGTAGTATGTTAAACCCTCGTATTGATGAGTCCTTGTTGTGCATGATGACTAATCCAGTTAATCCGACTGGTATATGCAATGGTGACTCAGGTGGACCTGCTGTATATAACGGTCGCCTGGTAGGAGTAGCTAATTACATTAGAGGTGATTGTGGTGCAAGCCATCCTGATGTTTTTGCCCGTATAGCTCACTATGCTGATTGGATTAGAGAAAATTCTGACTTGTGAAATGCAGAAATGTAAATAATGCAAATAAATAAAGAGCGAATTGAAAAATAAGAAGAGGAGTGGGCATCTTTTTTCGATAACTGGGAAAATAGGTAAACACTTTTCCACTTTGTGTTCGTCCTTTTACTGCCTATTTGGGTGCAATATTCAGTGCACCTGGATTTCATTTCGCGGAAATGAACAAAACAGCAACAAAAAGTAATCATTTTCTCTCTTTCGCCTTAAGTTTCACGACTCGGGACTAAGAGTACTGTGTGATATTTAGGAGAAGGAATGACGAAACTATAATAGTTTAGCTTCATTTCGCTTATTCTTGTATTCCTAGTTAGTTTATTTACTTAATTATTTTTTTTATTTAACCCAATGACACGAACAAAAAATTACTTTTTAATTTGATAATCAGTTAGTTGGATCAACAATGCTCACGATCCGACGCATATATACGAAATTATAGAAGCGATGCAATTAAAAATTATATTTGGCTAGCAAGGACACGAACCAAGAAAATGATAATATCAAAAGTCTGTTAAGTGGTTAAAACAGAGTTCTGCTAAATAAAGTCCTGATAGGACAAAATATAACGATCTCGGGATATTTGTAAAAAATATATTCAATGAAAAGTCGCATGAGGTCGAGTCGTTCAAATTTGTCATGGAAAAATTCTTCTATTATGTCAAATTTGAGCTTGAAAAATCAAATATTTACGTGGCGATAATGAGTAAGACCGACACTGCGAGAAAACGAAACTAATGCAATATGAATCCATGATCAGTAATCTCTCCAGCGATGGCCAATTCGTTCAGATCTTTGTGTTACGATACCTTGAAAATTTCTCTATTTAGCATAATATACTCTATTACTCACGACAGAGCTTTGTCCGGAACGCATTTTATCGGGACGAAAGCTTTTGAAAATATGTTAAATCCGTCCTGCTATGCGTCTATGCCTCATATGATGCGCTAGGCGAACTGATTATGATTAATTACATGAATATGAAAAATCTGGAAAAAAGAATTTTCGAACTCAGTCTCATATAAGATTTCTTTAAAAAGTAATTTTTATCCGACTTAAGGTCGCAACTTTGATTAAATTCTTATGTGCCTGGCATTTCCCATTTGTTTATCATTTTTATCTGTAGAAGTCGATGGCCAAAATATTTGCAATCTCTTAATAACTTGTTCTACAATTTGGCTTATGTGTATATAATATGCAGGCATTTGTTATTTTGCTATATGTTTATTGACGCAAAGAAAGGCTTTTTATGTTACAAATATTTCATATATATATATATATATAACTTGACGAGTTTCCTAGTGATCTGTCTCCTTAGTTGAGAGAAATTCATAATTAATCGAAAGTCGAATATTGGGAAAAGAGATAATGAATGAAAGAAGATAATGAACTTGAAATTTAAATCATAAAAAACTGTCGCAAGATAATCGGTGTGGATTTGAAAGAGTCTATCTGTAATTACTACGCAACACAAAGAACAAGTTATACTCGAATCAGATCGGATACATTTCATAACTGGATTGTGTTGCAAAAAGAAATCTCTTTAATTAATTATGATCATTACACGTACGATATTTCATTGCAACATAATTATGAAGTTCCTCTATGATTATAAAAATTGATGTACGACATGTCGGATCACATATATAAATTTTATATATTCATGTAAGCACGCGGAAGTGTGGATGACAGGACTTCATAATAAATTATTATACAAAGTAAAGATTATGTCGATGTTCAGTATCACGACAATATCTTATAGGTATGACTTTTCAACATCAGGTATGATTTTATATTTCGCGCAATTTTTAAACCATCAACATATAATCGAGATCATGGTTCCTTCGAGATCGTCGTTCAACACATTAAAATAATGAAAACACAAAATCATGATATTTTTGAACCAAATTTTCGCTAAACACTGAGCTATGTAAAGAAGACGAACTGTTGCGTCTGAGACTCGGAAACTCTAATCTAATCGATCGCAACGGGTAACAGCAGTGTGATTCGCTTTTTTAGGCTGACGGTGTATATGGACTTTGGTTCTTCAAAAATGCATTTGTTTCAATCATTAGAGTAAGTAGTGTAGTAGTAGACCTATTGTGTTCAGCATTTTGAATTTGATACCTCTTTCTGAAAGATCCTATATATGGAGTTTTAGTTTCTTCCGATCGGGTAAGATCATTTTATAACTTGGCTTAAGAGCTTATTGGTTGGTTGACTGAGTCGATATCGTTATAATATTACCCGACATCAATTTTCATAAATTTCTCATTCTTTCGATACATTGATCGTATATCGTATATCGAAAAAAACTATTTAAAATCGTAAGTTAGAGTATTCCAATTAAAAACTCCATTAAACGATTGGTTTTTTGCTCTTATGCTTGGGCCTAAAGACTAATTTAGTTGACATGGCGTCTGTTTTTCTGCATAGAACATACCAACACGTATTCCAAACGCTAACAAATGGCTGTACGAACGACGGAGAATCAATTAGAACTCAATCGATTTTGCCATTCGCTCGGATCGAAGGTATATCTAAGTATTTTTTCCGATTTTCGATGCCTACATCTAAGCGTTACAATAATTTGCAAACCTAACATATCGCTGTGGCTCGTATAAACATCAGTAGACTGTAGCTTTAGAAAATATATGAACGGAACTTTAAGAAGGCTTCAGTCTATTCCTTTATATAAAATTTGATGATTATAGTCGAAGGAAAAATTATTGCCGATTGCTTGCGAAATGTGAGTGAATCAAAAAGATAGCTGCTTAGCGTTATTATTAACTCTTCTTTTTACGTCTTTCTTTTTGAAAATGGTAGGTTACTTATAATTAAATGTATACAATTATATAATTTAGCGTATACAAATATGTAGTGTTTCGATTTTGTCGCTGGTTTCTTCATTCAGAGATATCCGTGAGTCGGTTTATATATCTATGCGCATTTCATTGTTTTCAAGAATAAAATTTTTTCTACGAGATCCAGCAAATCAAAGTCTAACTATTTGATGTTCTGCATTCTTACTTCGAGCGAATTTAATCATTTCCGTAACTTCAACTGCATTATATTTCACTTTAACGCAATGCTGTAAATCACATCCATCTCTTTACATATTGACTGAATGAGGGCTTGTAAACAATTGAAATTTACACCGTACAAAGGCCCCTGTCTAAGCTATCTAAGGGGGAATTGAACGGGTTAGATACGTTCTATCAAGCAACCAATTTCAACAGAAAAAACTTATTAGCACACCTGATACTATTTTTCATCAATTTTTCTTAAAAAATCTTAAAAAACAAAAAATTTTTTTCATATAATGATTTTTTCACAATTAAGTGCTATATGGAGTCTGTTCTAATCGATATTCAGCAAAATTTCTTTTTGGCCCAAAAGGTGCTAGTTTATCAAGTTCCAACATATTGCTTGCTGAGCGCAAAGCAAATGGACAAATATTAGTCTGATTAACGGACAGACATAAAGGCAAGCTTAATGGAGTTAACAAGGTGATTCTGATTTGCTTCTTGCAAAAAACGGTAGATTTATCTCAAGTCGTTTTACATATAGCGTACATGTCCACACATTTTCTTCATATAGCACATAGTGCAAAAGTGCGCACACATTGCTTAACAGTCAATAGATGCCTTGCTTTCGATATATAGAGTATTAAAGACGATGACTTCATTATTTCTGAAATTTTAATTACATTTTTTTTTTTGTCTATACGGAAAGTGAGGTAAAGGAAGGAGGGATTTTCCCTTTCCTAAATTTATTGTACTTTAATTAACGGAAATAATTTAGTTATTAAATATTAAGGGTTTGTTCGTAGATATTTTACAAAACATATAGCAAACAAATAAGAAAGTTATACTCGGCCGGGGCCGGGGCCGGGGCCGAATTTCGCATACTCACCACTATCTTTTGCACATTCTACTCACCATACTTTACTTGACACCCATATCGGTGGTATTATTAGGAAAAAATTAATCGCGGTGTCTACCATATTCATGTTAAAATTAACCCATGCTTAGGCAGACAATACATCTTCATTTGTGGAGTGTACGGAAGGGTTGTAAACATCCGGTATTGTTTGCCTTATGATAAATAAGCAAAAAACTTCAAAAAAGTGAGAAAAATTTAATTTAATCCCTCGTAACTTTGTGTGGGCAAGGCCAATTGGTTCCATTTGTGGGCGTAGAGAGTAATGTGTCTCGTAAAGCAAATGTGTAAAGTTTTAGCTTTCTAATTTTAATAAATTGGGAGGAACGAAACAATCCAAAACTTTTTGTTAAACAGTTTACGCTCCATTGCTCGCTTCTGATCCGACCGATCTGGCCCATTTGCAATACCAACCTGTGTGCAGAAACTTCTAATCTTTCTAACAATTTTGGGATCGACATATTCATTTTTGCGAACAAGAGATTGCCAACAACACACATCACACATACATACAGACGGACAGACGTGGCTAAATCAACTCAGAATTGCACGCTGATGAAGAATATATGTACTTTATAGGGTCGCTGAAGCTTCT
>NW_023998414.1:27223093-27228171 GCF_014805625.2 Glossina fuscipes | reverse complement strand
ACTAAACTACGTAAGTGTTTGTATCAGATTCTGAAAACGATATAAAAGCGATGGACTTCTCCCAAAATTATTTTCAGTTAGTGAAGTGTATCTGCTTATCAAAATGAAGCTTTTTATTGCAACGGTACTAACTTTATTAGTACTTGGAGTGCAAGCCAAATCCCTTGATTACCAATTACAACCACGTATAGTGCAAGGTAGGAATGCAAGTCTTGGGCAATTTCCTTACATCATATCGTTGAGATATCGTAACACTCATATATGTGGTGGTTCCATAATATCTGCTAATTACATTGTAACTGCCGCTCATTGCGTTACAAATGAAGTCGATGACGAGGTCTTCGAGTAAGCTCAATACTTTTTTTGTGCAAAAAACGAAATAAACGAATTATATTTTCTTTATTTAGCATGGAGACACGTCACCTATCTATTCGTGCCGGTTCCATACGCCCGAGAACAGGAGGTGTAATTGTTCAAGTTGCTGAGTTTACGAAATACCCTGGTTACCATGGCGTTTTGGGTGATATAGCTGTTGTTAGATTGGCCGAACCTTTGAATTTCACCAATCACATAAGTGCCATTAATTTAACTGAATCCGATCCACCAGACTTTGCTAATGTTTTAATTGCCGGTTGGGGTCGTCTATTTGAGAACGGGCCGAGTCCGCGAATTTTGAAATATACCTCCATGGCCAGCTTATCTCATGATCTATGCAGTATGTTAAACCCTCGTATTGATGAGTCCTTGTTATGCATGATGCCTGGTCGGCTTAATCCGACCGGTATATGCAATGGTGACTCAGGTGGACCTGCTGTATATAATGGTCACCTGGTAGGAGTGGTCAATTACATTAGAGGTGATTGTGGTGGACGCAATCCTGATGTTTTTGCCCGTATAGCTCATTACGCTGATTGGATTAGAGAAAATTCTGACTTGTGAAATGCAGAAATGTAAATAATGCAAATAAATAAAGAGCGAATTGAAAAATAAGAAGATGAGTGGGCATCTTTTTTCGATAACTGGGAAAATAGGTAAACACTTTTCCACTTTGTGTTCGTCCTTTTACTGCCTATTTGGGTGCAATATTCAGTGCACCTGGATTTCATTTCGCGGAAATGAACAAAACAGCAACAAAAAGTAATCATTTTCTCTCTTTCGCCTTAAGTTTCACGACTCGGGACTAAGAGTACTGTGTGATATTTAGGAGAAGGAATGACGAAACTATAATAGTTTAGCTTCATTTCGCTTATTCTGGTATTCCTAGTTAGGTATTTTCGTATTCCTAGGTGATCGGTAAAACAAACGGTCGGTCTGCTTTAAGTCCTTCCGGGTGTTGTATTAATCGGCACAAGCTTGATATGCTCTTAGATAAGAAGTGACGGTGTTGGCTATAAAAAGTAAAAACAAGCCGGACAAGACCGATTTTTAGATGCGCTAAAACAATTCGCGAAAGGGAAGATACATGCTAAAGCGATATTGTGAACTGTATAAGGTAAAGATGTTTGGGTTAGTTAACAGTGTTTATGTTGGACTTGTTTTATTCATAGGAAAAAAATCGAAAGACACTCCCGAATATCAATAAGAGCAAAATTTTAATTGATGTAAATAATGATAATTCTCAGCTCCGGTTCACGATTTCGTAACGTTCTAAATTTTCCTTTCGCCAACTTTAAAATATTTACAAATACTGGCAAATACTTGGTTTTGCTTATAGGAATCGTTTCATACAGGATGTGAATGAGTCAGGGCAAGGCGCTAACGAAATATTAAACATAATTACATTCGAAAATATGTTTGAAGTTTTCGTTTCTATGAAATTTCTATTTATATTCTGTCGTGAAACTCAAGTGATATAGAAAGAGAAAGTGTTTAACAAACTGTAAGAGTATTAATGCACACACATCAACACATGAGCTAAGTATGAAAGTGTAGTTAAAAACCGGGTTTATAATGCGACAAATACAATGGTTAAACAAAAGCAACGTTGCGTCTCGCAATCAATTTCAACTTCTTGACGGTAACCATAAAGCTATCGTTTTAAGGCTACGCGAAAAGAGAAGATAAAAAAATATATAAACTTAATACCAAATAAGGTCAGCGGATTAATAGCAATGCTAAACAATCTTAATGACTTTTAAGGAACGATGAAGAAGAAGAAATTTTTATATTCTTAACCAAGTCCACTTTTATCAACTGTATTATTGATTTCTGCTCTTTGAAATTGTGTACGCTACTAAGAAACGAAATTACATTAAATTTAATATCGCATCTGCTTCACTTACTTACTATTACGATCCATCTCTTCTAAATGCAAAATGTCAAAACAAGTTATAATGTGATAAGACCGATCTTTTAAATAATCCGTATTGTTATTTGTGCCGTAATATACCAGAAATTAGGCGAAATTGCCTTCATGGGGAATCTCTCGTGAACCTTCATTTCGAAAAGGATGCAAAATGTATTCAAATATCATTCAAGTTAAGCAAAAGAGAGCTAGGTCAGAACACCGGTCTGGACGAATCTTAATCATAAAATAAATATCAAGAGAACACATAATAGCCGGGAAAGGTCGATGATTACTCCTCTTTTTTCTTTCTTTTTAATCGATGTCTAATGTTTGAAGACGATCGTAGCAAGTTGTCATCTCAAACCGATTGCGTAACGATTGATTTGCCTGTGGGAACGTCTCGATCGGAATTTTGCAAATGTAACAGTTATTGCGATGATATTAGTTACATCATTAGTTTTCCATCAGTACCGAAGAGATCTTCGACAACTCCTTAAAAATAAACTTAGGGCAGTTTCCTACTCTCTCTCTCTCTCTCTCTACTCTATGTAGGCTCTACTATATGTAGAAGAGTATTGTTGCCCCCTACTGTTCTCAACTTTTAAATTATTGTTAAAAAGAACATTGCACAGCATACATGTTCTTAATCGATATATCTTCGAAAGTATATCTGCTCCTCTCAAAGCAAGCGTCGCCAGACGATTTTACCGATCTATATATGAAATTTAGGAAAAGCCCAGATAAAAGTATATATAGTATGATACATACATGTATATATATATATATATATATATATATATATATAGATATACATATACATTTATACATACTCCAGTGTATATATACTTTAATATATAGATATGTATACATATACGTATGTATGTGTATCAGCATATAGTCCCTCTGCGTTTAAGATTTACGCAATAATATAAATGATCTCAAAACATAGTTTTTGGGATCTTTTAATAGGTCGCGCTCTGTGCCAAGGAGAAGCCATTTTTTTGTTTAATTTAAAGGACAGTACAGCACGAATGTAAAGCAATGCGCAAGCAAGTGTTGCGATATTCAAATCAAATAGCCACGATGCAGGCTGGGCGAGCTTTTAACATCGACCACAAAGCTGAGTGTCCGTTGACTCCCGCTGAATCTAACGTGTCTTGAGCGAAATATTTAATTCCATTGTTTTTTTTTTTAATCTGCGTTCAATTTTATTGCAAAATCAGCAGAAATTCATTCATTCTTCTCATATAAATAAATTAATAAATTATTATATAATCCACTTGGGTAGCCAAGTAGGCAAAGGATCGCGACTTACAACTGAATGGTCGCGGGTTCGAATCTCAAGTGCGGTAGACAATAAAAGAATAAATACATTTCTAAATACACGTAAATAAATATGTATATTACATATGTATATATAAATAAATAATATAAATAAATAAATATATATATATTATATATATATATATAATGAAACATATTTACGTTATTTAGATAAAATTCAAATATTACCTCATGCATGCTCGCAATTTTGCGTTTATTGTTACATTGTTAGCAAGTTACTTGCAAGCCATCTTATCATAAATACAAATATAGTGCTGTGCTGTGCTGTGCTATTGCGATCTGTTTGCAGTAAAATGATTTAAGGGGTACTCGAGATTTGCTATGAAGCTCACATGGCTTTCTCAATTTGGGTTTTTTTTATTGACTTTCTTTTTGCAGATGATTTACTTTTTATTTTTTTCTTATTAATTATCTTTGACATTTTTATTTTGAATTTCAATCCAGATTAAAGTGAAAATTAAACGATAATGCCTGCGACAATATGGGAACCAGTCTTACAAGTCTCTATCTCTCTCTCTCTCTCTCTGCCTCTCTTTTATGTTTCTATATTATTATTATTATTTTTATTAATTTCTTTTCTTTCTCTTATTATTTCTGCACTGAAAACCTGACATTTGGAAATTGACTGAAAGTCGAGAAACAAAAAAGAAAAAATTCATTGGTAAAATTGTTTATGTCTTACAATGGAAATGTGCTCATAATTAATTAAATGTCACAAACATAATTGCAATAATACCATCTTCGCCTGCAATCGTAAACTTACTCGATTGCGATGAGAGGCCAGAGCTAGCACTTGAATGCATCTTTAGTTTCAAACCTTTAATCATTTGCCATAAAGACAACCCACTTAACCCATTCCGGCAATTAAGTTGATAATCGCATCAATTTACGATCATTCTCGATTTATTTTTAAAACGTAAAAATACCTCAGATTCTTGCGATCAACTTTATAAATATTCAAATATTACGATAGCAGAAAGCGATGCACAAGACCAGTTCTAACCATTCCCCACTAATATGTAATGTAACAGTTGTTGTTAACATGACTTGAAAGCTATTGCACGCCATGTAAATGAAAATAAATGAAAAGAACTGTAACGCTCGTAGTATTTTCTGGCGCACGCGTTCGACTCTTTGAGTCTGCTTGTGGCGGACTTTTGAGTGGTTGGTTGCGTTGATTGCAAAACAAAATGGAAAACAATTGTTATTAACATTAAAGAAAACAAAGATTAACAAAAAAATGTTCAAATGTTCAAATTTCAAATTCCATAAAAACACAGCAGTTAATGGCCAAGAGACTGAGCTAATTAAAGTCAGGCAAAAGTGAAATGGTATTAAACAACCGCAAGCAATAACAAGCGAAGAGAGCGAGACATAGACAGTGTAATCGAGTTGGATAATAATGTGCGTGCGTGCGGTGGAGAGAAAGTAAATTAAGAAAAAAAAA
>NW_023998414.1:27187157-27223083 GCF_014805625.2 Glossina fuscipes | reverse complement strand
GTATATATATTATAACTGATATTGCAATTGGCGTAGTCAAAAAATTTAGAATGATGTAAGAATCGTGACTACTTCATATTTTCCTCCTCTTGACGAAGCTAAGAAATGAATTGATACCGAAATGTTAAGTGTAGCTATAAAGTAAAAACTTGTAGTAGAATTTTAGGCGTTATGGGGATATAAAGTAAATGTTTCTAAAATAGTGAGCATATTAAAATTACAATGATCTTGTAAGTCAAGTTGAAGGTCTTAAATGTGCGATCTTGACAAAAGTTTAGATAATTTCAGGTAACAGAAGAGAAAATGATTGCAGAGTGCTCAAGATTTACTAATTTTGAGGCATCTGTGACATCATGCATGGTCTCGTAGAAGAAACTCTTACAATCACTATGTCTATGTCAAAGTTTGACGACAAGAAAAGCGTTCGAACAACTCGTTGCGTACGACGATTTTCCCTAAATTCAAATCAAAGAGTCTGCGAACTGAGTAAAACGCTTAAACGAGGTTTCTTGTTCAGTTGAGCTAATTCTACGCAATCACAAATTCCCGAACAGCTCTTCTCAAAGTATTACACATCGGAAGACACTACTTATTCCATCTTTTAAGTGAAAAACGATATTTGTACCTTAAATGAAGTCCTTTAAGCTCTTGAAAGTGTTACCTTATCCCTTGGCAGCATCAAATTTACCATGACCATGACTTTGTACATTATTACCGGTGTTTATGAACGTTGGTAATGACAGTGAATTTTCATTTCGAGCCTTAGCAGACAAAGTGAGCGGGTCATTTGCAGTTAACTACAGCAGCGTGCAGAAAAATGAGAGAATAAATTTCTGTTATTAATAAACTAACGCACACAATAATAGATAAGGCCATGCGTTTATTAAAACCTATTACTCTTTTCAAGTAAAGTTAATCCTGTGCAATGGATTTATTTCGTAAATTTTTTAATTTATCAATTTTCATACCTTCACTTAACTATCATTAATTTGTGCTTTTCTCGCTCCACATCTGTACCTCTATGAAAATGTATTCTGTTATTTTTACATACACCAATAATATCATTAGGTTGTGCTTTATGTAAACTAACATTAAATAAAAGTTTAACGTAAATTCAAATGTTAATGCTGTTAATATGTGAATACAAAAAATTGGAGCTAATCGTCCTATAAAGGCGTACTTTTTACGAGAAAACTTATTTAGGAAGAGATCTAAGAATTGGACCAAGATGATGCATATTTAGCGAAGTAAATTTAAATATCAAATTTAACTTCTAGACCGATTTTCACCATAAAATTTTACCAGTCTGACTTTGTAGCCATATAAAGGCGTACTTTTTTTTCGCGAGATGTCATTTGAATCATAAGATGTTTCTATGATGGAGTTAATGACCGGAAAATATATGCATAATTAACTGAACCGTGTTGACGATTTGCAAATGAAACAAAAACTGATAAGAGGGAAGCTTTAAATCCAATCTGGTGAATACCAATCAAAAACTGCAACTAAGAGATCGACACTCCTCTGACTTGTCAATCGAAAGGATAAGCAAATTAACGATCACTAAGATTTTATCTAAAAGAAAGCAACATCAACATAACTACAACGAATAACCTACATAGCCGGTGACTCAAGGATGATTAGCTTAGTCGTGTCGCAAATTGTCTAACCATCACAATGGATCGCAAAAAAAGGAGAGAAAAGCCAAACCAAATGAATCGATTAAGAACACTTAGATAAGAGGGAATGCAGCTATTGAGTTGTCCCTAAGCAGCCATTTTTTGGAAACAAGACCAGATTACAATGACGCGGAATAACAAGCGCCAACTGGTTCTCTATATTACTCATGCTAAGCGATTTCCACAAAATTGTAAATCGCACAATTATTTTGTTAAAGCAAAGGCAGCTGTTCTATGACATTACGTATAAAGCAGATATGAATCAGTAAAAATGTCTTTTTTAACTTAACACAGCACCAATGTGTTGCCCTACCGTTGTTTGCAATGTTGACTATTATTTTGGATAAATGAAACGTGATGATGACGGTGATCTAGTAATCAGCTTATCTTCCAATATTCCATCTTATGACTTTCCCGTCTCAAGTCTAGCAAATCAAGCACGTTAACTGGACATTACAATTAGTCCCGGGGTATGTCTATTCATGTTTTGTAGTATTTTACAAAGGTTTCGCGTGTTTTAATTGAAGTTGGAATCATATATTGATAATGAAGTCTTAAGAGTTTTTTTTTTTAGTAAGTTTCTAAATTATTTGAACCGATTCATATCTATTGACATTAATTATCTTAGTAGAAATCTTCAGGTTGGCACCGTCAACATTAAAATTGGCATTGAAATTAAACAACGAAGTCTTATCAAATCAAATGCAATATAAGAGGAGAAGATTTTTCATCCGCAAACCAGACTTTAGGTTTAGGTTCAACAATTTTGTGACAATCTCTTATATCGCACAAAAGTTTACTATTTCAAACATTATTTTCAGGATAATTATTACGATTTACCCTTTATTGACAGTAGCAAAAGCTATATATTCCTTTAACGCGTACAGTTTCCTCAAGGACTTGCATTTATATAGGGTGCCGAAAAAGTTGTGTAAGATTTGAATTTGCCACCACTTCTGCGGTAAAGTGTCGGCAATCTCAAAAAAAAAATAACAGTTTGAAGGCGGATAGATTAGCGTTTCTCAAAATGGAGCACTACGCCAGTGTACAACATCTTTTTATACCATCTGCTAAATGCGAAGGTTGTTATATATGTTTATATTTGTTAAACTTACAAACAATACAATAAATTAAAATTTTTGAATAAAGAATAAAAGATGTAACGTTTTAAGTAACTCTGGCAAGTCTTTTTAGCCATAAACATTTATGCATTTGGTTGTGTATTTTGGAAAAGCACATTTTTTTTGTTTGGAGCGTGCTTACTTATTCGTTTCTTGTTTTTGCAATTATGCAAATGCTTGTAATCGTTTGGATCGTCCTGAGAGGATTTCTTGGTAGTATTGCTGGTATTGTTATTCCAATTTCGTATGCTCTGAGAAAAATTTTCTGTGATTATCTGGCAGCACTGAACTATTGCTGGTATTGGTGTTGTAAAATTTTGTTTGCTCTGAGAGAAGATTTCTAATTATTCGTGTTCGAAGCAGAAAGAGAGAATATACCTCTTCAAGAGCAAATTTGTGCATAAAAATATTTGCTAATGACTAGGATTCGTTCCCATAAAGTGCAAAGTTAATAAGGCGAAAAAAAAATTCTTTTTAGTAAAGAAATTTGGTAGCAATGTATTTTAAATCAATTTTTTTTTTTGTTTTTTTAATAAAAGTGTAATGAACCACTTTAAAATAATATTGTGCGTGAAATGCTAACCATATGGTTTTGTTTTGTTTTCATAAATAGATCAGTCTTTTGATTGTCCAATATATATCACACGCACTAATTTAAAAGTTTGCAAATATTTGCGTTCACGCACAATTGCGCTTAAACAATTGCTTAACACTAATACAAACCTAAGCATTGCTATATTTTCTCAGTATTACGTGTCAAAGAAATCTCTTCGTTAGCAGGGATTCAATACTGTCAAGTGTTATTTAGGCGGTTAGCGGGAAATATGAATATAAATCTAAACATTTTCTATAAGATCATTAGTGCGTTTGCCGCATTTTCTCACATATACAAAAAAAACAGTAAGAAAGTAATTTAGTTGTAGAAAAAAATTATATGTACGACGTTCGAAATTTAAAAATTGTGAAATCTGGGCAATTCAATTAATTCACTTCATTTACATATAAAAGAAGAGAGAAATCCGTAAACGAAAAAGAGAATGTGTTACAATGCGTCTACATAAGGCAAAAAGTACTGACAGTTTGGATAGGCAAATGTGCAGCGAATAGGCCTCTTAAAGAAATGCAACCTTGTATTTTTCGTATGCTTTCATTTTTGTTTCATATCTCAGTCAGTTCAGTCGGAGAGACTCAAATTCTATTTCTAAGAATAAAATTTACATTCTTGTGCATTTTTGACTTCTCTGAGAGTAAAATTTACTCTGCCTTCAAATGTTTATGACGGTTGATTTTGAAAATGCAACATGTTCGAAACAGGAGTTTTGTTCGTTTCCATTCAGCACTCTACGAAATGATTCTCAAAATTTTTTAGGGCCTAGATAATGTGCAGCAAAATCTTTTTAATCTCAGAAATTGAACTTTATTCTTAATAGAATTTATTTGAATATTCTACACTGTACACTCTCTTCTAGCTAAAAATAACACAACTATTAATATAAAATATAATACGAAAGAATTTAAAAAATTTCAAAATAGAGAGGAATAAAATGCTTTAATTTTTACTCTTTTATAATATAAAAAATAATAATAAAAATTATTGTTCATCCTGATATGTTTTAAATTACAAATAAAATAAAAAAATTTGCTGAAACATATGTTTAAGAATCAGGTGTTTCAGTTGTATAATTACAGATGTGTTTTACGCATGTCTCGCCATCTCTGTGAACGAAAAAACTGATTGTGAACAGAAGATAGCATTAACATCGTTGTATAAGCATGCATTGTACAAAAACAGTTTATTTCACGTTGTTTCTTTCCTTAGTAAATTTTACGCTCAGAATAAAGTTTTATTCTCAGTGAAAGCCAAAAAAAAATGTTACTCTGAGAGCAGTTTTATTCGTTTATTTTACTTATGTCTGAAAGAGAGAGAAACTTTTACAATATAAATCCAAACATTTTCTTTCTCTCTTCATTTTTTTGTGGAAATTCAAGAAATCAAGAAAGGCGGAGATATTGTTTTTTTAACTTCAAATTTTAATATTAAAGTTAACTAATTACAGCGTGAAACTATAAGAAAAATTTACAAAAAAAAAAGTAAATAAAGAAACCTTAATTAATATAATAATCACTATAGTTGCTTCATTTTTTTGTTTTTAAAATTATTGTGATTGAAAAATAAATTTAAAAAAATTGAAATAGTTTGTAAACACTGTTGAAACAATGCGCGTCAATAGCAAATAATTTAAAAGAGGGCGCGCGGAGTTTTTTTTTGTTTTTTTAATTAAAAACTATGTTAAAATTATTCATTAGTAAACAAAATATAAAAGCATAAATATTGTTTAAAAAATGAAATGCATAAATTTTTTATTTAAAATCAGAAATAAAAAGAATATTTATGATATTTTCAACGATAAGGATGTAATTTCTTGTCGCGCGAGAACTTGTGCGTAATAATACACGTAAATAGACATAATGTTGAGAAGAGGGCTATTAACACGCAATAAATACTTTTAATTAATTCAACTATATTTAATATTAATAATTAAAAAATTAATATTATCTCGAGTGGAAGGTGTTTTAAGTGGCGAAGAGTTTGCACGCATTATCGGTATTATTTGTTTGTAAATCGTTAACCTGCTTTAACTGTTTGCGATTAAAGGAATTTTCTTCATATATATGTATATATATATGTATGTGCGCTTGTTTTTTTTTTTCTTGGTTTAAATGTTTATTTAGTAATAAAAAAGTTACAACTAAAAAAAAAAAAAAATACCTTAAACAAATACCAGTGCATAATATAAATGCAATTGGTAAGTTCGTACTGTTGTTTGCCTTTGAAGTGAACAAATTTGTGTTCATATTTCAACACCAATACGAACGAGTATATGTTATAAAAAGAAAAAGAAAGGGGTAACTTATTCCACCTTGATTTATTTATTTATGTATTATTCTTTCTCTTCTTCTCTTTACGTTTTTAAACACAAAACTTAGGCCAAGGTGAAACACATTCTTAGAAGAAAAAAAATAAGAAAAGTTAGTGGAATATATAGGAGTGATCTTTGTTGCGGTAAAGTGAATTTTCTTCTTTTTTTTTTCAACAATATGCTGGTTTGTGTTAATTTTTATCGCTTTATATCCTAAGCATTGAGTTTTTCTTTTTTTTTTTTTATGTTTCTGGTGAAAAACGGAAACAATAATAAATAAAAATGAACTTCAACACTACAGCCATATGGTAATAATATTGAATAGAGAATCATGCTATGCACAACAGACTGCAAAGTGTTAGAACATAATAGATAAAAAGTTCGAAAAGAAAACAAAAAAGAAAAAAAGGGGAAAGCGGTGCGACATCAAGTCGGAGAGTTGAGCTGTCACAAAGTTAAGGTTTATGCCTTTCCTTTTGTTCTACCTGACGAAGGGTCGTGCACATATAATCTAGGCATCCATGAAATGAGGGGTGGTTCTTATTTTATGCGAGTATGTTCATGTTTATGTAATACAGCAAAACTTAACTCTCATTACTGGGACTTACTGGAACGTCATTGTAACTTTTTTCGATACATAGCAAAGTTAATAAAAAAAGAATTTCCATATAGTCCATCGTGTAATTATCGTACCTAACGTACGGCAAGGTATTCGAAATGCACTATGTTATATTTTTATAGGTTCACATATTTATTCGCTTCGCTTTTACCGCGAATTTCTAGAAAAATATTAGTTTTCCACTGAACGCTTTTTATGCTTTACGCATCATAAAGTTTTTCTTTATATTTTCTTATGTAGTTTTTGCGTTTGTTTTTTTTTTTTTTCTGTCATTTTGCGGTTAACTATTGTATTGTAAAACCTTGATAACTGTCATTGAAATTCTTGGTAATATCCAAGTTTTTCATATGTATGTACATACTGTCAATCTGAGGATAAGAATATACTAATTTTGTCATTATGTTTGTCGTACGTAAAAAGACACATCAGAGAATTCATAAATGAAATATGATAAGATATGAAACTGCTTTACCCAAGTAACCAAAGCTCAGCCCTAATAAAAGAATTCTTTCATTCAATTGATTCATCTCAAAAACTGTCTTGACTAGCTCCTCAGTAATCTGAGGGCAGCCTTTAAGAATGCAACGTCGAAACGATTAACATTCAAGTCTCCATCGAAATTTTCGCCATTAGACATGGTATTCCTTTCACTTCGATGACTTTTGGAACGTTGCAGCTTATTATGGGACACATAATTCATTTACAATTTTTAATTAAGCCTACCATACAAAAAACGCATCATATATATGTTTTTCACTTGCTTGCAATCTGCACATATATGCTTCCGAGAATTTGGAATCTATATATATATATATATATATATATATAAATGATTAACGTAAATAGCGTTAGTGTTTGTCTGTGTATTAAAGACCTTAAAACTTTAACACATAAAGGAGTTCTAAGCGCACCTGCAGTTTCCAAACTTTTTCGTCTCGAAGAATAACATCTCTGCTTGATCCTTTGCAGCGCGATATTATCCAAAATTGGCCCCAAAAGCGAACAAAGATCTTTTTATTCATTTTAGCATTTTTTTATCGTTTTTTTTTTTTTTTTTTGTTCTACACCCTAGAGAATACTCTTATCTTCATCGTAAGATCATAATCGAAGATTTCAACAAATACGAGAGAGACTCTTAAGATTAATCCTGAAACTAAAAAGTTGTAAATCACAAACTTTTCTTAAAGTTTACAAATCAAAAGCAAGAGTAACTCGTAAAAGCATGGGCACATTTGTGGCTGATAGTGTACCACTTAACTCATGCAGCCATGCAAAAACCTGGTAATCGATAAAAGAAAGAACACATTAGGTTAGCGTGCGAAATTCAAAAATTCATTTATGCACGACATCGACAAGACACCTTTAATGAGGTAAGTTGATTGGCCACTACGTAAAGAGTCCGACATGGAGGTAATTCAATAAATAACAGATATTATTTAGGTGTTTGCAAAGGACTTTAGATGAGTTGAACAACTCGTAATTACACATGCTCTTAGCGTGAGATGTGTACAATGAAAGGTCCCGAAAATAGGGTTAGGAACATGGAAAATATCTTATTTAATCTACTCGACAAAGCTACGTATCTCGAGCGAAGGTGAAACTGTAAGTAACAATCTACTTACTTACCGTAGCAATTGGATCAACGTGTTCGAAATTAGGGTTTAGTTTAAGGTTCGGGATATCAAGGAAACTCGATGGCAATTTTTGTATCTGGACTTATAGTTAACATTTATCGCAGTGAATGTATCGAATTGCAATGAGTTTACGGCAGTCAATAAAATGTGCATTTTTCGTACTATCGAGTGAACACTTACTTTCTCCTCTATAAAACTGGTGCCTAGCTCTATGCTAAATACTACTGGCTAACATTCCGTTGCTAATGGGTTCAACATTAGTCGAATTGCATGAACTCATAAGATGTTTGTGCCGAGAATGGCTCTCAAATTGAGTATGCAGTCCATATCGAGAACCGTAACTCCATAGGGCAATTAAATAGTGGAAACTTTAAGCAACGGCTTTAACCGTAAAAATCGAAAATTTGCAGCCGATTCCCTAACTACTGCCTGAAATATATTTTGCGTAAATTTTGGAATACATTGCCTACATATACACTTGATTAGCGTGAGTGCACTGAAAGAAGTCATTTCGCCGCCCTTTAAAATATATCTTATCTAGATTATTAAAATTTTTACATTTTATTCCCCCGCTTGGATTGTCCTCAGTTTGTGTTCGCTTAAAATGTTTCGCGTATCATATGTATGTAGTATGCTTTTAACATTGCTTTGACAAATGGATATTAGTTGCATTAGGTTAAGCGATTATTTTAATAGATGCTTCCCTTTCGGCTAAAGTAGCATATATTAAGGAGATTACTCTTTTCGGTAGTTCATGTTTATTATACGCTTATATATGAACAGATTCGATCGGCATTTAAAGAATAGAATGCATCTGCAGCGAGGTGTGCTAATATGCATTTTAATAAAATTTATGTGTTATCTTATATTAGCTACAATTGATTTCTTGAGAATTGATTGTATTTTTTGTTGCCGATCTTTTCCGTAAGTGAAAAAATTTACCTGCTTTAAGGCAGTGATATTCGTTGTGCAAGTGCTTAGGATAGAAATCGTACTCTACGAGAAAGTAAAAGTAAAAAGACTAAAATCCAAATGTATTGGAGCTTGATTGCCGACCAGGGAATTGCCATAGAAAAGTTGATGGGAATCTATTGAAAAATGACATTCCTTCGCTATGTTCCTCAAAGCAAAGCAAAGCAAAGCAAAGCAAAGCCTTTGTTGTGTTTTTGCAATCATTGTAAAATATCGGGAGTTAAGCTGTCCAGAAATATTCTGATATCAGGTAGCTTCCGTTGTTTCATGTAACCTAATCTAACGTTTCCGAATTATACTTTCGGGAGTTCCGCAATGACTGCTTTAGGATCGAAATTTCGAAGAGTCGCACAAGAATGCGTGACCCATGGGAAGAGAACGGGTGTTTGTTAAATAGGCCTTTATCTTAATAGAAAGAGATAATAGTGCCTTGCGAACGGGGTAACTAGCGTAATATTTATCCCTGTGACGTGGCCGAGATATCCCTGCATTAGCATTTAGACTATGCTAGAGAGACATAAAACGCGAAGTAAAATAATTGAGTGCTCACAGAAACCTATCTATCATAATCGTATCGATAGTTTTCACATTTTACCGCGACTGTAATTATTCGTATACCTTACGATTGATTACACATAATCTCCATAACACTTGCTTGCTCATTGCATTTGAAAGTAAAAAAGAAAAAGCATTTTTTTTATTTTTTATTTTTTTTTTTTTTTTTTTTTTTTAGCATTAAAATAATTTATTATTTTATAATTAATTTTTAAAAAAAATAAAAAAAAAAATAATGAAACAAAGATTGCGTGATTAACAAATAAATGGATATTTATTTTATGATATAATATTTAGATGGGCTGTTAAGCTCTTATAACCAACTTATTTCATTATATTGGCCTGAATGCAATTAGGTAGCTGGCTTGTTATTTGATGAAAAAAAAAACAAAAAAAAAACACAGAAAAACCCATGAACAAAAACGAAAACAGATTTCTTTTCGCGAGAAAGATTTGAAAAGAAAACATATTTTTAATTATCAAAAAGAAAAAAATAAATAAATTAATTAAAAAAAAAACCTAATTAAAAAATTGATTCTAAGTAATGATAAAGCTTTAATGTGAAAGCTTCGTCATCGGTTAAGGCCGATCAAAAATATGCACTGCCCAATGCCCAATCCAGACTTTTTTTCTTCATCTCTCATAAAGTGAAAAACAAATTCGATCTTCTTCCCATATCAAGGCGGGATGCCCCAACAAACAAACTAGCCATTTTACATTAATATATCAAGTTGTTATCGTAAATAAATTTGCATAATAAAATGATAATAAAATGATATAATATATATAACGTGTTTATTAAATACGAGGAGGTATAAAAATTCATTTCATATTTCCAATGCCCAAAATCTCTTCATTTTCTTCTTCTTCTCTTTTACCGAGATTTTAGGCAAATATTCTTGATATATTACTGCATTTTCAGTATTTCAGGCAGAACGTATGGCAAGGGTAAAGAGTGGCCCAATTCCCAATTTAATGGGATTCAATTTGAGCCGAAATCGAATCGAATTGAAAAAATCTTAAAAAATATGAATAAAAACGCATTAATATAATCATCTTATCATTCATCCCTTAAGATGAAGGTCCAGAATTTAAAACTTACTTTTTATTTCTACAAACTTGATCTGTGTGAATAGGAAAGAAATTAAAAATTTTTGAGAATTTCTCAAAACGCAATGATGAACTGAATATGCGGCATTTTTGTGCAATAAGTATAAAAATGTATTAAAATACATTCACACGCCTATAAAAAGCATTTATTAGGAAACCTTAAAAATGACCAGTTTTCGCTAATCCTTTACATTCAGAGATTGCAATTAATAGAGTGAACATCATATGAAGGAATTTTTTTGTTTTTTGTTTATTTCAACTTGTTAGTCAGTTAAATGCATGCATCATAACGTGTTCAAAATGTTATCAGTTAAAGTTTCTTCATTTTCGTGTTGAGTGTTAAGATAATAACTGCGGAAGAAAAAAAAAAAACAAAATAAAATAAAAAAAATAAATAATAATAAGAAGAAGAAGAAGAAGCAAATTTATTATATTGATAGTGTAATAATAAATAAAAGAAAATATTGAGTGGCTCGGTAATTATTCGCTTGCAAATGTATACATATTTCAGTTAAGTTGGTAAAGTTGCAAAATCGAAAGGAAAATAAAGAAAAACCTTTATTTATAACTTAAGTCTTGTTGTTGTTAAACTCTGGCGATAAAATTTTGTTGACACACGTTTAGTTATAATAAACGGCAAAACGGCGTTTTTACAACAGCGACGATTATTTAGCGGTGGGGGAGGGAGTTTAAGTGGCTCCTTGGTTGGTAGTGGTAGTGGTGGTGGTAGTACAATAACTACCGCTGCTGCCAATAACCATCATGGCTCCACTGGCGCTGAACATCATCAGCACAATATTGTTACAACAGCAACAACAATAGGCAACAATTCAACTGCCTTATCGTCACATCACAATATTGTCAACAACAAAATTCATAACTCTAACAGCACCAGTAATGGTAATAACAACCTGTCAACATGTTTGATAAATCAGCAACAACACCAACACCAACAACATCAACAACAGCACCACCACCAGCACCAGCACCACCACCAGCAGCAACAGCAGCAGCAGCAGCAGCAGCAGTATATTAACCATAACAACAACACCGTAGCAATAAACACTAATATAACAACCTCCAGCACCACCAAATATAAACCACCTTTACTACCAAAACGTAAGTAATGGCACAAATATACATTTTCATATACGTATAAATTCGTGTTAATTCTGTAAGTCAAGCTAAGTATTATATGGCAGACAAGTAAGTATGGGCACTAAGCGCAATGCTAGAGAGTAAAAGGTGTTTAGTGCAAATATTTAACCATAGCCCAACCACTAAAAATATAAAAAAAAAGAAAGAAAAGGTTTCTATGTATGTATAACATTTGTTGATTTTGTTATTTTTGTCATTCATTTCTTTTTTGTTAGCATTTCTAAAACAAAAATTTATATCTTGTTGCGTTTTTTTTTTTTTTTTTCTTTTTCTCTATTTTTGCGCTAAACTGGCAACTGGGTTATGCCATATTTGGCATCAAACAACTTTATAGTTATGTATGTTTAGGCCAATGCTTTCAACTGCGCCATCATCCATATCAACCGGTATAAATGTCAATATGGGTATACCTAGGCATATAGATTGAATATACAGATTGTGTGTAGAGTTCGAATGTTGTTTTATGCACATAAATAAATATGTGTATGCTTGTCCCTCTATTTAAAAGCGAAAATTCACCTAAACAAATTAAGGCAATGCATTGTCTTTGCGTTAAATTGCTTTTAATTAATAACAAGGAGTGAAATTATATTTAATCAAAAAACTGAATTCGATTACATCGATTACCGCCATCCTACTTTTATGCAAAAGATATCTCTCATATATATGTACCGATTATTGTATATATGTAATATAATATTATATACAAAAAATAGTTCATAGCTTATGATCAAAAAATAAAAATACATTTATTTATTTATACACTTACACACAATAATGCAACATAAGAATTTTCCATCATTTCTGCAACATGTGTATGTGTTAACCTTAATATATTTGTTGAACAATATTCTGAAGTAATGTTCCGAATGATAGTCTGAACAATATTTCAAAATACACTATCTTGTATATTATTATTGTCGTGACCGTCCCTCACCTTCCCCCGTACAACCATAGCGTCAATCTCTTAAAGTGTTCTGCAGTCACTTCTCATCATGATGATAACATCAATTTGGGTCTCTTTATTCCGCTTATGTCCCGCTATTTTTGTGTTTTCCTCCAGTAATTCAATCTTAATGCAGTTACCTCCATAAGCATGATTTGCATAATTTGGTTTTTATGCATCGTTTCCTGGGAGTAGTTGAACTCTTATCACCAAGTTGGTGGTGTCAATGTCCTGATGAGAGTTGAAATCTAGTTAACATCTTTCTTTTTCTATGCATCAGATAGATATGGTAAACGTACAGTTAAGATTTCACTATTTGGAATTAATGTATACTATATTCAGTGGACGAAGCCGCCCAATAAGAAGACTTATAAAGATTATTTTGATAATGATAAATTGTCAAAATTGCCTAACTAACGACTAGCCAAGTAGTTAAGAATCGCGAGTAACAAGTCGCAGTATTCGCGATTTCAAATGTTCGTGCGGCAGAGTGCACTTTGGTCTTAGCTATAGTGTGCGCTAAGTGAGTAAATGCGTAACACTTCGGCATATATACATTAGCCTGCGGGTACTTTCTCTTTCTCTCTCTCTCTCTCTCTCTCTCTCTCTCTCTCTCTCTCTCTCTTTCTCTCTCACAACATCCCTCTCTGAGTGATTCGTTATATAAAAACAAAAAAAAATATTAGATTTTATCAAAAACGCGTAACATATGGCAGCGCCAAGAAACGAAAAGAGTTATTTAGAAATATGGTTACTGGCCTGGCGTCCTTAAGGTCAAATTCTTTATTTGCGTTTTGTAAGCGCTACGGGTGAAGTAACTGTTAACGAATTCTTTCATCGACTTCGCTGGACGACGTGATCTGAAAGAGCTGTTCTTCTCCTACCACTGATTGGCTATGTATACCAAGTTTAGCTAACTTTAGGACTTCTTCACCTGAATAGGAAACGTGCAAGTTCAAGTTCGACTCCAAGTTTTGCCTTTAGATAATCATTCCATTTTTGATCCGTAATAAAAGTTGTTTAAATGTTGTCTCTTTGCTATGATACACGCGTCCCATGGAGATTACGATTTGTATTCGAATTTGCAATAAACTTTTCGAAATTAGGATACTGATGACGCTTGGCACGTGTGTAAAAAAGCATAACAAATTTGACGTAGTTTTTCAATTGTTGTGATTTTCTAAAACGTCAAAGCCTTTCAGTTCCATTGATCTTCTTAATTCGCTTAATACCAAATCTTTACTAATTTAATATTATTTTACAATTTTCATAGTATTCATGCCTTCATGCTTGACGTTCACTTCAGGTCAACAATTGCATCTGATAATCTTCTATGTAAAACAAAGACATAAAATAAGTAATGAACCGAAATGCATTCTCTTTCAACAATAATCTCTACATTGATCTATGATCTATTACACGCTTGCATAGTTTATATGCATGAAAATAGTCAGCTGCATGTTCTTTTTTTTTTTTCGCTCTTACCATGAATATGAGAAATATTTCTTGGAATTTTACTTTTTTTAGATGCGAATAAGTTCGTTTTACCATTTTGCTTGCAACTTTTAGAAATCCGGTGCAGACATCTAGAAAACTTTCATATATAAATGATGTCTCGAACAAAAAGAAAAACAAATCCTATTATTTCTAGGAAACGGCATCCCTTCAACATTTTACGTTCATTCTGGCATTTGTTTTTGAGTTAAAATGAGTTTCAAAACAATGGAAAAATCCGAGTTGCTCAGCATTGGCTTGAAAAGTGGTTTACGATAGTCGCGTAACTCGATTGCAAATCAGAATTTTCTGCGGTTGGATGAACGCAATGGACGGCCGAAACAACTCAGACAACTTCAGTGGCTTGACTCGGAAAACCGAATTGGAAAAAGTCGTAAAGGCCATTGAACTAATGAATTACAAAGTATTTATCAATCAATAACGATCGGATACATTGCGCATCAGTACGGCTCACATCGGCTACCCCTTGATAGGGCCACAATTACAAACAAGATAAGAGATTTTTGTATCTCTGAAAGTTTTTCATTGCTGCTTCTTTATCCTTGTCATGCTTTACTTACTAATAAGCGATACTTCGCCTTATGCAGCCATTCACTTATATTCTTAGTAGTGCGCCGAAAACTATACATTCTTTTTATGTAAATTCAAAGATATTCAAAATTCAATTAACGTGAACCAGATGTAGAAAGCTTATTATTATTATTATTATCATTATTATTATTATAAATTTAGCCAGAGAATAAATTCTAAGACTAAAACTTAAAGCACTAGCATCTAAGGCTTTCGGCTTTTTATTAAAAACTCTGCCGCACTTGAGATTTGAACCCACGACCATTGAGTTGCTAGTCGAGACTCTTTGCCTACTCGGCTACTCAGGCGGATCATAGAAAACTTAATTGAATACACTTGTTCAAGGATCGCTTCTGTCATAAAAAAGCGCGTATACTTTGTTGACAGCCTTCATATAGTGGCCTAGGGCATCCAATTGTTTTTTCGCATTTAAAATGTTACTTTTTCTTTAGATCGCTTATATGAATTGCTATCGAAAAAATAAAACGTCCTAGTCCGAATTTAGTCAGGTCAATTTCTATGTAAAATTGTTATTAGGAAAGGATTTTCAAGAAGGAATATTGAAAATTGCGGCCTTTTATCCCATAAAGATTCACTTTCCGCAGCAGCAGTTATATGATAAGGCGTTCGACAAATGATCTCGTCCGATCCTTTTGAAGTTTTCACACCAATTTACAATGCCGCGAATACTATTACTAAGCAGTCCATGTCGCGTGTAACGACTTTTTAAAATATGAGGAGTGATCCGTAAACCGTTGCAAATGCGTTTGTGTTTGGGTCAAGCTCATCAGTATATGAAATTTCATCAAAATACATGGGCAGACGACCACGCTTATATAGATTCAGAAAATAATTCTGAATTCGGTCTGAATCGGTATAATAAACGTTGTGTCATTCTTAAGCTCTTCTGGATGTCTGCGCAAACTTAATATACCTTGTAGCTGTGTAGTGGTGTAGGCTATAAAGAAGAACGTTAGGCAAGAAAACCGGATATTTTCAAGATACACATTAAAACTCCTTTATAGGAACCTAATATTTCTTTTTAGTTCTGTATCTTTGCCTACATCTTCTTTCATCACAAAATTATTTCTGGTCTGAACGGACAGTTTTTGTTGATAGATCCGTTTTGTTTTAAGGTTTTCCAGCATAAGACGGTTTCTTGCTTTCAGTAAACGCTACCCCATGCTTTCTTTGCCAAGCGATTTCGATTTGTTGTTAAGGGGAGATATGAGACCAAATCGATCGGCAATTGATTCGCTTTGTAAAGGGTTTCCTTTTCAAGCAGGTAGAGAATTCATATGTTTTTTCATGAGGACATATTCAAATTTGCAGCAACCGAAAGTATAAGTATAAATTGAAATAAGCATGTCCATCTGTCCGTCGGTGTAGTTTAGTGTATGTGGCAGACGTTTTCTGGGCCTTAAATATGTAGATATCAGGTTCAAATTTGGCAATAGCATTGAAAGTTCTTGCAGGCAATTTGGTTTAAAAAATGGACGCCCGCAGTGCAGCTTAATTGAGAGCTTTTCCTCGTTCAAAAGCGCATAAAAATGCATTTTTTGTTCATTATTCATATCTAGTGATCAAAATTTCCAAATATCTTCTATGGCTGATCCCACAATACTTGGACAAAACTAGAAAAAATCGGCCCACATCCTCACAGTTACGTAAAATATCAAAATTCTATTACTTTTTTATGGGTTTATTTAAGAAAAGTGTCAAGGGTATAAAAGATTCGGCCATAATCAAATATAATATGCTTGGCTATGTAATTTCGAGATGAGCGAAAAATTGTTTGTCGGACGGTTTGGGAAAGTTGAACTGACTCGAACAAGTGTATTTATATTTTGTGGGATATGAAACCTTTAAAGAAATTTCAAACGTTATCTACGATGCTTGACTTGTTAGAAGTGCAACCCTAAAAAAACATTTTGATCTTGTAGCTAATCAAGTTTCATGTATATGCGTGTCAATAAAAGCGTCATGGACTCGATTACCATTTGTTATTTTCTACACCTGATAAAAAAAACACTGAACTGAATTCTATGTACACTGTTTTGTGCTTAAAATAAACACCCGGTCACATATATACGCGTATAAATAAATGAAAATATGCATGTGTGCATTAAGTGTATTAAGTGAATTGAAAATGCTGTCGCATATGCCTTTTTTACTATTATTATACCCTTTACTTTACTAATAATGACATTTACATTTACTTAGCTTTATAAAAAAAAACAAACATTTCTCTCAATTTCATATAAAGCGGTGCATATTTGTACAAACATACATATGCACGCTATTTCCGGACTATGTTCATTTTAAACTGAATATGAAAAACAGTAAAGAAAAATAATAAGCAGGAAATTATATTCGGCTGTAATCGAATCTTTTGCATACCACCACCTTCACCCTTAAAAAATAGTAAAGAGAATCAAAATTAAAAATGAAATTTCCCCATTTTGTAGTATTGGCTTGGGGCAACTGACATCCCATTCTTGTAGTGTCGAAAATTTTTTAGTGCAAATTTTTTATCGTGTATGTATCGTGTCTATAGCTGTTAGCCATAGACAAATAATCCAAATGTTTTGTACTTTTGAAAACAAAAGTATCCTTGATCTATGTTGCATTGTAGGCGTGTCCTTTGTCCGACCGATTCCGCCAAACTTGAAACATTAGGCAGCCTAACAGATGTAAATGCTTAGATCGATAGATTCAAAATTTCATGCTAATCGAGAATATATATATATATACTACAGTATGGTAGAAGCGCTGACGCTTCCTTCTAAGGGTTGCAAAAGTTTTCATAAAATGAATATACCTTCAAGCTTCGGTTGTATGTACCAAAAAAAAAAAAAAAAGAATCTTTTTTTCTTTATCAGTTTAGTATACGTGACTGCAATTGTTTTCATAGTAAATTATTTAAATATGAATCATTGTAATGGCATTATTTAATGAGAAAACCTGCTATACATTTATTTGAATTGCATTCTGCTGTTTAATGTTTTTCAAATTTGTTGCAAACACAATACACCTTCTAATCGTCGACTTGAATTGACGCTCACATAATATAACATGTGTACGTGTCAAGTGGTGAAAGTAAAGGCGAATTAAACGAGAAAAAAAAAAAGTAATATTCGCTTAAGATTTATGGGTTTGGGTTTTTAGCGAAATATCCAAAACACTTTGTCACTGTCACAAACTGAGTTATGATAAATGTTACTTTTTGGCATCGTTAACTCGAAAAAAACAAAAACAAATGTATCAGGGATAATTCGTTTTTATTCCCGTCATTTTTAATAAGTTACCTAATTTTTTGCTCTTATTGTTGTTTACAATTCATACCCAAACCTCGCTGATGGATGGGTATGAAGACAAATTCCATACCTGTTAAGAAAAGGTTAAACCTCTAGAACGATATAGAGCCGAGGACCGTTATTTTGAAAAATGAACTTGTAATGTCTTTTTTGCATCTAGTGGTTGTTATCCTTAAATGTTCGGCACAGTTGTATCAATCATTTTTGGTAGGCTTTCCTGATAGATGGCCTCTTTGGCTGCAAGTCCTCACCACTGCATTTTGCGCTTTCAATATTGTATCCTATCCATTTTCCATCACACGCTACATATCAACAGCAATTTTTACACCCTACCTTACTTGCTTTGCAAAGATATATTAAATTTGTGAGTTGGTATGCAACACCCAGAAGGACTTGAAATAGACCCAGTTTTTATTATGCAGCAGAAACACTTTCCGAGTTGATCTAACCTTGTTTGTCCGGCTGTCCGTCTTTCATTTTTGCGTTCAAGCCACAGATTGCAATTCTTGACAAATTTCGATTACATACGTTATGCTAACGTATTTTGGCCCAAGGACGAATGTTATCGAAAATGGTTCGGATCGGACTACTTTCTCGTTCCTTTCTCATATAACACCTTATTTTCAAAAGTCGGCGTATGAGTAGCTCCATTAAGCAAAGTAGTACAGCGTGCTTAACGGTGGACTACGGCTCACTATATTTGTTCTTAAAATTCAGGGAGAAAACCAACGCTTTTCGTACCAAATCCGGCCGATAAATAAACTAATTTGATATGCTGACGTCCATTCATCCAAGGATGAATTTGATATTGTGATATGTTTTGACCCTTGAACCCTTGACCCTTTGCTATTGAAAATGGTTCGGATCGGTCCATTTTTTCAATCACTTCCCATATAACGCTCTATTCTGATAAGTCGTGACATGGAAAAAGGTTAAGATATTCAAATTTTTCGGCAAAAGTGGCTAAATCGTAGCATTTCGGCATTCTAAGTTGGTATGAAAACTTTAGACGGGCTGAGGCAACTTTTGAACCCCCTGTCATAGAACGAACACTGAAGTTCTTCTGACAAAGAGGTACAATTTTCAATACTTTGTGAAAAAATTATTTCATAATAGTAGTTTAACGTAAATAAATTGGCTGTACCAAATATGGACCATCTCGACCTGTCCTAATAAGTATTTCGACGAAAATTCATTCTTTGTAGAGCAGTGAAGTCGAAGTTTTAATATGTGGTGATGAAAATTGATCCGTAATAGTAATTTTATATAAAAAAAAAAATGAACTCTGCAAAATTTGGACGATCTACGCCTAGTTTTAAATCCTGTTCTATGTAAGGATTAAACTTGTACATTATAAATACGCTTTCATATAGAAACAAACTGTAATTTTTGTGTTCTATAATAAGAATAAGAATTGTGTTAGACAATTTGGTATAGGATATTTAATGGTCGGCCTTGTCCAACTATAATGTTCTTATTTGTTTCAAATAAATTATTTACATATATGTATAAAAATTTCGCGAGCGTTTTTATGTAAGTCAAGAACTGACATTAGCATAACGTTTGATTTACTCAAGTAACTCATAAATTTTAATTCTTCTAAGCACTTGAAAACGAACGAGAACTGGGCATGTACAGAAAATGGCATTCACCTAAAAGCGGCTTAGCATTGAACATTTTCTCCTCCCTTGGCAGTTATTTCAGAACTGGACCTATTATACTCTTCATCTGCCTCCTTTGTTTTTCTTTAAACTGATTGCTATGCAATTTACTTTTGATTTGCGACAATACAAAAGAAAGAAGAAATCATAAGATGCCAAGTTAGGATTGCACAGTAATGGATAAGGTGACCCAAAATTATCGCAAACTTTAAATTACGCGGAATTGGCACAGTGAAGTGCTGTCAACGAAAAAAGAAGAATAAGAAAACAAGGATGGTTCTGTCGTTTTCGACAATAGCAGAGGCGATACGATGCTCTTCAGAAGAAAGCTACACGTTCTTTATTTATTAGCTTCATATTCATTCGAACGCCCATCCATGCATCTATCGAATATTTTTCTTTCGATCCAAGGTATATATATATATATATATATATATACATATATATATATCTACGTAGCATTGTTCGATGTCTCATCTGAAGCTCTTCACTGCAATCATTTTCTTTGCATCTGGCATCACTTGAAAAGGTCCTGCTTACGCAATATCCAAAGCGTAGAAACTTTTTTTTACATCATAGCAATTATACGAAATATTGGCAAAGCCTGGGGCAAAGTGACCCGCTGTATTCTTGCTGCGATAATTTACTTTTAAAAAAGTGATAAATTATCACACGAAAATGTTCTTACCTCAATTTCGTTGATTTGGCTAAAACATATAACCATTAAGTGTGTGTGCAAACTGACTGACAGCTGATTTTTTTTTTGCTGTATTTTTTCCTTTGCAGTAACAATGAAATTGCTTTGAAAACTTGCAGCGCCTCTCCAAATTATTGTGTTCAAGTCATTTAAGAGAGCGATACCCTGGCACCCGCGTATAAGTAATACTAAAGTATTTCCCGTGATTCGGTCCATTTCAGGTTATTCAGGATGCTTTGCAACCGAATATCGGCGAATATATAGCTAGTAGTTGCCTGCCTTGTTCATCGTATTGTTGACACTGTTTATTACTCTTGTACTGGGTTATTATTATCGTGTGTATTTATATACAAACTTTGTTTAGAAAGAAAGGAAAACTAAAAGACAATAGAACATAATTGCCAACAATAATTTATGAATGAATTAAAAATGAAAAAAAATGCAAACACACATGCATATATGCATAGCATAGCATATAAAAGAGTGAAAAATTTGTGTCAACTTTGTATTTCAAGTATGATTTCCACGTTATGTTTTATGTTTCGAATGTGGCATGTGAACGCGAACAGTCATGTGAAAAAGCAAAAACACAACAAAGTGCAATTTAAGGTTTTTGATATCCGTTTACTGCCAATTAAGTTATGTAGAATAAAAATGTTTTTCTTTTTGTTCTTTTTCATGTGTATAAAGTTTTAGACGAATATTTATGGTTGCTTGTGCCAT
Source organism: Glossina fuscipes (assembly GCF_014805625.2). Taxonomy (NCBI): domain Eukaryota; kingdom Metazoa; phylum Arthropoda; class Insecta; order Diptera; family Glossinidae; genus Glossina; species Glossina fuscipes. The sequence continues at coordinate 27,201,885 of NW_023998414.1, read as the reverse complement.
AAAAATATTTACATATTTTTGCATAAATATTTCAAATTAGATTTAAATTTTTTTTTTATTCTTTTTTAAATGAAATGCAAAAAAAAAAAAAAAAAAAGACAAAAAAAAATTGATTCAATTAAAGTTGATTTTATTTTTAGCATAAAGTAAACAATTAAAAAAAACTATTACGCGCTTGGGGGGGAATTTTTATTATAAAGAACCTAACAGAATTATATGAAAGCCAATGAAGTATTCGCTAGTAGTCAGCCGGTCGAGGAACTACTATATAAGATAACTATAATCGAGCCTAGCAGAGAAATGACTCTTTTTTCAGTTCCAAAATATGGCAACCCTTTCACATATAAGGCAATTTTCCCCAGATCGTGTTCGCAGAAAGTTCGCAAAATGACTTTACAGTTGCTATAGTAACCTCGTTGGACATGAAGTGTCTTTCAGAGCAAGACCTCTTTCGACCTCGTAGCCCAAATGTTGCCGAATCTTGATGCAACACTAGCTCGCCTTGTTCTTACTTATTGTTCGTTAGGCACTTTGATTACTTTGTGGGAAAGTATTCAATGAGAGGCGAATTTCAGAAAGCATTCACCATCACAAGACTCCTTGGCCGATGAAGTCGATATAATTTTGTTTTTATAATACATGGTCACCTGCTTGCATCTATTTCTTCGATTATCGGCTTATTTCTGATCCGTAAGATTGACTGGTCCTCTATATATAAAATTTATAGCGCCTGTTCATCTGTTCGCCTTTTTAATTAAGCGAGTGTAAATTTTGACGAGCATAGAGAAGAATAGGAGGCTTGGGTCACCTCGGTCTAAGTGGCAGAAAATGAAAAGGCGACGTAGGCATAATCCATTCCTTTTCAACGAAGTTATTAATTCAATCGTGCTTGCATTCGCCTTGGGATAAACCTTTCAAGGAAGACCATACCCTACTTTACTTTAGTTGGAAGCCGCTCAGAGGCTATCTTGATTTACCTAATATGGCCAATTACTCTGATATGAGATACGTTCACAAACTCTTCTTGGGGCATATATCTTGCGTCAAAAGAGTTCAAGCTACTAGTACGATTTAAAAAATCTGAAAAGGCCCTCTCTAGAATACACTAGCATGTTGCATTGACAAATGCGTCTTGGGGCAAAATCATTCGCGACGTTAACGTTAATGACCTGATGCCACTAGATAACTTAATACATTATTGTTAATACGTTGTCCATGGTTTGAGTAGAAGAGAAACTGTTACAAAATTCGACTTTATATCATTACTGTGATCTTTCCATAAAATCTAGTTAGGAGTTTTTAAAACTAATATAACTCCCAGGGCGGAGATGTATTGACCGATGTGCCGCAGAGGGGCGATTTACAACACGATTTACAACGAACTCAGAAATGGACCGACTTAGTTAAAGGACCGTTGCTGTGATCATAATACCAACTGCATTCTAATATCGTTTTATCTTGCTCTCACGGCTTACAAGGTGCCACTGATAATATTTAGAAATTCTCTTCTTTTCATAGTCTAAAATAGTTTATTCATTTCGGGAGGGATTAAGAGAGACTTACCTTTTATTATAACGATCGAGCTAACTCGATCGTTTCTTGAAACGACTTAAGCTTATCTGCTTGACTGAATGTGTGCGCAATATCTGGCTATGGGTATCTTTTTAACGTTATGAATTTTGAAATACTTTGATCCAAAAAGGAACACTGTTACCCATTACAAATGGGTTAAATCAGATCATTTATCATTCTGTATATGAAGCATTATTTTGAAAAAGTCCTTCGATAGATATTATCACTAAGTAATAGTATTTTCGGATCGTAAATTGACGGAACAAATTTGGCTCGTCTGGGACCATTTTTTGAACCATCTGCCCAATAATCGTTTGTACGAAAGTTAAGTCTTTGTATGATAACAAAATCGAATCCGATTTCATGCGTAAATTTATTGTGGTATTTTTAAGCTATATAGGCTCATTTGAGGCACCCTTCTCGTATTATGCTACGAGAAGTAGTGTAAGATATTTAATGTTCGATCTTGTCCGATTAAAATGTTTTTATTCGCTTGGATACCGAAGCGAAGTGAGCCGTGGAAGAACATCTACGCTTCCTATCCCGATTTTGATGATTTGTTGAGCGTAGAGCGACGAACGCATACACGATAAAGGAAAACAAGTTTAATTAGCGCAGTTTAGCAGCACAGTTTAAAAGTGGTTGCAAGCAGATCAAGGCGATCTCTAAGTAATAGTTATGCGGAGGCAAATTGTGTATCGTACAACTAAAATTTGAAAGTTGCAAATAAAGTGACGAGTTTAGTGCTTAGGGGATAGGCGCGGAACGTGCCTTTAAGCAAACTAGAAAAGTACTTACGGAAAATTATTTATAGAAAATTCTTAAGAAGAAATACTAAAACGTCAGTTGTTGTTTAAATTTTCAGTAATGACTTGAATTTCAGGCAAACAAAACGCTATTTATGGAACACAGCACCAAACAGTACACTATAAGCATAATTCCAATCAGCTTTAGCTCTGTTCTTGTTAACAAATACCATTCGGTGTTGAGTTTGTATTGATTGAAAACTAAACGAAAAATAAATTGAAGAAATTGAAGAAAAACGATTCGATGGGAAAACTCTTTAAGTAAGAGTCTTCAACGTAAGCATTCATACAGATACTCAAGTATTTTTGCTGCTGCTTTAAAAAGATCGATCTTGCAAAATATGCTTTAATGGGAATTTTTCATCACTAGTTTTGTTTTTTATTTTTCTCATTTAGCATTCGATCATAATATGAAGAAATGAATTGAATTATGCTCAAAATATGCACACATAGATATCATAATTATTTATTTATTTATTTATTATGTTTTCAATAATATCGAATTCAATTACAGCAGTTTCGGTTCGCTTGTACACTTTTTCAAGTTTTTTTCATTCATATTAATAGAGAAGTTAAAGGCTGGCAAACAACGTGAGTATCAAAGAAAGAGAGAGGTATGCACAGAACCACGATTATGCCAAAGTGTTAATTGGCAAAGTTGAAGGCATTCGATACACTTGGTGTTGTTGAATAATTATAAATAAATAACTATCCCAGTGAAATATCCATACGAGCAATGCATTATTTTGAGTATTAGCTAAAGGAAAACAACAACAACAACAACAACAACAACAACAACACCTTCAATATGTAACTCATAGAAAATAATTATATGCACAAAACTTAAACTTAATATTAATCTCTATTATTATTAAGCGGTAAGTATTAGCTAATTAATATGTTATTGTGTGCTGCCTTTATGTCCTTATGAATATAGATTTCTTTTAGTCTGCGTGGCATTGATTCTATCAAAGGGGTTTCTCAAACTGGTCACACCAATTTTCTCCCATTAGACTACTGCTTAAACTTTGAGAATATTTTGGTGGAAAGTATTCGGCAGAGATCCTCAATTACTTGTCCAATTATCACCACACAACAACCTCTCCACCAAAGTCTATCAAGTTCTTCTCTCTGCCTCTCCCCTTCTCTCTCTCTCTCTCTCTCTCTCTCTCTCTCTCTCTCTCTCTCTCTCTCTCTCTCTCTCTCTCTCTCTCACACACACACACACACACACACACACACACACACACACACACACGATAAGGAATCTACTGCCACGGTTTCGCAAGTAACCTTAACCACTTTACTCAACGATATGCTATATCCTGCCAATATTTATGCTGACCATCAGGTTCGTTCAAATTAAACTTTTCCTACCCACTGCCAATATAATATTGCCGAATTCTTCGAATGCACGGGCATTTGCATAGTGTTGAGTTAGGCGCGGTTTGGCAATGTTGTGCTCACGTCTAAGACTGATGGAAAAAATTCTACACAAAGCCATGTCTGTCCGGACGCGTTTATTTCGAAAGACGACTTTCCAAAACAGCAAACTTTTTTTTTTTTTTTTATTCCAATTCTTTACAGCATCTTTAAAATAATTCATTCTAGTAAAATGCGTAGGATTTTTCCGATAGGTTAGTAGTTTAGTTAGTTAGTTTATTAATCAAAGAATTCTTTTCTCTTTTTTTTTTTTTTGGTGTCTGTCGCATAAAAATCAATAGCTTTGAGAAATCTTATGATGGGCACAATTAGCAGGCGTTTAGATTCTTTTTTGAAGTTCAAAATTGCAGCACAGGTCATTAAATGAAAGCTGCCTTGCGGGAATGAGTCCGTCGCTGCCATTTTTTAAAAATATTTTTCAAAATATAATCTTTTAACGCTCAATACTTTAATACTTGATAAACTCTTCGAAAATGTTATCATTCGATTATCTTACTTTGCATTATCTTACCCTTGTTTTCCCCCTTAAGCGCTGTAATGAGTCAGTTAGTTAGTCTTATGTAGGTGGATATTTATGTCACTGTACTTACACTTGTTTACTTTAGAAAGTTATTTGATATGGAAAATAACAGACAGAAATCAATGGATTATTTTTTTTGTTGTTGTTGTTGTTGTTGTTGTTTTCATCTTTATACTTAATATGGGCAAAAGTGACGCAAAACAAAAGCCGTTGAAATTCACCCACGACATAAAGTCGAAGAGATTTGAAAGAAATTCAAGATTTTCTTACTTAGGAAACATATCATACATACATATATAAGTGTGTGCATAAGTATGGTGAAGTGATATGCATATAAAATTTGTTCATATACTTTTCCCACATACCTGTTATCGGGGCACATTACTATGGTATCATCATGGATATGATAATAATAGTAAGAAAGTTTTGTATAATACTTTGGCAAATGAAGGAAACCAATAAAGCAAACGGGAACAGCCGTATATAGGTTAAGTTGAACTTAAGATAACTTACAAATACAAATTGAAAGTCTTGTACACACACACACACACATACACACACGCACAAAAATTTAATTAAGACGCAAACAAGAAATACATTATCAGTGAACTGAAAAACTCATACGAACAACGACAGCATTAAAAATATAGTCAAAAAAGGGAAAGGAATGAACAAATCATCAAATTTATTTTAATAAACGTGAATTTTTTTTTTTTTTTTTTAATATTATTTATTCAGCATCAGTATCGTAATAATAATAATAATAATTTTAATTTGATGAACTTGTGTGCATTTAAAAAAGAATGAAAAATGTATTACGATATACTTTAAGTAATTTAATTTAATTAACTGTTATAGCACTTAGAGTATGCCGTGACAGTTGATGGGAATATAGGTTAATCCGTCAGAGACTAAAACACTAAAATACAATAATAATAATAATAATGATGATGATGATGATGATGATGATGATGATGATAATAATAATAATAATAATAATAATAATAATAATAATAATAAGTAAGAAATGTTGTATTATTTTTTAACCCATTCACTCAATAATTTGTTTATTCATTCAATAAAACCATACATGCATAATAATTTGATATAAAATACACAAGTATGTAAATGCATGCATACGTATATGCAGATATACATGCATTATGATATTCTATTATGGGCAAATGGCTGACTGACTGACTGACTGACTGACAACTGACTGCTATATTAATGCTTTTTGTTGTTGTCTATTAAATGCTCTCACTCTCTATCTCTTTCATATAAAAAATAAATGCACACATACAAACAAAAATCGTTATAGTAAATATCTTGCATTCATTTACATACATCCGCAGCGATACATATATACAATATATGTTATGCTACAATGTCTGACTGCGCTTGTATAATAACTATCTACTTGGATTGCGACGAGCGCACCCGCCTACAACAAGCTTGTACTCATATCAATTGCTTGTGTGCGGTCGTTCATAACATGTTCTGTTATTCTTAAGGGAATTCTTACACTGTAGTCATGTTGTCAGTTGCCACACTTCTTAATTACATATTTATTTGCGTATGATATACATATATATGTATGTATGTGAAAGTAACAAGTTATGTATATATATATATATATATATATATACGTATATTAAAGTAATTTGTAGCCAGCCTGTCTATGTTTATATTATAAATTTTTAATATTATTTCAGTTCGTTTCCCTTTATCTCATTATTTTTTTTTTTTTTTTGATTTTTATTTTTATCTTAATTTTTGTTTTTGATTTTTTTTTTACGCACCACCGCAATATATCCGCCCTTTTCATTTTGTCAAAATGTTTGCAACATCCATAAGGGAGTTCCACGGATCGTATAAAGTATATACGTTCTGAATGAATGTAAACATTTCCGCCTGTTTGGTGTGCGGCGTAAACATTTAGCTCGTTCAAGTTTGCTAAAAACATTGAACGTTCTTCCAATCAGATTGGTAATAAGAATTGATCAAATCGGTCCAAAGACAAGACCACTGAGAACACCTCTAATATCGCATTACTTATAAACTACAACAGATGAAGAGACAAAAATTTGCACGATCCTCCACTACCGTCGGACTTTTCATTTTCCATGTTGGTCTTAAGAGAAAATTTGATACGTAAAGAAGATTCATCCGTTCACTGCCGAATTTAATGACCCTACTGTTTTTTTTTCCTTTTTAAAGCTGAGAAAACCTGCATCCGTCTTAGAATGAATCTTTTGTTAGTTGTTATGGCATTTAAACAAAAAAAAACAAAAAAAAAAAAAGGAAAAAGAATTCTCTAATCCCCTTAGAGCGAAGATTGAAGCGTCGCCGCCTAAAGTGAGTGCATGAAAATTGTATTGTAATACTGCATTAACATGCATCATAGCGTGCATATGTTGAGTACCTATCGGATATCAACAAAATGTTCACATTCTTGGTCGGGCTGTTCGGAGAAAAGCCTTCTATCTAGTGGCCGGTTTTCCCATAGAACATACAACGCGAGAATGTTCTTAAGACTCCTTTTCTAACCTAGGCGCACTGCTGTAGACGCTAAAATTAAACCGATAGGTCGAAAAAGAGGCAGTTAGGCTGAGATGATAGCGGTGTCTTCTTTGAGTACATCGTTGACTTATGGAGAAGGTGGAGAAGATTTTCTAGTCCGTGATTATTTTCAAATTAGATCGACAGGTATAGCTAGATACTGCGAAGGCTGAACGAATGTTAGATCGATCACGGAGCTCCGAGAATAGTCCGACGAGTGCTTTTCTTAGTGACTTTAGTTAATTTATCCACATATATATATATATAGTTATAATTTTGGGCACATTGAATACATGAAGGCATTAGAAGGGAAGACACAAGACGTGGTCCACATACATGCCATTAGTGCTGGTGCTTTAGCAAGAACGCGGCTTCCAAAAGCGATCTATCTAAAATATCGTGTATTACTGCGTAACCTATCAGCAACCACCATGGAATGAGATATGATTCTAGGGATTTGACACCTGGTGTAAGAAAATAGTTTTCGATCTGTAAAATATAAAATGAAAGAAATAGGCGAGGACTATACAGTGCAGCAAATAATCCAAACAATTACAATAAAATGGAATCGATAATGATTTTCGTTTCTTCTCTCGTTTTTACGATTTTCTTTTTCTGCTTCTTATGCTATGCTATGCTTTTTAAAATTCTTGAGGCCGTGAATTGTTTCCATCGTTTAACAATGAAAAAAAAAAACATATGTGAAACATATATATCAAATATATATGCCGGGACCAGCTAATGCTCTTAATACGTACACGTATATACACGTGTTATATGTGATTAGATTTAGATGCAACTATTTGTAACGCACGTAGAGACCCCATCGCTTAAACCATGTCCGTCTGCTGCAACATATGGATTTAATTGTTTAATATTTTCTCTTATCAATTCCATCAAATTAAGATCAGAAATCGAATTGCTTACCTTACAATTCTTAGAAAAAACGATATTTTTCTCTCGTTTACTTGTAGTAGTTCATTACTTGACGCTTTGCAAAGTTACGTTCAATTGTCTTTTATTGCAATGCTCATGTCAAATCCAAAAGTTGGCTAAATGCGTTCCAGAATTCCTCGATGATTAACAATTACATTTTATTATACATAACAGATAACGTAAAATAACGCAAGAAATTTGATTTTGAACAGGCCTCCTAAGCCAATATTAACTCAGAGTAATACTTTAGTGTTTTTAGCTTAGTGTTAATTTGTTAGAATTCTTGAAATTTTAGCTACAAATTAAGCTAAATCATTAAGTCGAACGTTTTGCCATCGTAACGATATTTCATTACAAAAACAGGAATTCGATATTTTAATAGTGAATAGTCGATTGGTCTGTTGTTATCAAAAAAAAAACGTTAATTGGCGAATGAATAAAGTCATTTGATCTTTCTTTTTATACCCCACACGTATGACGTATGGTACAAAGATATAGTAAGTTTGTGCGAATGTGTACAACACGCATAAGGACTTGACATGGATGCACCTTTTATACTGCGACCGATTGAGATTCATTTTCATTTCTGACTCGATATAAGCTTGTCTGACTCTATATGTCTGTCTTGTACTCTTATGTTCGTTCAACGTACAGATCGCAATTTTGGAGATATTTCGACGAAATTTGATACATCAAAACGAACGCCATTGCAAATGGTCCGTATCGAACCATTTATTCGAAAAATGGCATTAAGCTAAATGGTGTTGGGGCATTTAACGGTGCGTCATGGCCTGTCAAAATGTTTTTATTGTTTTCCAAAATGCCTTTTATTCGGTTTGAGCCAATCTTTTTTAATAATTACCACCAGTTTGTGGTAGAAAGTAAAGTGCATACACCATGTCTTAGTACAAATCATGTATCGCATCGCATACATCATATATCGTATATCGGGCAAAATTTCGTTGACAATTGTTGTACTAGCGCATGAGCCCTATAACATGCGCACTCTACCTTATACTTTGTATACTTTTTTTGTAACTCTAAGCGATTCTAGGGTTAAACCAAAAATCGATTGTTTTTCTTCTTCTTTGGAACCCTTCGAAAATACTTGGGAGAAATTCAAAACGGTTTGCTTGAAATTTCGGCGCTTTCTGTCTTGGACATAGCAACTGCTATTGTTCTGTGTATAGTTGCAATGACGATCTGACTAATGTTTTTCGAATAATAGAAGTATTGCAGATGGATATTGACACCGAATCGTATAATTTTAGTCTTGAAGCCGACGTTAAGCGGACTAAGAAAGCTTGGGCGAACTTTGACCGCATCTTAGGCGAAAAATATCCCCAGATCACAATTGTCAAAGAGTTGACATGATTGGGAAAAGAAATCCGAAAATATTGTTCCCTTCAAAACTAGTTAACCATACACGATACCATTGTAAACGTAAGAACGGAGCCACTGTACGGTGGCTGAAGTATGGAGTACTGAGTCTACTTGATGGATGTCAAGGATTCTGTCCAGAGTGATACAAAGCTTGTTCGCTCTTAAAAAGGTCACATATTTCATGAATAATAATTTCTGTATTATAATATTTTGCCTTTAATCGTTGCTTGCTCGATAAATAAGGGTGTATAAGAGCGATAGTACTATATAGAAACTTAAGGGTGTAAGAGAAGAGCGCATAAAATTGCTTTTTTCCAAAGCGGAGAGAGCAGGCACCGTCTAGCAGGTGTGAAAATAAGTCCTTAGCAGTTTTCTACGAGACACCGTCGCCTATTTGTGAGCATTTGTTGCAACAAAGTACCAAGTTTTAAAATTTTGCATAAAAGGAAATCTAACAGTGATGCCCTCATATAATATGCCTATCATTCGTTAGTTTTCTTATTAAATCTAAAAAAAAAATATAAAAAAAAATACACAACAGATAGCGAATGTTTTCTTGTGAAAGTTTAGATTAAAACATACTGCATAGGCAAATGCAAGGCATATGCCAAATTTTAATGATTTAATGGGAGAACAATGTCCGGAAATGAAGATGATCCTCAAAAATAACTAGTGATGGTACAACAATGGGACGCAGTAACGTCATCAATGTAATTTTACATGGAAACACCCAGCAGTCATGGAAATTGCTCAATGAGAGGTAGATGGGGATTTGAAAAGTTGCGAATGGATTGTTACTCTAAAGATGTAAACGAAAATCGCTTTTGCATGGTAATATATGATGGGTTAATCCCCTATGACCAATCATCTCGCGAAAGAGACAGCACTTAATGTTTGATGGGACCAGACAGATCTAGTTAGTGTATTATAAGCTGATCCAACATAGGTATAAGATCACCATTGTAGAAGTCAATCAACAATGACATTGATTACATTCCTTTGGATATTTAAGAAGAAATGAACACAATATGCACAAAACTCCTTGTGGGACGATCTTTCAGTATAATAAAATTCGACGAGGTATAGCAAAATGTCTCAGCTCCGAGTCTCTGAAAAGTGGTACAATTATCGCTTTATTTCATAAAAATTCTTTTTGCGGATTATCCTCTTTTCAGCGCACAACTTTTCTTCATATCGTCAATACCGCAAAATTGTGAATAACTCGAAAAGATTGAATGGTCTCACGTTATTCATATTTTTTTAAAAGAAAACGAAAATTTATTATATATACCTATATACATATATACATATATATTACATAAGCTATGAAATGAGTTTTTTTTTTTTCATAAAAAAAAACCGATGAGAACTTATTTTTACACCTAATTCTATAGAGTAAGAAAAGTAAACCTGAGACCGATGCTGCAAATATGAAGGAAAATAATTTAACTTTATATTTGACGAAAATAGAACCGGGAAAAAGTGAAAATTTTGGTGAAAATTTAATTTGGTTAAGGTTTTTAGCAAAATTTCAAATCAATCAATTATCCTTTGAAGAGAATCTTCTTTAAGAGCTAAATTAAAAATTATATTCCAAAAAGGGAGGCCAAGTCGTTGAACACATGCGCAAACTTTTTCAACTGGAATGATAACAAAAATATTGCACAAACAATATTCAACTATCAACAAATATATTTTGCTTGATGTTGCATATTTTGTTATTAATAAGAGATAAAAGGAAAAAAAAACATTGATATGAATAACGAGAAAAAAATATAAATTAATTTAATAATAATAATAATAATAGTAATAAAATACAAAAAAAAAAAAAAAAAAAAAAAAAATAGTAAAAAAAAAAAAAAAATCACGAGAAAGTAAACGAATATAAATTTAAATAAAAAAATATTTCTGCTTCCGTCTCATCATTTCATCGTTGTCTCGTTGATTAAAAGCGTACACTGGAAGTCGATTGAAAAAAAAAAAAACAATTTTGTTTTATAAAATCTAATAAAAAAATATTTGCTTATATACTGTACTACTCCATACAAAGTGTTCATCGTCAACTCGGGGATATTTTGTAAGAATTTTAAAACATTATTGATTTTAAAATTTTGCTACGATAACAAAAAGAAGAAACAAAACACCAAAAAAAAAAAATATATTTAAAAAAAAAAAACAAATCTTCTCTAACGATTACTGTGAATAGAAAGAACATCAGCGACACCCAAAAAAAATCTTATCAGACAATAAAAGTATTGCAGGAAGTTTTTTCAATCCTCTCAGAAAATGTGTAAGTTTTTTTAAAGCAATTTTTCAAGAAGAAAAATTCATATGTATATGTGTATGTAAATATTGTATAATACTATGTGAGCTTAATAGGAAGCAAGTAAAAAAGAACATAATAATCCTGTTGATGTCACCATAAAAGGATAATCAATGTCATAATTATTTGATGGACATATATGTGCTTATATGAAGACATATATGTAAGTGTGTATCTTTGTGGGTTTGGCCCTTTTAATTTCTTCCTATTTCATCTTAAATTAGTGAAAGCTGCCTAAAGGCATAGAAATTTGTGCAGGTGTACGTAATATATATATATGTATACTTATATACACCTACAACTGTATAGGTATACATATATATTTATATTTATATGTACATACAAGCCGTAGGTATGTCTATGTTCTTCCCGGGTGCCTTTGTCTTATATTGTTGATGTTGTTCATGTAGCCGTCTCTTGATTTTTTATTATTGTTGTTTTTGTTGCGATGCAGCTTTTGTTTTACTTTTAATTGTTATGTTATTCAACCAAAGTTTCCAACATAATCAGGGGTGTGTCTTTGTATAGGTTTTTTTTTTTTTGTACACGCGCCAATTCTAATCAAGTGCATACCATGAGTAGCTTATTTATCATAAATTTCTCTTACAGGCCAACTAGTTAAGTGGTCTTGAAATAAAAAATATATTTCAGACGTGGTGAAGTCTTTGTTAAAAATTTGCTAATAATAAGCCTTTACACAAACACCACCCATTGTCAACCATTCGGAATAAGTGAAGTTGCCTAGAGATGCCACGAAGTAAAGAAACTTCATTTTTACAAAAAGGCTCATGGAATACATACGGCATCGTCTCGTTAAATCTGAATGCTTAACAAATTCAACTTTTCCATCTTATGCTAGACAAGGTCGTCAGCATGTTGCAGCAACAGTAATATCGTGGACTGGCGTCAACTGGGCAGGCATTGTTTGTTGCAAAACCGCGAAAGCCATTACAATCCGATAATCGGACAATTGATTTTGTGATAAAATTCCAAAAAGCTCAAAACACAATCTGACCTAATCTAAATTTGGCAAAATTAGTTCATATAGCGACTTTTCCAAATAAAGCGCTCTATGGGGAATGGTCGAAAAAGTCGACCAATCCAAATCATTTTCAAATAATACTCGTCCTTGGGCCAAATTACACGGACACATAAGCTTGGATCGATTCATAAAATGTATTCATAAAGTGCACATGCATAAAATGATTTTGAATCGATGGATATATCTATAAGAAATGGATATATCGTAAGTTCTTCTGAGCGTTGCACACGTCCATGCTGGCTTAATACACACTGTAGCACAAGTTGTACAAGGCTATAACGACACTGTGTTTTGTAGGCACGACTGTATGAGAAGGAGCCCAAAAAATATCGAAAGTAACTTTTGTCGGGAAATATTGAAAATTTGCAATTGGCTTTCATATAAAGTCTTTTCAAAAATCAAAACTGTTTCAATGGGGTTTGCGCTAGAGCAGGGGCAGACATCAGACGAACAGCTACACTTATATCATATTCAGAAGATGATTCTGATTCGGGGCTATATTTTAAGGCTTTCTGGGTGTGATAAACTTAATATACCTTTGTAAGACAAGCGGTGTAGCGTACAAAAATAACAACACATTTAATGAAATATTGAACTTGTCGAAGGCAACCAATTTTTTCTTTTTTTTTTACTTTCGAAATATGTATGTATGTTACTTGCGAAATTTCACAGCGAAAAAATTTTTATCTCTCAGATGCTTCAGCCAGACAGCGATGATATCAATAAAATCAATTTATTTAACTGACTGCAATCAACATTTTTATATTTGTCTAACGTTTCGAGGATTGTTTCAAGTCCTGTACACACACAAACAAGCACTCGACAGCTTAACTCTGTTTGTTGAATGCAAAAAAAACGAAAAAAAATTTTAATATTTCGCCACAAAAATTGCATAGAACGCGGCCCCAAAGTTCTTGCTTACCTTAGTCACCTTACGTCGAGGATATGATAGGATATGTTAGGTATTAAAGCAACCTTCGCTCATAAAACATTTCATAACATTGTTGTACGTTTCATTGGTTGCGTTATTGTAAATCATTTCTGCACCTATTGACATATTTAAAGTTGTTTGCTTTGAGTATGAGAACTTTTTCTCTGACAAAGGAAATTAGCACTTTTGTGAAAATGAATTCATCCGTAGCACAGCGCTTTTAAAAACATGTTTGAAATGTTTTATGGTAAGTAAAAGCGTATTATTAAGTTCACATTAAGACGTTATGCTCAAAGAGACTTGATGGATGCATTTACACTTGACTTGAATTTAAAAGAGTTAGTTATTCATTTATTTATTAGTTTTTGTAACTTTTTTTTCAAATTGATTATCGTCTATACGTATTATCGTAATAATAATAATGCACATAAAGAGGGTAGTAGTAGTAGTAGTAGTAATAGTAGTAGTGTTTAAAGTTAATCATTTGTATTATGATTGATTTCTTCATTTCGCATTCATTTTAGCTAAAACTCCTTCTTTCGATAAAGAACGTGATTATATTGGTTTTGCAACACTGCCCGAACAAGTTCATCGAAAGTCTGTCAAGCGTGGATTTGAATTCACATTAATGGTCGTCGGTGAATCCGGTTTAGGCAAATCGACTTTAATCAATAGTTTGTTTTTGGGAGATTTATATAAAAATCGCATTATACCAAATGTGGAAGAACGGATTGAGAAGACAACACGTATCGAAAAGAAAACAATGGATATTGAAGAGCGCGGAGTACGCTTAAGATTGACTGTAGTCGATACGCCGGGCTTTGGAGATGCCATCAATTGCGAGGATAGCTGGAGAGTATGCACGGCTTACATAGATGAACAAGTAAGAACAAGAGTAAGAATAGAAGAATAGTGCAATAAAATTTTCTAATAATTATTATTATTATTATTATTCAAATAATAGTTTCGTCAATATTTTACGGATGAAAGCGGTTTAAATCGTCGTAATATCCAAGATAATCGCGTGCACTGTTGCTTGTATTTTGTACCACCCTGGGGCCATAGGTAAGTGAAAAATTCGCTTTGTTTTTTTTTTTTTTTTTTTTTTTTTTTTAACTATAAAATTATGAGAATTTATTAAATGCGTAAAAAAATATATTTTGAAATTTTGCAATTTTTTCTTTACGTTATTCCAAGTTTACGTCAAATG
>NW_023998414.1:27154538-27187057 GCF_014805625.2 Glossina fuscipes | reverse complement strand
AATTTTTTCTTTACGTTATTCCAAGTTTACGTCAAATGGATTTGGATATGATTAAACGTTTACAACGTAAAGTGAATATCGTTTTGGTTATTGGGAAAGCCGATTGTCTGACTAAGACGGAGGTACGCAACTTAAAAGAACGCATTTTGCGCGACCTGGAAGATAATCATATACAGTTATATCAGTTTCCTGAATGCGATTCCGATGAAGATGAAGACTTTAAGCAGCAAGATCGTGAACTAAAAGCTTCGATACCGTTTGCGGTGGTCGGTAGTAATACAATTTTGGATATTGCCGGTAAAAAGGTGAGAGGTCGTCAATATCCATGGGGTGTTGTTAATGTAGAAGATCCTGAACATAGTGATTTCATTAAGCTAAGGACTTTTCTCATCTCTACGCACATGCAAGATTTAAAAGACACCACCCAGGATGTGCACTATGAAAATTTCCGAGCTCAATGCATTTCACAAATATCACAGCATGCTTTACGAGAGCGCGGTAAATTGAAGCGTGACTCGATCAGTTCTACTAATGGTTTTGAGTCGGTCATATCCGAAACAGATCGTTTACTCTTGCAAAAAGATGAAGAGATACGACGAATGCAAGATATGCTAACACAAATGCAAGAGAAATTAAAGCAGACTCATCTTATGGAAATGAAGAAGAACGATAGTGTCATAGATGTTTAGAGAGCGTTGAAAACCGCAAGACGTAAAAAGAAGAGAAAAACTTATCGATTTACCTCTTTTCTATAGGAAAATCACCTTCCAATTATTTAATACATATATAAACCTCCACCTCTCCATTTTCCCTAACCAACAAATTGTTTCAATCCCTGGACCTTCATATTAACAGTCTCTCTTTTACGGTTTTCTTGGAATATTCAAAAAAAAAAAAAAAAAACAAAAACAAAAACAAAAACGCACATAGAATTTTAGTTATTTTAAATGAAAAAACCCCACCCAAAAAAAAAAAAAAAAAAAAACTTTTTTTTTAAATAAAAGAAAAAAAAAACAGCAACCAATAGTTTCATGTTAAACAACGATTAGCGTCTAATGAAAGGATGAATTTACGATGCAATAAAAACAAATAATCAAATAAAGGAAAAGAAAACTTTTTTTTAAATAATAATAATAATAATAATAGTAATAATGATGAAAAAAGAACAACAACCACAACAAAATAAAACAGAAGATTATATTAATGGAAAATCATATTTAATCTGAACCCCACCCACGAAGTGAAGAAAAAAAAATAAATAAATATAAAAATGAAATAAAAAACTGTTCCCAAAAAATACCTTAAAACATAATCTAAAAGTTAAAATCTTTTCGCGTATTCAAGATTTAACATAACCCCAAATATATTAACAAATACATGAATAATGCAAAAAAAAAAAAAAAAAACAAAAAACAAAATTAAACAAACATTAACGAATTAATTTTTTTTTTTTTTATTTTTGTTTATTCTTATAATTAAGTTATTAAATAATTTTACTATTTTACTAAATAATTAACATAATTTAATTAGTTAATTTATTAAACAGTGCTATAAATTTTATTTAACGACAGCAAAAATAGGAAAGAAAAAAACGAAAAACAAAAAAGAAGAAGAACAAGAAGAAGAAAAACGAATTTAGTCACACTTTTGTTTCACTTGTATATTTTTTAAAAAAAGTCTACTCTTTAAGTTATTAATGCTTCTGTAATTAAATATAAATATTTAGTTAAAATGGAGAGCCTCTTTTCAAAGTAATAAATTTAAATGCTTAAATATTTCAACTTTAATTGTTTAAGTTTTAAATATAAAGTAAATTTTAATTTAAAACAAAAACAAAAAAAAAAACAGTATGTAAAATATATAAAAAAGAGAGACTTTAAGTGAATTTGAACAGTAAAACAAAAAAAAAAAAAAAAAATTTAATTCCAATAAAAAATTCTTAATCAAACGAGAAGATAATATAAAGAAAGGATGTATTCGGCTGCAGGTGAATATTAGGTAAATAATCAATGGTATCCAGGGCTCTTTTGCTTAACGATGTTCAGATTATCCGCCTACAATCAACAGCCTTCCCTTGAAATTTCTTTTTCAAACACAATTACAAACGTGTAAGCTATTCATAATATTGTTTTCAAATTCTCTGCAGGAAGCAAGTCCCTATTCAAATTTGTTCTGTCAAAAAAAAAAAAAAAGAAGAAAAACTTCTGCTCTACGTGTCAACCTTCAGTTCACTTCCTATTAACGCTGAGATATCGAATGCGGGTATATTTGCCATTATTTGTTCTCTGTACTGCCACGACGCGACCTTGTCTGCATTTACAAGCCAACTGCACGGTTTCGTTAACGATTTTTGTTTGCCCAAGAATGACAACAAAGCAATAATGAATATATGTAATATAAGTAAATTGACTCAAGTTTTTATATTGAACGAAAAAATTACTAAAAAATTACTACTCAATTAAGCTTTAGCTCTGCATACAAAAATTGACAATTACTATCTCTCTCGAGTAATTATGAATTAAATGTTTGCTCTCTCTTGTTTTGTTTAAATGGAGAGACAAATTAAATAACTTACACCATTTAATTTAATAACATTTAACTTTTTTTAAACACTGGCCCGGGAGCACTCAAAGCAATTCTCTGATCGAATTAATTTTTAATGCTAATGAAAAAAATATTTGTACAAATTTCATTATTGAGGATGACATGTGAACGTCACATACAAGACTAAGTAGTAAGTAACCGAAATCATTTTGAGTATTCCATGCATCCGCACAAATTTAATTTACTCTCTTCACAAGTGGCGTATTGTCTGAAAGAGATGATTGCTGTACAATTGCTTGTTACGTGCAATAAAAATATATTTTAAATTTATAAGAAAGTATGTATGTAACATTAAATATAATAAGCAATGGATTCGTCTCTCATCATTGGCTGGATCGATTTAAGCTTTAGCTATCCATCTATCCAGCTATGCATGGATTCTTGAGAAAGTGATACAAGACTATTAATATTTCCCTTAACTATCTGAAACCGCTCAATGAAAACTAGATAGCGACCATAATAAACTTGTAGAATTGGACATAAATAAAATTTAGTGCTAGTCCTTGAGAAATATTAGCCAAGAATGTAAGTTTTCTTTCAAAATTTAATGATGATGCAGTTCACAAAAATTGAAGAAGAAGAAAAGAATTTTATTTAATTATATACCGAATATGCTAATACCTATCATTTACTTCTTTTTTTTCTTTCTTAATAAATTTTATAAACTTTACATATATGTTACTTAATAAAATCAAATGATACTTGCACGCGTAACCGTCATTAGTATCGTAAAAAGTATAGAAATTTTTCAGAAAACATAACATCCTGAAAATCTAACATAACACGGACGGACAAAACATAATAAAATTAGAAAAAAAATGCAAGACATGCTTCCCCATTGCCTTTCCCACCTTTTTAAAACTCTTTCGTTACTTTTCTTTCCTTCGCCACCACTCTTCCTTCTCTCTTTCTTCTTCTCTCCGACTGTAGTTAAAAGTTAATGAAGACGTGTTAATACGACGCTGCTAAGTAACTAGATAAGCTCTTTTTATATACTCTTAAATATAATGCGCCTTAGGATCACCGCAGTTATTTTTTATACAAAAACTTGCACTGTTGCGTCGAATTGCATTTTTGTGATGGGCTTTGGAAAAATTTCTCATGCAATGTCCGGTAAATTCTTTTCAAACTAGGCATAGAGCAGATGTAGTTTTCCGCATTTGTATGCCATTTTCCATTTTTAATGCAGTCCATGTTCCCATGCTAAAACAATCGCTTCCTGTAAAGAACACTGCTTATGATACGAGCTGCCGCTAAAGCCTAAGCTATATGTATACGATATACTTAACGTGATATACCCCAAGATCCAAAGCACTAGCATGATTTTGATATCTAACCATGATCAATGGCGCGAGATATACAAGATTTATTCACCCGTTTGCAATCAGAGGAGAATTTTTTATTTTATTTTATTTTTTTTTATCACCCAAGATTCCAAGAGATAACTGAAACTTGGCTTATATTCTACTTTAGAATAAATGAAACGATATGCCTAGAATCGACGACTTATTAATGAGGAAATATGCAATTCATAATATATGTGTATGTTAAGACGCGTATAAACTCGGAGCATGTAAAGCGTTAGTCCGAATGCGATCATGATCGTGAAATTAGGAAACCGTGAGAGTGAAATTTGACAAAAAAACTATCACTTACAAGTTATAGGAAATATTCGGTCGGTAACTATATATATTCTGCTCAGCCATCTCCACAGTGAATATAAAAATGGTCTCTTATCGTCTAACTAAGAAACCAAGAGCATTTAATGGCTGCCGGATAACATAGATGATATGCTTGTCAGTATTTTGGATAGTTTGAGGCCGATTTGTTGACCAATCAATCTGAGAAAAGTCAATGGGAAGCATTTATAGTCAAGTTTAGCGGGTTCAACAAGGTTTAGCAAAATTGCAGCTTGATCGCAACGGCCAAAACATGCCGGGCATAATCCAATAAGCACAATATGCACATATAAAAACATCAGTAGTCTTCATTTTTATTTTTTATTTTTTTATTTTTTTTGTTATTACATATCCAAGTTAAAATCTAATCGAAAAACGAAGTAATGAAAATAACGGAGGTTATTGTCCCCCCCAAATGGTAAGAGTAAAGCACTACACCTATGCTGTTTAAATGAAAAAGAAAAAGGAAAGCAATATAAATTTTGAAAATTTAATGCATTAGTAATTTAGGGAACAAAATTATTCAGTATTTCAATCTGATTCTTATTTTATTTGAATTCATTCAGAAGAGATATTGCCAAGCGATCTTTGAAACGTGTTTCTGCCCATTCGAAAATTGGGATAAACTTAATATACCATTAATGATGGAGATAAAGTAGAAAAATTGATTATTCAGTGTCTTTCTAAAGAAGAGCTTACCTTAAAGCGAAGACATTTTTATGAAAAATCATTATTAACAAATTTTTAAAGCGTCAAATCAAGTCATACTCTCGCTCACAATGGGTAAACAATTTAACAATATTATTAAATATATATTTTATTTTTCATTTCGTAAAAATATTTGCAGTGAATTTTTTCAGATTAATTTACATAAAATTAATTTTAATTATGACAATCGTTTGGCCAGTAATTGATTCTCGGGTAAATGAAAAGACCACTTTAAGCATTATCGATGATCATAATTTGACTGATACTCTTACGACAAGTGTAAGCCCTGTGGACCTATATACTAATAATAGCAGTAATCGGATGAGGAGTAAAAAATCGCAAGATAGAACAGCAATAACAACAAATTTACCTATCATTTCCAAGAATACTGTGGCTGATCATATTTCTTCATCTACGCCTTTAATAACAAAAAGTCCTAGCGCTTATGATCAAGTTCCTTGTACATGTGGTATATTCTTGGGCTCTCAACTTAAATCGCAAAATATTACTAATAACTCAGCATTAATTATCAGCGAATTGAATCGCTTTTATAATTGCGATAAACGAGGTCAGATGCGCTGTCAAACCAATTGTTTGGAACAGGTTTATAAAACTAAAGACAAGCTAAACAACATAAAATTTATTTTTAATATCGATCCGTGTTTTTCTTCTTTTATTTTTTCTTTCAAGCAGATTATGCAATTTTTACCCAAATCGGACCGTATCATATGCGCCAGTTCATCGGATGATCTTCTCAAGGAGAAGGCTTATTTACTAATTAAAAATTGCGACAACTATTGGATAAATACTAAGCTAACGTCTGGACATGAGTATTGTTGCAAAGATGGTAAACCTTATAAATGTACAAATAAATGAAACATGGCATGTTAGCCGACGAGAATAGCATTCGGTCAAACGCAAAGTATATATGATTTGCTGTAATTCAGACTCAAGTCCTCAAACATTATTCATTATTCATTTATGGTAGAAATACGAAATTTTTAAAATTTTTTATAAATAATTTACACCTAAGTATGACGTGAAATTAACTAAAATTCATTCAGTTTTGCTTATATAAAGAATATGCGTTTTTTTATATACTAAGCATAATAAAAGTTGGAAAACATTCACTTGATGTGCTGCTACTCGATCTGCGCACTATGTATCTCACGTTAACGAATGTATGTATATGTACATATATATGAAACGAGAAACTAGGATATGGTAATTTGGAACAAGAACCGAAACTAAATTAATTTAAAACTCTTTCCATCTCGCACTCGCAGCAACTTTTCTCAAAATTGTACGATGGGCAGAATTTCTTCAGACGAAAAATCCTTAATAGTAACCGAACATTCTATAAACTTTCTGTTATTTAACTTTTGAAGTAAATTTGAAGAATATAATCATGAAACCTCCCATTGATAACGGGTTTCGTAATCGCAATCAGAATGGCAAGGATTATGTTATGCAAAAAAAAACACACAGAGGAGATGCTCGTAGTTGGCATATCGCGCCACTATTATCTACATATTACCCCTTCCAAATATCACTTATGTAGAACGAAAACATGCCATTGCCGGCTTACGTAATAATTCCATTCTTAATAGTTTTCAAAGTCCAAAAAAAGTTTCCTTAATGGATAAACTTAAAGGACGTGTTGTCATTTCGATGAAGAATGCATAGCATTGTAGAAATGTGGAAGAAATCAGTGACTAAATGAATAATTTGTACTCATTTCTTAATGTCCATGTTTTACTTGGACAAGGCCTTAAAATCAATGGACACAAGATAAAAATAATATAGATATATGTAAATAGACAGAACGTTTAAAAAACGTTTAAAATAATAATTTGAATTCATTGAAGATTGTCAAAGGAACGCCGGACAGCGTACAAAATGTAGTCTACAATCTGTACAAAGCTTATAGGAATTGTAAAAATTTTATTTATTTATCAATTTATCTTCTTATGATTCGCATCACAGATAATATAAAAAGCGAGTGAATATTTGTATAAAAAAAAGTTAGATATTAATTGCTAAAAAAAAAGGTTTTTTTATTTGTTTCGAATTTAGGAACATTTAAAACTATTTATTTAGATTATGTTTATAAATTGTAATAAAAGTTACTTCAATTACGTGTTGCCGTACTTTTTTACAAATGAATCCAGCCACTGTTGAAATTGGTCGACATATTCATCAACAATAGTAATAAATGTAACCGCTCCAAAATGCGGCGGATGATTATCGTTTACACCATATACATGTTCTATAAAATGTTCGCACATAATAATGGCACCTACAGCATGAATAAGTTCAACGTCATGACGCATCGATAATTTAGCAAAGGATTCAGCGAATTGTTTAAGTAACACGAAAGCTTGTTTGGTTAGGCAATCTTAAGTGCAGGCATGAAATGACAAACATTTAATCAAACCATTATTCATTCTTACACAAGAAAATAATTGATTTACCTTGTCTGGTTGCTCGACAAGCCACAAAATAACTTTTTAATAATTTGGTAGCATCAGGTGTCCAATCGACAGTGCGTTCAGAGATAATAACCAAAAAACTGCGCATATCTTCGGTAGTAATCGATAAATGATCTATAGTTGATTCAAATAAACGCAGTGACGCTTGTTCTAAGGTATAGTTAACCAAAGCATCGTGATTATCTTCGGCAGCGTAAATTGGTAAACCAAAAATCCTATAAAAATTGAAAAATACATTTTATAAACTTAATTTTATATTAGTACTGATCGTAGCGTTGACGTACTTAACAAATTTATTAAACGTTTGCTGATCGTTGGAATTGTATTTAAATGAACGCCAATGAGCCCAAATGGCAGTTTGCAAAGGATAATTTAATGTCGACTTGTCGATAGGTACGCGTCCACTTTCCAGAGTTTTAAATACGCGTTCCGCGTTGGCCGATTTGATGCGAGACCAATCACCCACGTAGCACACACCGCCGTCGGCTAACAGTATGGGATTGGCCTCAATCCAATTATGATTGCGAAAACCATTAGTATTGCACGGTTTCATATCATCAATTGGTCCGACAAAACGAGTGGCCAACTGACCGACTTTCTTCATTAAATAATTTATCGTATAACTGTCGTTTCCAATAACAATTAGAGGTATGGGAGGTATATCAGCATTAGGCTAAAAACGATTCATCTCATTAGAAAAACAAGAAACAAATTGTATTCACCTTAAGGCAAACTTAAATAAATCGCCGCCACCTTAAATAAATACAAAAAAATTTTTAGTATTTATGGGTCGAGTCAGTTGATTGGTCGAAATATTCTTCTTTTTTTTTTTTCATCGATCTTTCAAATGTCCCCTAACAGGCATTTTTACAGAGTTTTATTTCAACACTTCTTAGTATTTATGATTTCTAATTTTGTATCCTCTGCGAGCGTGTCTGTTTGTGGAATAAAACCATCTTCATTATTGATATGGTTCGCGTAAACGCTCATTTCGAATACAGACCAACATAATGTAGTCTACGCTTTTTTGTCTATTGTGGATGGATCAGGCCTACGTTCAAAACTTAGCTGCTAAGCAAATTTCAAGTATCGCAACCGTCATAATTCCGATAACGGTAAATCGACTCAAAACATTACGTCCACCAAGAATATATGTAAATATGGTACGTACTTTTGACGGTCACAAACGCAAGGATAAAGCTAATGTGCATAAATATTTCAATGATGAGTATATAGAGAAAAAAAATGTATTTCTATTTACCCCTATGGAAGCTAAACTCAATAATAAACCCATCTTCAAGGTAACAAAACAATCCATGGGTATACGATCCTGGCATAGCTGGGCACTCAAAGCATAAATAAAAGCAAAATCTGTATATTTGGTTTTAATAACATCGTACAATTGTTTAACTGATTTAGGAATCGAAGACGCATCCGTGGTTGCGTTTTCGTTCGGTTCAACCGTAACATTTAAGTCATTGTCTTCGTCTTCGCCAGGGTACGATTCTTGATTGGGAGTAAATCCCAACATATCTTCAACTTCACGTTGCTCAAGATCATTAGAATTTTGGCACGATTCCGTGGTTATTGATTCTCCGTACTCTAAAGTTAGTTTATCCAAAACATTGTTTGAGCTTTCAGAAGGCACAGACAACGTATGCTTCAAACGAAAGTTGGGACAAGATGCCGCTAATCCCTCATTCGCCATCAGTTCAGGTTGAATTATTCCTTGTGTTTGACACTAAGAAAATAATATAAAATTATTGGTTATTCCTCGACTACAATAGCTAGCTAGTGCTTTTTCCTAAAAAGACTATTTGTTACCTTTCTTTCGAATGTGTTATTCTTGGTTAATTTAGCGGTATAAGTCTGTTCTAAGGCGGTTATTTTTCCAAAATCGACATCATCCATAGAAGGTAAGTCTAAATCAAAAGATTTATTTCCCTTAAATAAGGTGAATTCAGCCGGCCCTACTAAGTCTTTTGATTTGTCCGATTGCTTCTCTTCATTAACATTCTTAGTACAGTTATCAGTCTCATCTAAGATAATCTGTTCAATATGTGGTGTTGACATAACAACAGACGCTTCACGACAAGACGACCATAGGTGCATAGATTCATCCAGTGCGTTCATTTCATCTCTATGATAATTAAAATCACGTATTTCGAATTCACTGCCGGAAGGTAGAGACTCACGATTGAATTCCAAAACATTGCTATTGGAACTCCTCTGCGAGCCATTACTATCCGGTTGGTTAAGTGCATTAAGTAGTTCTTCATCAATTGGGGTTTCAGGGGGGCTGTCAAATTTTAGTAATGTATCCAATTGGCTGGCCGATATTTCACGAATGGCTGCCATGGTTTGATCTAAATTGCGTTGAGATTCCATGCTTGGAACTCTTGTGATTTCTTCTTATAATCGTAATATCCAGTTATGAGATAACGTTTACCCAATAGCAAAG
This sequence comes from Glossina fuscipes, assembly GCF_014805625.2. Lineage (NCBI taxonomy): Eukaryota > Metazoa > Arthropoda > Insecta > Diptera > Glossinidae > Glossina > Glossina fuscipes. The sequence goes on along the minus strand of NW_023998414.1, from coordinate 27,177,113 downwards.
TACAATCGTAAATGTGTTCTTTAACCTTTACCACGAGAGATCGAAAGATTTGATCTCTTTTGTTTGGTGTTTCTACTGCTGCCGCTGGAAGTATACGTAAAAGCCTATAATCTTTGGTACAACGAAGTCGCGGAAATTCGCTCATCAGATTTGAGCAACTACTGCAAATAGGAGCTAAAAAAAAAAAAAGAACAAAAAGATGCAAAGTAAACTCTGAAATACTACGTAGAAGAGAGATTTCATTCTTACCACCCGCAGTTGCGGCCTTTATTTTATTATACGTACAACAATAATAAACAGATTGTATGCTATAAGTGGAAAAAAAAAAAAATTCATTTCAACTTACGTTCGTCCCTAAAATGCACACTTACACTTCTTTTTCCAATTCCGTAAAGGCAACTAATATACCCACGACAAGACTTAAACCAGTTGGATATGCATGTAAATACGGTTCAAATAATAAATTTTTCTCGAACGGTAAGCCCGCAAAACGCAACAGCAGATGAACTTGATCGATATCAACGGTTTTTAAAGCAAACTCATTACCGACACTATCACTGCTGGCCTGTTTAATCATATCACGTATTATGCCGAATACGCAATATTTAACAGCATTCTCAAACTGTACTGGTTCCTCTAACGACAAATGCAACAATTCGTTGGAAGTTTTCGCGATATCTTCGTAAATAAAGGTTAAAGGTATCACAATGGCGGCCAAAGCATCTTCCGAACGCTTGGAATCTCTATACTTTGTAATGAATCTCTCACCGATTTCTTCGATACACTTCAACAGTTTATGGCCGCGCACAAAATTTTCTATTTGTTGTTGATCTCGAAATCTAATTAAAATTAGGAACAATGTGCATATCTAGCGAGTACTATAGGATATTTTTCATACTTACGATTGTGAAATATACGTATTGATTAAATTCGAGCCGCCTCGATTTTGTTCAGGTCGATTTATAGGAGTCAACGAATTAGGTACGCTGGACATTCTGTTTCATGTCCTGCGTTTGAATAAAAGCGGTACAATATGAAAAGTCACTCACTGTAAACATATGACTGGACTGCCAAGTTTTTATTAAGAGGTTTCGTCAGAGATTCTCATTTTCCAATTAATTCCTGAAACAAAGTGGAACATTTTGGAATAAATCAAAAATTACAACTGTGTGCAAAGAATGTTGTATTTGCTGATAACGTAAATATATAATATATATGTACCATAAATTTTGAATTAATATTATTATACAAAATATTGAGGTAAATTACTTTTCCCCATTAAGACTATATTATGGGCCAATAGTTATATAACTTTAAAATTGCGCAACCGTGCATGAAAATTATCATAAGAAATACATGTACTTGTACAGCCGAAAGTGGGAAAATCAATGAAAATATTTTTTTGTTAAAAGATTAGACAGATAGATGACCCCAGAAAAGTAATTATGAATTCAAGCAAATACGTTAATATCGCTCAGTAGTCTGCTAAATGCACAGAAAAGTCAAAAATTGAAAATATTATTGCATAATATTATATTGCATAAATATATAATAATAATGATTGTAATAATAATAATAATAACATAATAATAATAATATAATAATAATAATTATACTTATAATAATGTAATAATGATAATAATAATAACAATATAATAATAATATAATAATTATAATAATAATATTATTATCATTATTATTATTATTTTAGACTAATGAATTGAATTCTTAGACTAAAAAAAAGACATTGAGCACTAGCAACACAGGCTATCGGCTCAATAATAATATAATTATACTAATAATACTACAATAATAATAATAATGCATTGTTAAAAAGCTATAACGAAATTAAAAGACGAGAAGACCCTGCAAATCTTTATTATTAGCTCATTAATGGATTTATAGATAACTTTTCTTTAAAGGAAATTAATAATTTTATTGCGATCATATTGAAATTTAATTAATTTTTACTTAAATCGTACATCCATTTATGATTTATTGATCCGTTATTATGATAACAAGAATAAGTTACTTTAGCGATAATAGCGCAATTTTTTGGGGAGAGCTCCTATCGAGTAAATAGATTGTGACCTTGATGTTCGATTAAGATATTAATTTAAATGCAAATGTTTAAAAATTTCCGTCTGTTCGACTTTTAAAATTTTACATGATATGTAGTTCAAGTCGGCGTAAGCCAAGTTGGTTTCTATCTTTAATAACTTTTAGTATTTTAGTACGAAACGCATGGACCAAATATTGAATAAATAATTATTTTATCTTTTAACTAATAAATAATAAATAACTATTTTGAAAGAAAAGTATAATTAACTTTTGCTACATCGGATTATCGGATGCCTTCATCTATTATATATTAGTTTTGCTATGGAAAAATTTCCAACTAATGTATAATGGATTTGCACGATTACGTTACAAATCAAATGTTTCTATATTATTTTGAAAATACGGTGATGTTATTAATAGGAAAGTTTAAAATTCTATGTACAACTGAAATATCTAATCTATGTAACTTATTCCGGAATTTGTAAATGATGCTAAGCATTCGTTTCGCGGATGAAAGCACACGTAATAATTGTAAACAAAAGGCGCTCGAAACGGCTGCGCAACAGCACATTTTTCTTCGCCGGAGGTTTGGTTGGGAGTTGGGTTTAATGGGCTGTGATCAGTTGAGAAGAACTCAAAAAAAAAAAAAAAAAAAAAAAAATGAACGACAAGGAATTTGGATTACCTTGGCCTATTTTTTGGAACTTAACATGTGCAGGCGTTGTCACAAAAAGTAAGCTCTCAAATGGAGGCTCCTCTTATATGCGGGCTTTCATAAAAATTGTAGCTTTGCATGAAAATAATGGATACTCTTTGGTATATTGTTTTCAAAACGAGTGAGGCGAAGTGGTATACGGTATGTAAACCGATGCCCGATTCTAATGTTGTTATTTGTTCTCCCTACGTCTGTTCGAGAAAATTATATCGCACACTACCATAATTATGCGTGAATTTCTCAATAAAAACTTAAACTAATGTTTTTCCGCAAGGACCGTATTTCTCTGATATGGCTTCCTATGTCGTGTTCAAAGAAAAATTTTCTTTGTAAATATTTTAAGTCAATAGAAGCTGCTAAAGAGCTGAAGGCTTTTAAAAAAAATTTTTCTTTTAAATTTTTTAACTAATGCAGCGAATAACATGTAATTTCTGTTAGATACTAAGACTTCAGTTACCGAAGTTTTGTATGAACAATCCATTTTACTCGAAATGGGTCAATTCACTTAATTTGCTTTTGGTGGCATCAGTACAGTTGCAGAAACAGTTGCAAGACAGGCAGCTGAAATTTACCGCAAACGTTACTTAATCGACTAATAATGGAAGATAAGATTGAAAAACGGGCGTGATCTGCCTATGCAGACGCCAAAACAATAAGTAATTGAACTCAAATAGAAATTTCCGTTCATCTGCATATTCGGTTCCAAAATAATCCCAATGGGTTTACTGATCCACACTACATTTAATGATGAAATCTTTATTCTAATTTATTGCCAAATTGTTTCAACTGGATGAAGAATGTCTTTGAGAATATGACAGGATTGCAATTGAAGTTAAAAAGAAACGCTCGTGCACGTAAAGATTGCCAAATTCTATAATGCAAACGAAATATAGCATCCGATCATCATAATAAACTTTACAACCATTATTCTGAAGCTCGAAAGGTGAAAAGGTTCTCATTAACCCATTCTGGTGTTGTAGTGTTAATAGCAACTTTCTTAATGTAAAAAAAAAAAAAAAAAAAAAAAAACTGGATAATAAAGAAATATAGATGTGGAGGGTACGTGAGCATGGTTCACTTTCCAAGTTAATTCTAAAAATTTTCCTACAGAATTCTACTACAAGACGGACGGATAGATTTCTTTAAATCTACGAAGCATTTTGTATGTTTTTCTTTTTTCGTCTTAATTGATATGAAAGCTAATAAGTGAATGGAAAATTGAAATTTTTTTTATAGTTTAATTAAGTTTCAACTCTCGCTCATGTCTCTACGAAGTTTAAGTTTTCCTTCAATGCCAGGAGAGCAATATTGTTAATTAACACAACAATTTTAAACAAAGTTTTTTTTAAAAAGAAAGAAACCTTTGTTTTTATCATTTCCATTCTAGAGAGTATTTAAGACGAATTCCTTTAAATGATATTTAAAACTCTGAAGCAAAAAGATGGGTCATGTGTCGAAAATCATTCGCCAAATAAATTTTGCCGTTTTTCTATATACCTCAACGGCTGCTCGAGCGGTATATTGAGTTTGTGCAGATACATGAAAGACTTAACGTAGATCTTCTTTTTATCAATTCATTCCGAATAATTTTTTTAATTGATTTAAGAAAGTCTGTCCGTCCGTTTATTGGAAATCTGGCCACGTTTCGTCCAAGTCACAATTTGACATAAGTTTTGATAACATTTGGTATAATATTCGAGCGTGTTTTAAGCAATTTTTGAACCCGAATTGCTTCGCACCGTTTTCACGATCGCCCCCGATATAAAAAGTTGTTTTGAAAATCAAAATTTCATTTTATGTTTCTCGACAAAAAAAATCATGAAAACTGTATTCTGTATTCTGTTTCTATATAAATGTCGAACATATTTAGATGGAATGGGACACTTTTTTGTACCCGTTGCTTAATAAGAGTTCCTGCAATTGTATGGAAGGAAGGTTCAGTTTGTAGTATTTTGTGCTGAAAATTGTTATATATTGCTAAATCTTTTCATAGAAGGGTCCGAATGAAACGTAAGTCTTTCTATGGCAGCAAGATTTAATTATTGATAGTGAATAGCTAAGATAATTGAAGTATTTCGTTAAATCAGGTCGGTTTAGTGTAGGGTATTTAGGGTAGTTCGCTTTACTCGATTATAAAAATTTAATTAAGTTTTTGTTGTTGTTGTTTTTCTTGTTGTTATTTCTAATATTTGTTCATTTTCTTTTCCTAACAAATCGCATTTTACATTTTATTCAATTTAATGTCTTTGTTAAGCTTCACATGCATTCATCTTATTTGGTAGAAAATCTGTGCAAGTATACGAGCGAGCGACGCGCGTTAGCTTTTTGTATTGCAACGTACCGCGAAAATTTATGGCTGACAAGAAATTACATTAAAAAGCGTGTGCCACACATGTTTAATCTATTGTTGTTGTTTGCATTGTTATCTTATCATTATCCCCATCACGCACAGATTAAAGGCATATCCATAATGTCAAACCACTTGCCAGAAGAACGTAGCGAAACATCAAATTTGAAAACAATTTAGTCATGTCCATCCATCCTTGCATCTGTTCTTATATGCAGGTTAATATTGATAATAGTCCAAATCGATCCAAAAGTCATGTTCACAGCACAACATAAACTAAGTTTGCCTCATGGTTTGGTGGGCTTTCTCTTCTTGTCCATATCCTACATAAAATCTAATAATAACAATTCCCGCGCATAGTCCAATTGATGATCTTACAGGACCCGTACAGAAAATGCGGCAAAAGCGTTCTCGTTCGCTGAATATTGTAGAGAATCGAAACTTTATTACTTTCGTTGTTTTTTTTTTTTTTTTTTACATAAACTTGGTGGGTATAATAAGATGCGGCTAGAGTCGCGTATAATTTAGTTTTTTTTTTTAATTTTGGGTTTTGTTTTCTTTTCTTTAATTTTTTTTTCTTTTTTTTTTTTTTTTTTTTTTTTGGTTACAAGCAAACGCTCTTACGGTGTTAGTTATTTAAAAGGCGAATGGTGTTATTCGTTTCCTAGGCGCCTGTTCATATATTTTATCTTTTCAAAATTTACATCTGGACCCATTGTCTGGTTGAGCTTATGGTGTAATGAACAATTGTAGAAAGATAAATTTTCCATAAGCTATGCTAGAAATACAAACTATACCTATCGTGCCTTTATCGTGTTATGAATGCTTTATCTTACTTTCAACTGTTTACGCCATATCCGCTAAATATAGTTTATTATCGAATAATTTTCGCTCGCCGTTAGTAGCTAATCGCATTACACTTTAAACTTTATGTCCTATACTATCTTTTATGCATCACGATTTTTCCCCAATACAGTTTAGGCTAAATACTAAATTGATACCCAACTTAATATAACTCATTTTCCATAAGCAAATAACGTTTAGATAAGGATTTATTCAGTAACGTTAGCATTATATTGTAAACTTTGGTATATCGTGTTAGCTGTTGTGCGCTATCCGTTACACTTATTCAGGCTTGCATAAATGCGGAAATAAAATGTAGAGAAGCAAGGATATGATGCGGTCACAGCATGGAAGATGTATATCGAAACGGTAAATGCCATGTTTGTACCGATCACTGTAGCTGAATGGGTGCACGCGCTAATCAAAGTTAAAGTATGGACCTGCCGCGAAAGAAATTTAACCCGGTTATGCTTCGTACTCCCGCTTCCTATGTATATTATGATATTGGAATATGCGATTGCCATTAATAGTTAATTATGTTACGTGAGTTTGTTCTTCATTAACTGCTGCCTTCCGCCAGTCATCGTCTTTTATCCGTTATCGTATTTTCATAAGCTTCTCGTACTGAGTGTAAGCACCGCCTCTCAAATAGATTTAGGATAAATCTATATGGTCATAATATTCTTAATGAAATGTTTTGGCCTAAGGATGAGACCTGAAAATGGCCTTGATTGTTTGAATAGTTATTATACACGTGGTATTTAGGTTTAGGTAGACAAAAACCCATGAAATGTACTAAAATGCCAAAATTTTGGACATATGAAGCCGATGAATTTCCTTATAGTTGCTATTGCAAACAGAAAAAGGCAAATTATTATCGTGCGACGAGGTCGATCATTAACTATCTACACAGTGAACTTCATTTCGAGATAAAATAACAAAAATTACACTTTCTTTCTTTCAAGGCGAAGTGCGACCGGGCCCAAGATGTGAATTGCCGTGAAAGAAAATTAGCAAATTGAAGGTTCTTATCAAAGATCCTATTAGTCTTCATCTATTTTCGTCATTTCCATACCCCATTCCTCTTTATAAAACTGGGTTCAAATGCAACATTTTTGTCACATTCTCAACTTTCCATTATCACAGACGGAAATAGTGTAGCAAGTTTTTTCTGAACTATAAAATTTTTAAGTTATTCTCCGTTAGCTTTTTTTTTTATTGGTTGCACGAAACACGATTATCCGTAGTCAATTATCCACTATTTGCGATCTGTTTAAGTTTTCTCTTTCATTGTCCATTAATCATCATTGTAGAGATATATGCTGGCAATGCAATCGATCTTTAGTCATAGGAAAAACAATGTGCGTTCTATTGTTTTATATACTATTAGTCACAATTAAACACTCAACTATCAACAGTTTTGTGATAACAAAAAAAAGAAAAAAAAAATGCATTGTGATGCTTCCGATGTCAGTGCGGTCTTGCGTAGAATGCGGAATCAAAGACTGTACAAAATAGTTTTTAACAACGGAAAGGTAGAGTGCAAGAACTACAGTGTTTACCGATTTTTCTTTATGTTTTTCCGCAGCTCTTCAAAGTGCCCCCCATAATGGCAGGATTTATTTTTGCATTTCAGAGATGCCTTTTTAATTACCTGTCCACAAACTGAAGGAATAGCAAACGACATTTCTCAAGTCATAATAATTCCAATGTTTTCAGTACAAAAATCCCTGCGAAGCGTTCAGAATTGTAGCTGATTTCATGACTTGGTATTATTTAGATTGTTTTTTATATTAGTGTTGCTGTTGCTGTTCTTGATGCTATCGTTTTTTCTGTTGCTATTGCTGCTGCTTTTGCTGTTGCTATTGCTGTTGCTGTGCCTGTCATTGTTGTTAATCTTGTCCTAGACAAAACTAAAATACAATTGACTTGCTTTGTATGCAAGATGTTCGTGATGTGCTTTCTCTGATACTAAAGGATAAATGAAGTGTATGTATATATTTATATATATATATATATATATGCACAAGATGCAAAATGAAAAGAAATCCTTTCAACAGCATACCCTTAAGCAAAATATTTATGCGTTCGTAGCTGACTTGTGTTAACAAAAAAAAAAAAATTGCCCTAGTAAAGGAATTGTCTACTTGTGCTGACACTGATACCTCGAAGCGATAACATCCTGTATATGTTAAGGGCATTTATTTCATTCTGAAAAAGTTTCTTATGTCTTGTAAATGATTGGATTGAATTAAAACCATTTGAGGCAATACGAGAATTAGAATTAAACGTAAAAGTGCTCGTATCGTGGCGAAATATTATCGTAATCGCGGTCGGTTTATGATGGACTGCCAGCTTATATGGAGGAACATAAATTATTATATGATTTACAGTTTGGCTTTGGAAAACTGCACACTCGACACGAGTCAACATAAACAAATACAAATAGTACCGAAGAGGCGGTCTCAAATTTAATTAGATATATTTTTGTAGTGATTTATTCGAGGGACTTAAGAATGTTGTTCGTATATTTTTTTTCCATTTCAAAGGCTTTCGAAGGCTTGTAAATCATTCAAAAGTTAGTTATTTCGTCAATGGATGTACAAGCTTTATTGGGTTCAATGCGTTATGGAGATCGCATCGCGAGATAGTGGATTAGGTCCATTGTTGCTCTTCTCAATATGTATAAATGATATAAAAAAGCTTAATTTAATTGATCGATTGGTAAGGTTACCAAGTTTGCCGACGATCTGTACTTATTTTATCCTTGCCTGTATAGGTAAGATGGTAACCCGGTAAAGACTAAGATGACGGCAACGCTAAGATAATGAATTCTTGCTTTATCTCTCTCTCTCTCTCTCTCTCTCTCTCTCTCTCTCTCTTGCCTGTTCTTTGTCTCTGATCATACTTATATATAGAATGAAAATTAAACTAAGAATTTAACTTGTATAACATAAAATAAAATAAATTGAATCGATATTCTTGCAAAATATGACGATACTAAAAACCTATGTCGAAAGGAATTCATCTTTAATAAGACAGAATTAGTTCACCTTAAGCCGAATTTTTCTACTTTCAAGGAATTCTCCCTCTCTCTCTCTCTTAATGGAAGAATTTTAAATGAAATCCGCATAGTCAACAAGTATTTGGTAATTACATGACACTCAAAAGGAATTAAGTGCAATATATAATTACACTTACATTGTATCGCCATCGTCTCTTTATGTCTGCAAAATAATGCATTGAAAATGATATACAAGTTCTCGATACGTTATATAATCATTTCGCTATATAAGAACATTTGTATGCAAGACGGTATTATTAATTACTGGGCTGCTAATGTATGCGTTCAAATGTAATCACACTGTCGGTCAGTGTATCATATCTAATTTACACAATCAAACACATTTTATTACGAAAATGCAATGAGCCTAAGAGTTTCAAGATGCGGATTCAAGCAACATATTAATTACATAGGTAATGAAAAATATAATCGCTTACCTTCTGATTTAAAGTCGATTATAAGAATATATATATATATAAATTTTCTTGCAAAGAATATTTGCACAATACGCACGCTTCTGTGGTAATCTAAATTACATATTGACGGACTTATGAGTAAGTATTTTTACATCCTACACCACTTGCGGTACAGAATTTATTAAGTTAGTGCAGCCGTATGTAACGTGCAGAAAAGTTTAAGAGAGATCCACGTTTTATTGCTAAGCCTGTCTGTCCGTCTGCCCATCTCCATTTCCGTCCATGTATCCTTGCGTTCCGGATACAGACCGCAATTTTCGAGATATTTTGATCAAATTTGATAAGACGAACAGTTTTGAAAATATTTAGGATCGCAGGACTTTCTCGACTACTTCCAATATAGCATTCTACTTGAAAAAGTCGTTATGCAAATGACTGTTTGATTGATATGACGGGCCGTGCCGCCGTATAGTGTTTCTACTTTTTTTTGAACCACAAATCAAATAAACAGAAAGAAATGAGATATGAGAGTTCAATGAGAACTTACCCCATATAGTTTTTTTTCTTCTCTTGTTAAAAGTCAGTTTTTTCAACAATTTCCTAATAAATGATCGTAACACACACACGACAACACCATTTGGGGTAAGGATGTATTGAGTTTGCACGGATATGTGCAATATCCAGGTCGTCTTTCGACAGGACCTTTATTTCTTATAATAATTGATTCATTATCGTTATCTGAACAAATTGCGGCCGATTTGCGCATCTGTTAGCTCAATATTTGATCGCGTGCACCTTTGCTCAGTCCAGAAGTCGCTATTGCTAAGGTATTTTAATGATTTTCAGTTTATATTTTGATCCAGGGATGCAACCAATTTTTAGAATTTATCTTGAAAAGTTCATTGGATACGAAAAAAATTTCTTATCTTCAATATAACCAACAAAAGTCATCACAAAACTGGATTTTGACACTTGGCAACTTTCGACAAAGTGAAATCATTTTTGTCAAGCAACTGTTCTGTAGTCGTTTATAGAAAAAATAAGGTTTTACTTGGCAACAGGGTCGAACTTGTAAGATTTTACAATGAAGATTGATTGGGAATAGAGATCTGACATATAAATTTGCTCTAGACGTTTTAAATTTCTAGGACATAGGTACAGTGTTTTGCACTCCTTTTGCAATACAAGCGTTTTCATGAGAATTACGCCCATATATGGTAACGAGATTCAATTTTTAGTATATTATGATGAAAATTGTGCTCAAGTTTGATGAAATCGATTAATGTGACTTTTAATATTCTCGCGATGTGACGTAAAGATCAATTAATGCGATCTATTAAGATTTTTAATTTATGCACAATGTTGCGTTTGAAGTCATACCGTCAAGTTAGCAAACAAACGATGATCGCAATGCATGATCTAAAGCAAATGCAGACAGACAGACTATTATGATATGAAATTTAAAAACTTGAAAATTCAACTATATGTTTGCCATGTTTTCTTCGTGAAAGTAATTTTTTTTTACCACATCGTAAGCGATTTATTTTTCTTCTCTTACCTGTCCACTTTAAATCGTTGATGTGGTGCAGAAGCTTTTCCGCCAATTGTTGCCTTATCCCCAAACGATTGTTGGGTGTTTGGTTTTGAATAATTTACGCTTGCTTTCATGTAATCGAAAGATTATCTACTGGTTAATTCAGAGTTAAATAATTGCTGCTAGTTGGCGTCAAAATTCATTTAGATTGTGTGGAAATAGCCTTAAACCACACTTTGAATCTTTCAAATTTTTTTTGTTGATGATTAGCAGAAACACGTCACTCATATATAGCTGATTATATAAGGTAAATTTCATATATATATATATATATATATATATATATATATATATACACACGCATACACACAAGTTTTACTGGTAAGTTTGCGGTAATCATTAATAAGTTTGGAGTCATCCAAACTGATTTACGTCTTGTTGATGTATTTTGGGTTCGATGATTTACTTAAAAGTGTTAAATTTTCGCAATCTTTGCGCAAGCGTGCTCAAATGGAGCACAAAGGAGCATTGTTTATTTATGCATTGGTAAGCTTTTCCGCTACAAATGTGGACATCAGAGTTAATTTCTTATCGGGTTTTCTAAGACTGGGTATCACTTCACCTAGACGCAATTATCAAGCTGTGACATCTTCATGGCAAACTATTATGTTCGAGTTTCAAGAAACAGTGTTTGTCCCTGCGCGAAAATGTGCGCAAAATATATATATATATTTTTTTTGAAGCATTGAATAAGTTAAACTCTATGGTAAAAAAAAAAGGAAAGAAGCCGCAAACATGCTGCTGAACCATGAATAATGGAAGCTGATCCGATCAGGGACAGTAAACTGAATTATTGAATATGCATCCACTTGGAAAAATTGAACAAGAACTAGCTAGCCGAGTAAAGCTAATGCAATAAACGAAAAGTGTCTAGAGTTTGCCGTTTCAATGCGTTGATGCCCGATTTCATACCAGAATTATAACTGTTTTCGATCGATGAGTTATTATCTGTCCGAGCTATACATTGCTTATTACGACAATGCCTAAGAAATAAGTTCTATCGAGGATATGCTTAAAACTTCGGTTGTCCTGTCATTAATAAGATAGTAAACATAGTGGTTAGGGACAGACAATACTCTGAATTGATCGTAGCGTTCCGTTATAGATGGAGTTGCAAGAACTATTTCTACAACTGATATGCATCCTAAAGTTTTTAATTTTTCGATATTTTCGATATGTTATGTATCGTGTATGTATGTAAAAGCGAAAATATCATCGCTTATACGGGTGCACTCAAAAAAAAAAACCAAAAGAAGCGGTAAAATTAAACAGATGTCATCAAAATTTACAATAAATGTCCTGAAGGCTCGTACTATCTCAAATTTGTACAATTATATAATAGATAAACATTGCATTGTGGTAAGTCCCGGGACTTTTCATTTCATATGTTGCATAAGCAATCGCACGCTATCATTTGCGGTGTGCAAAAAATTTTCATTACTCCATACGTGTGGTTATGTTAACCGACAAATTCTATATAATTTTTTTTTTGTTTTTGTTTTTTTTTTTTGGTTTTGGACTCTGACCAATGGGTTTTAACACAAATTCATTTTTACAAACATATAACATGTAAGTATTTCATTAATATTTAAGTTTTTTTTTTTTTTTGGTTTATCTCTTTTTTTCTAAATTCAGTGGAAAATAAATTTGAAGCAAACCTTCTAGAAAAACGTAAACAAACCTGTTTGCCTTCTACGAGGTTCTTATTTAATATCATTAAACTTTGATTGTCTTAAGCAGCTCGAAAGAAAATCTCACAGCAACAGTTAAGTAAGTTAAGTTTATTGAGCTCTTTAGCTTTTCAAGGCCGTTTCTTTGAAAAAAAAGCAAAACAACAAAATAACAAAAAAAAAAATTTATTTAATTTCTTTGTAAATTAAAAATTTATTTATATACAAACATTTAAATCTTTTTTCTGAAAATTTTAATTACTCACTAATCAAATAATCATAATAATAATAAAATACTTTACGCAAAACTTTAGTTAGAACAATTTAGTTATAACAATTAGGTTAAGTTGACAACGTTAGGTTATATTGTTCTATAGAACAAAATCGTAAAGAAGACGCCGCCTATTGGTTAATTCTAATCTTGAGTGTTGCAAGTAATTAACTAATAATAATAATAAAAAAGAAAGAAAGAAGGAAACCAACGTATGGCGAATACACTCTCCGATGGAGAATTGAACTTCGGTCTAACTGGTTATTATATCATCGATGATATGAAATCGCGTTGGATAATAATGCATTTAAGCCAATTATTTGTGCGATTAAGTATCGCCTGGTGACAAATAACTCAAGATTTATTTTCACGCGATCAACACTTATTGATAATAGTAAGGATACATATATGAAAAAGTCATGTTTACCTTCATATCCACAATGCAAGCTAGATTGTTAATAGCGAGCGTGTGCGTGAGGATTGTTTCTGTCCTGAACATATATAGACATTCTAAGAAGCCTTATAAGTAGATCAAATCTATTTATCAGATCCCATCGTAGGTGGGATGGTGTGTTTTGCTTCTGCTATATGGATGGCATTAATTCTTTTCGTATATGACAGACGAACATATTCGACAAATTTTTGTGGAGCTTTTTTTTTTCTTTTTATTTTTGGTATAGAAACATAATTGTCAGCGAAACTCTTCCAAAAAGGCTAAGAAATCATCAACGTTCGTACACATACAAAGGCGTCCGTCTGTGATAGCAGTGGGATCAACTAATGAAAGAACGATTCAACAATTGCTGATAAAATCGACTCTTAAACGAGTAAATTGTTCAACAGCTCTCAACGAGAAGCACAACTATACCATAGTGTTACTATACTATAACGTCATTATGTGTCTGTCCTTCAAATCACGATTGCTTTGCAATTTTCTAACTCGAGGGGACATTCAAAGAACAAAGACGACACGAAAACAGGTTATATAGAGCGGCAGTCTATCGCTAAGTACCCTACATGTCGTCACCTAATAAACTTACTCATGTAACGACCGATTAGAAAGAGATAAGTGGTTATAAGGTAAGTGATTGAAAAAGTGATCCATCCGAGATTTTTCTCTCGGGCTAAAACATGTCTGTGTACCGAATTTCATCCAAATATCTCAGAAATTACGGCTTTTAGGTTGAAAAAAACAAGACGGGCTGGCGAAGAGATAATTTAAAAATCACTTTTTGCAACGATCTCAAGTCCTTCTGAATGGCATCACAAATGGTGTAAGGTACAACAAGACAATTAAAGTTGAAAGAATAATTAACAAAGAGTTGTAACCATGTGTCTCCAACCGAAAATTGCTTTTATAAGAGTATACAGAATCAACAAAATTAAAGACAAATGAATATATATATATATATATATATATATATATATTTTTTGAAAATCTGAAATTCTCGTTAACTTTTGTTTAAATTATCTGTGACGGGGAAACGAATTTGATGCTGACTAGAAATGTGTACTTTTTCAGCAAATTCATGACATGTACATATATATATATATATATATATATATATATATATTTGGCTTTGCTAAAGGAAATTACAAACGCATGTAACCGTTCTTCAGTGATGGATGCAAAAATATTAAAGCAAAGCTTCTATCCGAACTTAACTTTCGTGCAATTAAAATCCTTTTCGTTCTTCCTCATAATTACCTCTCATTATGTGGCGTGTTCAACAAGTTCCTCGAAAGCCGCAGACTACAATTCACCACAACAAAAGCATGTAATTTGTTTTATTGTTACACTCTCCCCTAGCACACAACATTGCAATTATAAATACGTATATATATATATATATATATATATGTATGTATATCATTTTTCTGGGCATTTAAAGAAACAATCAGTAAAAACTCAAGTTTCTTGTTCTCTGTAAAGCGACATAAATTTACTAAAATTTATTATTCTCTACGTTTGGGGCAAAGTTAATGGGCGGCATTGATTCATAAAATAAGATAAGGCTTTTTAACAAAAAAAAAACATTATGAAATTTTGTTAATCCTTGAAGTGTGCTCTTGGATGCGATATTCTATGCGCCCATATGCACCCTCAACGCATCAATTACTTTGTTGTAAATGAATTTTATTCTCCCCGTAAGCGTAAGCATACATATGTATATATGGGCACATGGTCATCTGAGCATACTGATCAACGGCAAATATTTATTAAAAAAAAAAAAAAAAAAACAAAAAAAAACAAAAAAAACCGAAAAAAAAAATGAAAATGAAAATGATTCCATTGTAGATTAGTGCCAAGAGTGACTGCATGTATGAAGGCAGCGATGGTTTTATTTTATGTGTAACATTTGTTTTACGTGTCGTATGCACAACTGAAACTCTAACTTGTTTCTTTGGAATGGACAGCGACAACAACAACAACAACAACAACAACAACAATAGTAACAAAAGACTCTGGGTTATAAGTTTGTTTGATTTTTATGCTTTAGCCTAACCGTTAGCTTAGAGTAGAGTTTAGCTGCTAGTCTGGTCTTGTCTTGTCTGGTCTGGTCTGGTCTGGTCTGGTTAGTTTGTAATTGTATGCAGCATGGATTACGAAAATATAAAATTTTTTCAGGCCTACTCCATACGCTTAACACCAAACGCATGATCAGTTGCGGTTTTTACTTTCATTCGAACGGTTGATGTTTTTTTTTTTTTTTATTTTTTTTTATTTTTAAGAAAGAAAATCAAACCTAAAGCTTAAGATTAAACGTTTAAAGTCCGTCGCTGTCCTTCTCATTCATTTAGAATACAATTTTTTTAAATGTAAACAATTTTTAAGCGTCTATTGCAGTTATTTTTCTTTTCTTTTCTTTTTTTTGTTTTTTTTTTTTTTGTTGTTGTTGTTTGTTTTTGCTTTGCTATTTTAGGTTGTAAACATAATATCACCAGCCAAGTAGTGATCAAGTTGAAGTTGAATAAATAATTTTTCGAAAAGTAAATGTGTATTTTTAATATCAGTTAAAATGATGCGAAATAATGCATTTGTGCTGTAATTATTTGATATGAAAATTACGTAAAAATTTGAAATAAAAATTGGTGTTAAACATGTTTTATGTAATACTGTGCAACCAGTCAGTCACTGCATTATGAAAATCAAGTTTTTCTTTTTGTTTTGTGGAAAATTAAATACAAGAAAATGGAAAAAAAAAAAAACTAACCGTAACTGCAAAAATTGGGAAATTTTAAAAACGGAAAAAAAAACATTCGAAACAAAAAAAAAAAAAAGAAACAAAAATAAATTAGGAATTAAGTAAAATTGCATATAAGAAAAAAAAAAAAAGAAAGAAAATGCTAAAAATGATTATAATTACATAAAATAAACAAAGAAAAAAAAAAAAAAATTAAATACTTAGTATCATTTATCATGTATTGAAGTCTTAGTCTTAGTCATCGTTGTAATGTTATTAAATTTCAGGAAAAAGTTTATACATCTTTTAGTATGAGTCGTGCACAAGTTTGCTTCTGCAGTGTCAGCGCACTAATGTGCCCATTCAGATCATTTTTACATAGAATATTTACCTGATTTCGATAAGTATTTGCATTAAATTTTTAGATCGGTACATAATGTATTGTATCGGCATTTTAGTTTTCAATAGGCGGACGGAAGGACAAAAAAAAAAGAAGAAACCTCGAAAGCAAAACAAATGAGTGAACGATAAATAGGACGAACGGATGGAAAGATCAACAAACAGGCAGATTGATACATATATGCAGTTAGATAGACGAAGTAATTAACCAAGTGAAGACGATAAGACGGATGAATCGACGAACGAATGAATGAATGAATGACTCACGGACGGAATGTGGTTAAATAGAAATACGGACGAACAGAAAAACGAATGGATAGATGGATAGCCAGCGAGATGCATGTACGGTCCACATGGATGGACGATCAATAAGCGGATTCCACGAAGAAATGCGCATATGGATGAATGAATCAACCAACGATTAATTGGATGGACAGACATATGAAAAGACCAATAATCGACACGAGGAATAAACCGAAATTTTAGTTGAACGGTTAAACGAATGCATGGATTGGACAAGTCGATTGGCTGAGGCAGATTGGATGGAGCGATGAAATAAATAAACCAGCATGGGAGGATAACCTGATGAATGAATAATTAAACAATCGTATGCGTAGATCAATGATCAGACCAAAAACAAGTGCATTGATCAGTGAATAAAAAAAAAAAAAAAAACAAAAAGACTAAAAGGATAAAGGATAAATAGGACGAAGGGGCGGAAACAAAGCCGGCACACGAAAGGACGAACAAACAATGCCGAAAAGGTCATCTGACCAATAAAGGGCTAGGCAAGCCGGACAGTGGATAATTACATTAAGTGAAATGAGATGCGCACGCGAATATTGACACAGAGGCGAAATGCTTGAATGGACAGGACTGTCGCGAAGTAATGGCACGAATTGATGCGTCGATAAATAATCGAGGCGCAGTCAAACGTCTCAAAATCTTACGTAATAATGAGAAAATTAAAGAAAATTTTATGCGCGCATATGTTGATCATTATGAAGGGAATGAAAAAATGTATTCCCTTCCTTCTCGCCACACACATGGCGATGGACACAAGAAATGAGTAACATGTGTGACTTTTATATTCACATCTCCAGGTGCATATAATAAATTTACATTAACCATAAATTAAAGACTCTTTAGTTTTCATATTTGTTATGAGATCCGCATACCTCTCTTGACGAAAGACGTGTACTTAAGTCATCAGAAGTTTAGCTGAGAAATTCTTCTACTAAAAGCATTTGCCTAAATTAAGAGACAAGCAATGCCCGCAATTGCAAGACAACACGGAGTTCCCAACACGATTTCAGTTTCTAGATCCATGGCACATGTCGTCAATATTAGGAAATTTATCGGGCTTCTTTACGGGTGTATTTCTGCAACTTAAATCCACAATTGACTTAATTTACCAGTAAAGAGATTTCCGAAAAAAACCCCATTTTCGACAACCATTCGATAAAGGAAGAGAGAGTTTTGATAATTGGTGCAAATCAAACCAAATCATAACCAAAAAGGAGGATGAATGCGTCGATTCTCATGCCCACTAATCGCTTCCTCTCTTTTTCGTTAATATTCACTTGAGGTAGGGATTGTTAAAATTTACCCGCACGAGAGCAAAGTTATCATCCTTGTGCCCTGATACCACCATGTGTGTGTATGTCTGGTAAGCTAAGAATATTAAATTGTGCAAGCGCGGCGTGTGCATGTCTGTACGTACACTCTACATTCAAGACGCGATTGTTCACAATAAATGTATGTAAATGTGCAAAATAATTAGTTTGGTCCGCTGTTAACAATAATTGGACAGTGACGTTTGCAAATTTCTGTTATCTTATCTTTCGTTGAATTAATGAAAAAATATTTCAAAATCACAAACCGTCGAATAAGATAAATAATAAGGAAATAATATAAAGCCTGTGCGAGATTTTGGTCCTGCCGTCCTTAAGAGTAGGAATATGATGGAAGATGATGGATTGCTCTTGTACACTTCCATGTTGATCTAATTATTTTCGCTTAATGAAAACCGCTACATTTGTATTAAGTTCATTCGGTTTATGAAAATTCATTTACTTATTTGAACCAGTCTGAACTATCAAAGGGGAAATTGTCTTTCTTGAGAAGCACAACAGCACTTTTCACTTAATAGAATTGTGTTCAAAAAAAGATGTTGATGTTTGATGTTGAATGAGAATCGAAAGAGCATTTGCAAGCAATCAGTTTTAATACTTTTAGACAAAGTGGAAATAATTACCATTCAGTGTGCTAACGCAGTTGAGTTACTCAGCAGAGCTGTCTGTATAAGTGTTTAAAGAATCATGTCGATACAAAGCGATATTATTGTTTCGTATGTTATAGCGCTAGTAAAACATATTATTTTATTCGGCACGAGTTGTGTGGTACAGTGTGTGAGTATTCGGTCTGTGTGGATGCATGCAAGGTCGTAAGATGAACTCATACACCTATTATTATATACCGATCAATTCAGAATAATTTCCTTAATTTGTTCTTGCACTTGTTTGCAATTTCAAAGATATATTGACAAACTGGATCGGAGGATCGCCCTTCCCCCCGCAGCCAACGTTTGTGGTGCAAAAAAAGTCTAATATATAATATTTTTGTACGAAACTGGCCCATAATTCTAATTCTCAGATCGCATGGGTCTACCCTGTGGACTTTACTCCATATAAGAAGACAAGAGAATCCTTATGTAAACTAAGCTCTGTTGCATATGGCAATAAAGACTAATTTAATATATTTTACATAACTCAAAGCTAGAACCATGTCGGTTGACCTTTTAGGCCGTATGCCAAATACGTCTTGACATTGAGATAAAACGAGATTTTTTCCTTAGTTTATTACGAAAGGAAATGGAAAATTGTATTTGACGCAGCGGTGTAGGGTTTTTCATCGCCGGTAGATGAAGATCTATAATGTTTTGTATTTTTTTTATACATACATTTTACTACATACATAACTAAATCTACTAAAAAAACATAAATTTTTTTTTTTTTTTTTTTTTTTACAAAAGAATTTTTGTAAACTTAATTAACTAACTAAATTTTTATTATTACAGCATTAAAGACACCTTAGGCTTTCAATGTTTCACTTTTTTGGCTTAAAAAAAAATGTTTTTTCTTCACAACTCATTCTTTAAACCGACTTTATAAACGTTACGCTGGTTTATCGTATACAATCGTACATTTACGAAAAATTGTAAACCTATGTTCCCCATTCGAAAGCCTACGTTCTATGAGAATCGGTCTCCATAAATTAGATACGCTAAACTCAAATCAACCAACCAATTTTGGACCAACTTTCACCATAAAATTGCGAACATTAGATTTGTTTTTATAGAAACGCTTATACGGGAGGAGGGGTAAAATATTGTCCCCAAAATATTATCGTTTGGCGACTTTTATGGGAAAATAGTAAAAGCTGCCAAATTTTCTCATGTAACGATATCTATCAATATTAGATCCTCTTTGCGAAACGATCTGATCTTAGAATTTGAACATATGTGATCAGTTGGTCAAATTTTATCAAAAAATCTCGAAATTCATGATTCGTAGTTTGAACAGCAAAGCACATGAACAGTCTTCACACAGACAGATACAAATATTTAAATCGATTTGAAATGATTCGAATCATATCGGTATAACGAATGGTAGATCTAGCTCAAGTGCATATATCTCAACATACTTTATACAATTTTATGCCTGGATAGGTGATATAAAGAGTTGTTGACTCTAATTCTGTTTAGAAGCAAGAAAAAATAAAATCCCAGTGATCTTTGGCTGAGAGCAGGGTTTTTGCTAGAAGTTTTCAGAAGTACGTTCTAACAAAGAGTTGATGACTGTACTGTAAGCGTAAAATGCTATGTAAGCGTAAATTTGCTATTCTATGATAGCACTGTTCAAGAACAGGACATTAATAGCCTGATAAGGCAATGATAAGATACAGGTTTCCTAATTTCTAAAAATTCTGTGACCTGTAAAGAGATCGAAAAGTTAAATTTTTTTTTTTTTTTTTTTTTTTAAGATTACGCGACTAGAATGAAATTTCATATTCTAAAAAAGCTTTTACGGCTGGGCATTATTGTACTTGCAAGGAACTAGCAAATGACATGTAACACCTTAATGGCACCCGGAATGAAATGGACTTCCATAAAACTCTCGGTATGCGGTGAATAACCCTTTACTTCCTGGATAAAAGCAACCGGTTTCAATCCTGACCTGGATACATGTTGATGGACAAACAGATAAAATAATTGAATTAATTCCATTATTATCATTCTTCAAGGGTACATCAAAGTGATGTGTAAAGACGGTCGTGAGTTTTATTGCGCTACATGTTGAGCATAATTCAATTAATATTCTATTGAATCGATTATCTAAATAGTTCGCTGACAAAATTTGAATTTATTTACTCGCACTTCTAAATAAGGTATACATTCGGCCGAATTAAGCAACACTATTAAGATTAAAGGGTCAAGTTACCACATTATGGAGAAGATCAAAAGCATAACAAAGTTCAAAGTAAATAATTTTTTTTTTTTTTTTTTCAAGTTTAAAATGTACATATGCTAACAGCGGAGTCTAAGGCTTATATACACTATATCATATATATGTCATATATCGCGAAGAATAATTCAATCAGAAGCAAAGTTTAAGTTGAAGTGAACAGTACAAAAAAAATATTTCAAGTGAACGTAAGTCTAACTAACTATATATATATATATATATGTATATATATGTATATATATTTATACAAAGTATGGTCTACCGTACTGAGATTCGAGCCAGTCAAACACTAACTTGCTAGACGCGAGTCTAATTGCCTGCGCTAGTAGTGTGGTAGACCATTTAATTTTGTTGTTATATTGTATCACAAACTCCCTCCCCCCTTGGACGATGCATATTTTTCATGTGCGTTTGTATTTAGTATAAATTGTAAAGAGACAAAAAAAATAAATAAATAAATTGGAGTCTTCAGAGATATTTTCTTGATTCATTTCTATAGCTATATAGACACGATTCGCTTGCAAATAACTTGAGACTTGCAATCGTTCAGAGATAACCATAAGAGTATTCATCGGAAAAGTGGGGCAAATATGTATATCACTTATATGAATAAGTTTAACTCACCGCTCTTCCAAGTTCGAGTTTGAACGTGGTCTCTTCCTTTCTCCCTCTTAGCATTATAGTGATAGGTGACTCGATTTTGATATTTCTTTTTCGATAGATTAAAAACAACTTGACAACAACTTCGTTTAAAGTATGAAAAATACTAATGAAATTTAGCATTTTAAACGAAAGATCAACCGTAACGACGTGTGTACTGCAAAAACATGTATCGTCTCCAGAACGTCTCCAAGGTTTACGCGTTCCGCATAACTTTTTATTGTCCTTGCTCTGACAGCTTGTTTGATCAATGACTTTGTTCAATGTTGAAAGCGGAACAAGTAAGAAAATTCTATACGGTTGTGACCGAATCTTTTAAATCCATCCATATACTATATAACTTTAGATGGGTAATGAGCACAAATGCATTTCTCTTTTCTTTCTATTGCTCTTCAAGCGTTTCCAGTTTAGCTAAATATTGTAGATTGATTTATTTGCAATATTAACCTACACGGGCAAGAACTTTCAATGCTCTTTTACCAAATTTCGAAACGATTTGTTGATTTGTTGCTGCCGGATGTATGTTTAGCACAGACAAATATATAAACGAGTGGATAGGCGAAGGGTCACGCGAATCGATAAACGAACAACGGATATACGAGTAGATGGGCAGACGGTGGACGTGCCTAAATTGATTCAAAATTGTATTTTCCTTCTGAGTGTCGCAAACGTTTTCATAAACTGAACATACATATAATTGCGCAGTATTTTTATTTTTTTTATTTTCATCTTTCATGTTCCTTATAGCTAGCTATAGGGCAATGCATAGGATATGGAAGTAAATGAATTGAAAAATCAACGATAATAATCCTTTAGAGGACGAA
>NW_023998414.1:27133934-27154138 GCF_014805625.2 Glossina fuscipes | reverse complement strand
TATTATATATATATATATATATATATATATATATATATATATATGAAATAGTTTTGAATGCCTTTTTGAATGCTTTCCACATAGCCACTATAAGTGTGCCAGGCCGTAATAATAATTAATGTTATTGCTTTGGTTAAAAGTGTTTCTGCTAAACGGTTGAGCGATTTTTTGTAACAATTACTTAAATTTTTCTTTTTAAATCAAAAATAAAACGACAGTAGACAAGTGTTTAGATATAAACAGTCGCAAAACGACTGCTTAATAAGTTTATTAACATTGATTTGTTTTTCTAGTAGACCAGGCCTTTCGTAATTATATATATTAAAGTGGTGGTAAGGACTGGTTTTACATTTTTTTTTTTTTTTTTTTTTTTTTTTGCTAATTTTTTCTTCATTTTCGGTAAATTTTTGTCAAAGCTTTCTCATAATATTCCTGGTTCAACTTGAACGGAATGAAAAACAAATAGTAAATCCAGATCTATTATGGCTATCAATATTATTACTTGTTTATCAATATGAGTGTAATCAGCAGCTGGCATTACTATGGTTGCCTGTTGCTTTTTGTTACGGCAACTGTTATTGTTATTACGGCTTGTAGGATTACTAAATATGTTAACGTGAGAGTACAGGTTACATACCAAATATTGCAGCAAGTGCTACTCGTGTGGCTACAAAAATCTGTTACACAATTCACATGATTGCAGAAAATGAAAAAAAAAAAAACAGCAAAAACAACAACAATAAAAAAAAATAAATAAATAAAAATAACAAACACATACATAACCTGTCTGAGCTATTATTTTTGTTTAAAGAGTTTTTACTCATTCGCACTACGAATGTTGAGGGTAAAGTAATCTTATCACTTCGTTTGTGACGTCGTCAAATCAAAATGAAATCCGTTATGGATGTAACAATGTGTAGTCATCTACCCATCCAATGTTTAATGCGTCAAATCGGTTTTCTCATTTAGCCCTCGTACTTAAAGAAGACGCTTGGTGCGAAGAACCCTTATGTGTGAAATTTGAAAAAAATTATTCTGCGTCCCAGTCCCAACTATGATATTCTTATTTTTGGATGTCATTGTTGACGGCACTGGCGTTATGGTATAGAGGTTTCTGCCTTCAGAGTTTTCCTCAAACATGAACATTTGGCGATTCTTTTTGACTCACTCCGACTTTTCAAAGAGCTTAAGCTTTCACTTTTCCTTATTCAAGGTTCTTAAGTAAAATGAAATCACTTAAGAATCTTATTAAAATTAGATATTCAAGCTCAGGTCATGAGTTATGGCCCCTACAGGGCAACAGGGTGACGGATAAACGAAGAGAGAGAGAGAGAGAGAAAGAGATAGTGGAAGCAGTGGCAAATGTTATGCCTTTACCGAAAGAGCATTCACTATAGTTACAACCAAAGTAAAGTCTACCGCACTTGCGATTAGAAACGGCGAACTCGCTACTCGGGCGGACATAAGCGAATCTTAGGCAAATTGGACTTTTTACAGTTATCTCAAATAATAGATAACCAAAATGCCTTCTGGAATATAATTTTTTTTTTTTTATTTATTTTTTTAAATTTGAAATCGTTTTCACTTTTCGCATGAGAAGTTGAAGGTTGTTTGTCTTCATCAAGAAAGGGCTTGAAACAAAACACACATAGAAAGTCACATCTTTTTAAAATAATTTCAATGCGAAATTTTTTTTTTTTTTTTTGGCTTTTTTGAACAAGAACTTTGGACCCCATTAGAAAAATTTTAATAATAATTTGTTTTTTATAATATCCATAAAATAAATAATTATTTCATTTGACATTTCATTTAAAGAAGCAAAAACTAAATAAATAAAATGGTAGCAAACACTAGAGGGCCTGAAATTATGATTTTTTTATTAAACAAGTTTATCGTTTTTTTTTTTTTTTTTTTTTATCGAAAAATATTTGAATTACTTTTTTAAACACTTTTGTGTCTTATATAAATAATACTATGGTTATGTGTATACGACCTAGACATTTTCTTTTCTTTTTTCGAGCAATCATTTAAGGAAAGTCCACTGTTTGTGCGATCAACAAGAAGTGAGAAAAGAAAAACAGTTAGGGAGATGATGGCCGCAGCCTAATAAATATGTTTACCGACTGAGCACTCACTATAGCCACGACGGAAGTGAACTCTACCGCACGTAAGATTTCAATTCACGAATCGAAGAAAGTTCATCAATTGATTTGTATATTTAAAAGATAAACGAAGGCATTAATTAATAATGAAAATGTCTTTGGGAAATTATAATACTCATGGAAACATTTTTACAACAATCGCAACACCTGGCATTTACATGCAACGTCCTTTGATCGAAGTATCGCAAACTTATCGACTGCGCAAAACAATTTAAAATAAAGTCAAGCAACTTGAAGCGTACAAGGTTTCTTATGGCTTTCATATCTGGCAAAGGCCTACATGGACAGACCTAGTTGCAATAAAATATAAATTTATCCTCCGCAACAAATTGTGAATGAACAGTGTAAATCGTAAACAACTATAAAATATATATTTTCAGTCATTCGTTGAATATAAAATAAGAAGAACAGATTGCATAAAACATAACATAACGTGACAGTGCAACCATGGAAAATATAAAAATTGTAATTCAATTAAGTTGTGAAATGAAAATAAATTGGTTTTTGTAAAAATCAACAAATCAAAACATTATAGGCGACGAAGGACGGCAATTAAATACCTTACGCCATTACGTCCAATACAATCCCTCATAGATTTTCCTAATGGAATGCTAAAAATGATATCTTGTTTCCATCTGACGAGAATTCTCATATGCGGAAGCGGTTCCAACAAACCTGTTGGAACCTGACCTGCTCCAAATTTAACAAAACTAAATATTTTGTCAATGATCTTACTATTTATCATCTATTTTCGTAAAAGAATTCTGAATACTATGTAGCGTTGCCACGCGAAGGCTTAGTTTTCATGAAAATCCTGTAATTGTTTGAGATCCAATAAATAGACCTACTTGGTCCAAATTGACTGCATTTAATTTGTACATCACATTACTCTTGTACACCAATTTTTGCCGTAAAATATTAAGAATTGCACACTTTGTCATAGAAAGACTTACTTTTCGTAGGAGCGGTCGTATGGGCGAAATTGTGTTACTTAGCGATTTTTGACGATAAATTTCGAAAATTGCACTTTCAAGAGTTTATACGGGCAGTGATCGCAAAAGTGATCTAATCTAATCCCTATTCAACAGGGTTTTAGGAATAATGCTCCCAAAAGTATACAAAGCTATAGTTGCCCTTGGGCCAATATACGTCCCTGTACTAAAGTCCATCAAAATATCTCAAAAATTTGCATGGACAGACATTAGACGGAGAGCCGTGCTGGCGGACAGACAATCTTAGATCAATTAGCCACTTTTGCCGAGAAATTTTGCAAATTGTAAGTGTGAAGTGGTCGAAAAAGTGGACCGATCCGAACTAGCGTTCGTCCTTGAATCAAAACACGTAACTGTACCAAATGTCATCAAAACATTACAAAAATTATGGCTTGAACACAAATTTAGATTGGCAAATATCAGAAGGGACAGACGGACAGACAGGCTTAGATCACATCAGATTATGATTTTGAATTAATCGGTATAATACAAGACGAATTCATATTAAGCCCTTCTACATACATGTTACATAAGTTCGCACTAACTTAATATATCTTGTAAAACCCTGTCTGCTGCATGGAGTAGGGTATAAAAATTCATAAGAATATCCTTTTAAAAAAGCTTCGTATAACAACAACAAATACAAAACGTTAACTGACTCGTTTCAAATTTAGTATGGACGGAGGGTTACAATTATTCAGTCATTTTCATCCCAATATACCAAAAGCTACATTTTATTATCACACACACATACGCTCACCTTTCGTGAGAATCCTTACAGCCGGAAAAAAGGGTTAACGTTATATATATATATATTTTTTTTCATATAAAAGCTTCCCCTTTCTGAAGAATGATTACTATTCAACAAATAGGAAAGTTGTAGTAGGCAAGGTCGGTCAAATTTAAATACCCTACATTGTAGTAATTAAAAAATCTACAATCATCACTAAATATAAAAATGCCATAATGTTGCGAACTAAGGTTTCATTTTTCATGAGAAAGCTTATAGGCAAAGCGTTTCCAAAACTAGGCAAATCTCATCCAAACATAGCAAACAATTAAATCTTTTCTTCTTAATACTTTCTTCATAGCATAGTAAAACTTAGTTCATTTTTTTTCTAACCATTTTTATATGGTATGGAATTTAAAAGATGCTCTCATCCATCCCACTCGGCATTCGAGCAGACTATTTTTTCCATATAAACTAACTTTTAGTAGTACTAGGATTATATAGGGAGCGGTGATTTGTCGTTCCGATCCAACGTGTCCGTGCAGCAAAATACTTCAGAAATGGCTACGTGTCACGTGAATGCGAAATTACTTGGACAATACAGAATGGATGCGAAGGTATACAGACAGACAGGCAGGTCGACATATAGGTTTAAAAGTCCATTCCGAAAATTATTGTGAATTTTATAAAATTTATAGAATAAAATTTACTTCTGACCTGAAATTGTACCAAGTGTTGCCTAGTGAAACCCCTGAAATTATACTCTTACAGTAGGATATGAAGAGAAATGAAAAAAAATATTTTCTAGAAAATTTATTGAAAAATTCGAAATAATATACAATATAAAGCTTATATAATACAAAAAAATAATTTTCGCAAAATTCTATACCGGGTTCCGATTATGCCAAATCATTTCACTTATAAAACGCTTAGTCAACCTTGCTGACTTGTGCTTTTAAATCTGCAACTAAACGATTATATGCATAAATGATGCAAACAAATTGTTGTTGTTGTTGTTGTTGTTGTTGTTGTTGTTGTTGTTATTGTTGCTGTAATAACATATACGAAAACTTTTTAGTTATTTTTTAAGCATAAGCTGTTCAAATAATAATAAATACATATTTACACATACAATACATATGTTAATTATACGTTAAGCTTGTATGTGTGTGAATGCAATATCTACAATGATATGCGGTAAACCCATTCTTTATTTGAACTTGCCCGTCCCTCCATTTGTCTGCTTGTAAAGGTTAAATAATTCTTAGCAATTTACATATTTCATCGAGTCTCTCCTTGTGTATCCTTTCGGATATTATGGAAATGAAGGATGCAACTGATCCAGCCTTTTTAGATTGTTTTACGAAAAATTTTTATCGAGTCTTAGATCAATACGCGGCAATTTACAATTTCCTTCTCTTAGTCGGGAAGGAATCAAACTTGCTGGCATCACCGATTCGCGGCCATCGACGATTTCAGCTCACTATCTTGGCCATCCGAACAGTAAATAATAGGCGGATAGGCAAACAGATTGATAAGTCGACTGACAA
Organism: Glossina fuscipes; assembly: GCF_014805625.2. Taxonomy (NCBI): domain Eukaryota; kingdom Metazoa; phylum Arthropoda; class Insecta; order Diptera; family Glossinidae; genus Glossina; species Glossina fuscipes. The sequence goes on along the minus strand of NW_023998414.1, from coordinate 27,148,704 downwards.
GCAGAACATACACTCGAATTTTAAAATCATCGCGGATTTATCATACGCCTTATGGGGAAAGATTTTTTTGTTCTTTAAACCTAAGTTGAAAGCTTTTAACAAAGAAAGTATAAAGAACTTGGGTCGAATTTTTGCTTGATAGCTCCCTTCAATTTGAACTTGTATTTTATTAGAGTAAAGAACAATTTCTCACAGGTATTAGTATATGCTGTTTTGTTCCCCTTCATTTGAGGGAAGACATTGACTGGTTTAAAGGGGCGGAAAAAAATATTCTTTACCAGATTAATAAATAAATGCTTTGACCCTTGCCGAGTGTGAGGCGGAGGAATTATTACATACAAGGATGTGGTTTTCTTGATTAGAGTTTAGTTTTCTTCTAAGCATTTCATGAAGACTGCCTGCGTTAAACGAGTCTCTACTGGGAGGTTACAATGTTTTACTAATTGATGATATTTAACTTCTCTAGTATAAAAACAGATGTCCTTCGAAATTGTTGAAACTATTGCCAAATAAAGTGCATCCTCATTAAGTCAATAGTTAAGTAAATATGTAAAGGAGAGCGATGCGAGAGAATTCGTTGTCTCTGCCAAGAAATTGAGAATTTGTGATCAGGATTTTCATGTTAACAACGAGTTGGGTAATTCAATTATACATATATAATTTCCTTGGGGTTTTCGCTCTCATTTTGTAACACGTAAACGTGTATGCACAACGTACGACAGATACCGCAAAAGCTTCACTTTTAAGCAAAACAAATCTTCAAGATAAGAGAGTGACTGACACAAACTATTTGAACACTGAAGGGCATTTTTAAGATCCTGAGAATGTATTGTGAAAAGAAATCGTTTCGATTACATATTTCTCGAAATGCCATTTTCATATCATGTGCAAGGGTATACTAACCTTGGGAGGATGTATGCAAAACCCAGAGGTATTTGAGATAAACACACCTTTTATCATACCGATTATCGGTTTAGAATTAGTTTCTGAATCTAGGCTTGTCTGCCCGTCTTGTTTTCTTATAATCGCAATTTTTCAGATATTTTCATAATATTCGGTAAACTAACGTGTACGTAACGTGGCCTAAGGATACACGTTATTGAAAGTGATTCGAATCTGAATCCTTTTTTTCGACTGCTTTCTATACAATGACTTATTTTTAAAAAGTCATTATATATAGTTCTTGTAGAATATTTAACGTCATGTGGGCCGTAGACCACCACAGTGTTTTCGCTTCTTATCGATATCCTTGTAACAATATTTTCGAGAGAAGTACGGGAGAGTTTTTCGAAAAATTGTCTTTAGTATTTGTTATTAAGAAGAAGAAGAAATTCGCTTTGCTTTGTTGAAAATTGAACTTTTCCGTTCCAATACTCGCTGTCAAGAAGCCTTTCGTACTTGTCTAGCTAAAGACGTGAACATTAAATGATTTTTTTTTTACATTCGTCTCCGCTATTCCTTGACAGTTTGCGCGGCGGTCTTGCCCCACTCCATCAGTTGCAAAATTTAACTGGCTTTTTCGGTGACTACTGATATCGAAATTTCCAGAACGGAATCAGGGAAATCCACTCCTAGCATCACATAGCGGTTTCATTCAAATACTTCACTCATTTTCAAATCCATATAACTTTTTAAACGAGCAAAGAATCAGGAAACTATCCGCACAAAAAATTTGTAAACTGAAATGTCATCTTTTAAGCACATGTTTGTTTTAGACAATCAGGTGAGTGTTGCTCGATATGTAGATATCAATATCATACCGCACAGAATTTTCAATATCATAATGTACAATAAGCCAATAAGGTTGGGAGTAGATAAAAATCGGTTTGCAAGAGTTCGGGAAAAAAATTGCAACTTGTATGCGTGCGCCCGTTTTCATCAAAAGCAACTCGGGAAGTAATCTGAACTTGGGCTGGGAGTTACTCTCCCGATTGAGAGGTATTCTGCAGACTCGTCTTCTTTTGATTAGCACTCGTTCAGAGCAGGTACGCATGTGCGAAAATGGGAGAAAGTTTCTAATTGGAAGGCATCCTTAAGTTATCCGAATAGAAGGAAAAGATAGCAGATGATGATGATGCGGAATATTTCGATTACTAAGCTTTGTAAACTTTGTGTTTTTTAAATAGAGTTCGAATTAAGTCAAAAAACGGAAAGAATTTATTAATACAACTAATATATATATATATATATATATATATACATACCCATATACCCACAAATATATTCCCATACTTCCGAAAAGAGAGAAATTGTGAACAACTTGAGGGTCAACGAAGAGTTATTCACTACAAACATCTATCGGGATCTGTCTTAGTTGCCTATTGATGAACGAATTTATAAGGAAAAGCTCTAGGTTCTCTTTAAATGAATACCTTTTCCTTATAGTCTCTAATTTCTTTTATCCTTGGCGCTGAGAAGCACAAGAAAAAAACCAGTACATAAAAAAAAAAGCAAAGAAAAGCTATGAATGAATGTTGTGTACGCTGTCGCTTTTATGATTTAACCGGAAAAGTAAAAGAAATGCATAAAAAAGGAAAACAAAAAAAAAAAACAACGTTATAATAAAAGAGAAAAAACTGGTTTTTATATTTAAACACAGAAAGAAGTTCAATGAAAACAAAACGACAACAAAAATGAAATAATAAACAAAACAAAACTAAAATGATATTAACATTAATATGTAGCAGACGTTTAAACATTACCTAGTAATGTGTTGACAGCAAGAAAAGCTAAAATTAAACAGAAAATAAAAAAAAAAACAAAAAAAAAAGATTACAACTCTTGTCAGACGTTATAACGAGTCGGCAAAATTATTTAAACCTTCTATTGCTGCTAGATTATGGTGTACGTACACTTATGCGCGTTATGGTAGTGAGTTTGAAAAGACACTTGTGATGATGATAACGGGTTAATGGCCAAGGGTAAACGCGTCCTGTGCGATCGTAATGATCAACAATGTTGGCAAAAGAAGAAAGCAAATGCATGCAAAAAAATAAATAAATAAATAAATAATTAAATAAATAAATAAATATATAAATAAATGTTATATAAGTTCCTCAGAAACGAGAATGGAATTCAGGTTCACTTACTATTTTGCTTTTTCATTAGGTGACATAAATTTCATTTACATACATGTACGTACATAAATGTTGTACGTGTGCCTATATTAGCGTTGACAGCGTTGTAGAATCATTTATTTAATTTGATTAATTATAATTATTATAATAATAATAATAATAATAAAAATTTTTTTTTTTTTCTTATATTTTTTTTTTTTTCTTTTTTTTTTAAGTTTTTACTTTCAGAAAAATACTGATGTGGTTTGATAGCAAAAATTATATATGAAATGAAAAAATATATTCTTTCAAATTAAGAAAAAAAATAAATAAATAAATAAAATAAAGGATATACAAAAAGACCTTGAAAATGTTAATAAAAAAAGATAAAAACATTTTCGTTTTTTTCAAAAAGTAAAAAATTTCTTACCAAAACAAATTTCGCCAATAAAAATGTTTAAAAGAGTTTATGAAAAATCGTTTATGCAAATCTTGCAAATTTTGTTGCTAGTATTGACAACAACCATTTCTTATGGATTAGATCATTTAGTTAGTAATACGACCGCTCTGGGTATTAAATATGAGAGCAATGCCACCACTAGTATATCTAGCCAAGACTTACATCCTCATATCCTTAATACCAATATAACGATTTTGCATGAAGTTCACGATGGCAGCTATTCGACAAAAAAGAAAGATCGTGCGGATATATTACCGTTAAAACCGATTAAGAAGAAACACTATGCATTATTGGATAAAGTAATCGCACCTATAAGTTATGAAAAGTCAAAACCATTGAAAGATGTCGATCTACATCCAGTCGTTTTCGATTACAATTTGGGTGATTTAGAAGATTTAGAACATGAGTCATTTAAAAAAGCCGATCTCAGTAGCGAGGAGAAAGCGCTCTTAAGAGATACAAACACAACCGAATCTATATTACATTATAAAGCAAATAATAATAATAAAGACGACGGATCGGAGGAATACACTTTGGAAGACGATCTAAATGTTCAAGTAGATATCGTAACTACGACAAAAGGCAGTAACTCGGTATTGTTAAGTTTAGCTAATGCGACAACCATTAGTCCAACATCGTCTATTTCGTTATCATCTTCTACATCAGTGGTGACCATAAGTCCTCATATTTTTAAAGTTTCGAAAACGAAATCAACAAAAAAGGGCCGTGAACTTTTGAAACGCGAAGATCTACAAAAGAGCTCCAACAATCATAACAGTATTAATCATTATTTTAATGAATACAACAGCTTGGGTGCTAATGCTTCCGCGGCGAGTTTGCAGAGCGCCAATGTTTTCCAGATTTTTGTTAATTTATATGATCACTTTTACTGGCAGGCGGCCGACATTAGAAAGAAAGTCTCAACTGGCTGCGGTCTAGAATTGCAGGCCTATTTAACCGCATTACATGGCAATTATCATTGGGCTCAGCAAGGTAAGTTCTTTCAAACTCACTAATATAACAGCCCTACTTAGCTGATCTGATTAGTATAAAAACAACGATTTTTTTTGCTTTTTTGAATTTTTTACAAATCATCATTTATAATATCATATATGAGAAAAGTAATAACACTTGAGCTATTATCGAGCAAAAAATGTGAAATGTGCAACGATCGCCTATAGATTTTGGACAAAAAAAAAAAAACTATAAAAAACTAATCAGAAAGTATTATTCGCTATAGACCGATTCATAGATACCGAATATTTCTAATACATTTATAAAAGTCGTCCATATGCAAAGCCAATCCAATGTCATCAATTTCAATTGGTAATTACGTAACTTATACTTCACGTACTTTCTTCATACTTCACCCACTCGACTACAACTCAAGCAGAAATGTATGACTCAACGACAGGATTGCATATAACGCAATACATTTCCTTGCCAACAATAATTTGGCGGACGGACGAGTAAGGATAAATAAGTCAGTTCAGAATTTTGAAAAAATCGCGAAAATTTCGTATACCTTGTAAGGTCTGCGATTAACACTTTTAACTTTGATCCATTAAATCGCAATCATTTGTACTATGGAACTTCAGCTTGTGTATTATAAACTGGTACCATAGACAGACAAAAAGATCTATGATTAAAATAATTTCGCCAATTTTTCATTGGACAATAATTTCGCTCGATTTATATCAGACTTCTTGAGTAATCAAAACTTTTATTTAAGTTAAGTAAATGTAGGAGAATCTATTCTCTTAACTTCTCCTTTCGTGGTATTCATTAACGTTCCCAAGAGCGTGACAGGAGAAGACCACACTGTGTGACGCTCTCTACCATAGAGATACACACATAAATGCTACAATGCGGTTGGTGCTTTCAATCTCAATTTTAATTACATATCCCATTGGGACTGCGGATCGAGGATAACTTTTAACAACAGCCAACAAAACGCAGTACTATGTCACGAGCATTTTCTCGTGTGTCAATCAGGAGCGATATGGAACGATTGTGATTAGGAAGGATTAGAGGTAAAGAAGAGAGAAAAAGAGGGATAATATTTTTTTTTTTTTTTTTTTGTTACATTACACTTGGAACTGAATGGAATGAAATCATCTGCAACGGCGAGGTGGAGATCACTTCAGGTAGTTTGTTGCAAATTCGAGTAGTGCAATTAAAGAAGGACTAGTCGTGGATTAAAGCCGTTCTTTTACGCTTTAGCTTGAAAAAAAAAAAGAAGCAATCAACAATAGTACGGTTAAACTGAAAGGAATATCTTTGGAAAGCTAAGAGATGAAAGGGAAAAAATGAAAAGGGAGTAAACTAAGAATTCTTGTCTTTTTATTTGCTTTGCATTCAGCTTACGATGCCTCTGGTCGTTATCGCGGCCAATTATTTTTCGGCAATGATAAATGGCTGGGCCAGAAATCATTCTGCTACGAACTCAATCGCCAACTTGAACCCGAATCCCGTAAACATTTTGAATTTGAATTCTATGCGGCACTAATTAACATGAATTTGCGATTACCCAAGGAAGTGGTAAGGCATACATACATATTTACATAATTAAAACATTTTTTTGTTTTTATCTCGCAATATAATTGAAAAAAATGTTTATTGTTTTTTTCAGACTTTAAATTTGCAACTGGGAGAATGCTTACCAAAGTCATGTTCATCACAAGACATACAACATATATTGGATTTGGATCCTCATGCGCAAATCTTGAAGACTCTTAATTATAATAATAATAATTCTTCTAATAGCACAACGACTTCCGTTAAAATCTTAAGAGTGCGTACAGTGCCGGGCATTTACAGCTTTTGGCGGGAATTAAGTTTCCAGATATTTGCGTAAGCTCTTGGGAAAATGAAAATTGTTTTTAAAAAATTTCAAAAACCTCCCATCCTTCAGGAGCTTCATGTTTACTCTAATTGTTCTGGTCATTGTGGCCACTTGGTATCAATGTAAGGTAAATGATAAACAATACATAGAACCGGCAATATCCGTGATAAGTCAAAAAATTGATGTCAACTTAACTCATCATATGGCAAACGAAACTCGTTATATGAGCAGCAACAGCAGTAGCAACAGTAATCACAATATGTCTTTTGAACTTTATCAAATGTCCACTTTAAATGAGAACAACAATAATAGTAACAACAATAACAACAATCCTAATAGCAGTAATAGTAGTAGTAGTAGTAGTAGTAATAAAAATAACAACAATAACAATAACAGTAATATCGGCGATAGTGGTATGGAAAATAATGCAAACAAAACATTATGCAAAAATGGCAACAGAAACCATAATCTCAATGGTGACACCCAGTCACAAACGACCAGTTTGAATGTCAGAAATCCTTCCAGCGTTCAAGACAAAGAATATAAAATTGAAACAACAGAGACAAATATCTGTAATGATAGCTTACAGGGTACCTACATAGTCAAGCAACATTTGGGTGAGTTGGTAGAAAATGTTCTCTATCTTTAACGATAAATACATGTGAGCTGGTGTTTTCCTTCTTCTTTTGTTTTTTTGTTTTTTTTGTTTTTCTTTTCTATTGTTCCTTTTTTGTTTTTTTGTTTTTTTTTTTTTTTTTAAATATATGTTTGAAGGTCTACATGAGCAGCTGCTGTTATGTTTTGCATTTCAAACGAATGCCAGTTCAATATTAAATGTGGACTTAAACAAGGAGGTAAGCGAATAGTTACAAAATTAATACGAAAAGCCAAGGAAAAATCTATGTGTCTCATATATCAGCTAATGAATAGCATGCGAAGAATTAGGAAATTATTATTTTCATCCAAACCAAGAAATGATATCAGTTGGTACTTTATTCCATATGCACTCACATTACTTTATATAAAAGACTCCCCAGTTTCGTTAATAATAATTTCCAAGAAACTATGTACAAGATTTAATTGTTTAATTGAAAAGTGATTTTCAAGGGTGACCGAACACTAGGTTATGTTAGGCAGGAGCTACATTGGTTACGTGAACAGCCAGTCAACTAAGTGATCTAAGTTTGTGTTGAAGGCAAACTGCAGCTGAGCACATGCTAAGCGGCTGCAGACAGCCTGCGACTAGTCAGGAAGCCAAGCTGTGACTAAAATAACATAGGGAATTGAGATAAATTGGAGCTAAGTTGAATCAATTTTTACTTAGTTTCTTCGCATGTTTGTAACAAGTGTTGGGGCAGTATTTGTCACGTCTTCTTATACCCATCACCGAAAGATGGGGAATATATTTATTTTTTCAAACTATTTGCAAAACCCAGAAGGAAGCTTCAGAGATCGCACGAAGAGTATGTATTCTTGATTAACATCAAATTCTGACTCGATTTAAGCATGTCCGTCTGTATAAAATCTGTTATAAATTTTCTCCTGGCCGCCAAAATGAATCTATCGACATGAAATTTGGAGGTGTTTGCACGCAGGTTGATATTGAAAGTGGGATAAAACGGTGGAAGGACTTGCCTACAGTACCAAGTGAACCGAGAACATCTCCGTTCTTAAAAGGAGTAAGAAATTCTTCTTCTTGTTTTTTCTCATTACTCATAAACTACAGCAGATAAATGTACAAAAATTTGAATGTACCTTCAATGAGTGATGTTGTAGCACCTGTATAAAATTTGGGCACGCCTAATCAATTTTATAGTGTGTCATAATTTCAAGTGTGTCCATACCAATGGTGAGAAATTTTGAAAATTTAAATTTTATTCCATGGAACGACTTTTCAAAATAAGGCATTTTAGGTGGAGTGGTCCCAAAAATGACCCGTTCCGAACGATTTTCAATAGCTTTCGTCCCCGGGCTAAGGCACGTCTGTGTATCAAATTTCATCAAAATTTTTAAAAAATTACGATCTGTAGCTTGAACACGGAAATACCCGGACAGACATCAGATGGACTGACGGACAGACAGGGTTAAACTGATTTAGAAAATGATTCTGAATCGATCGGTGTAATACAAGGTGGATCTATATTAGGCCCATCTGGATGTTACATAGATCCGCACAAACTTAATATACCCTGTACCACAATCAATTGGTGTGGAGTATGAAAATGAATTTTTGGAACCCTTATGTTTTTTTTAAATTAAATCCTTTAATAATATTTTCTTGCAATTTCTTTTAATTTTTTTCCCTCTTCTTTTATTGCGTATATTTTCCTCAAAATTTATTCGTTATCATGCTGTGCGACCATAATTTTTACAACTATCAGCATAGGGAGGGGTCTATTAATACTGACGTTGAATTTGTTACATGCAGATATTCGCATGATAAGCTAAGCGATTAAGTATGGCCTTGGATGGCCAGATGGCTGCTACTTTGAATCAATTTATTCATGTCCGGTCATGTTGATGTTTATTTTTAGAGCTTTCCTAACGGCAAAAATCGATATGAAAAGCTAAACATCTGAACGCATATTCTTGGTTAATCTTTAAAAATTAATTTTACAAAAAAAAAAAATAAAAAAAATAAAAACATTTTAGTGGGACATGGTCCACCATTACATACTCTACACCACTTTGCTTAATTGAGTGATTTATATAAGCGCTTTTCAAAATATTATTTTATGGTCGAAACATTGGTCTCACAGTTTTCCTTGGACTAAATCTCATCAAAATATATCAAAAATCTGCGATCTATAGGTTGAACACAAAAGACCAGACGGACGGGCGAACAGATAAAAAGAAAACAACTCAGACAGACAAGATTCGAATCGGTCTATCGTAGGTCTTTCCGGATATTGACTATCGCCACAAGTGATGTAGGGTATAAAAAGTGAATGTCTTTAGAGAAACCCGAAGATCGTCGAAAATTTGATTACTGTCTCGAAACGAGAAAAATTGCGATAAAAATGGTTGATGGAGATCTTAGAAGAGGGCCGCGAGAAATGATCTTATTTGCCCGACTTACTTGCATCGAACTAACTGGAAAACACAGGTGAGACGGCGAGGAACCAAAATTCGATCTAAGGCGAGCGACAATTTTCTCTGATAAATTTACTACACTGTACTGTACTTTCTCTTGGTTTAGAAAAATATTTTTTTTTTTTTATTTATTTTTTGTTTTTTGTTCTTTGGTTTTTTCTTTTTGTCTCCTTTCGTTTTTATTAATTTCATGTTTTTCTATTTACAGGTTCAAACATCCTGTGTGCATGGTTTGCGCGTCATATCCGTATTGTGGACCATTTTGGTGCATACATATTTGCAAGTATTTTCCATAGGCGAGAATCGAGTAAATATTTAATGCTTAAATTTCATTTCCAAGATTTTCTATAAACATTTTTACATTTTTCTTTATATTTATTTACATTGATTTATTGTGGGAAAGATGGGTAGAAAATTAAATTTGAATTTTTTTTTCCATTTTTACTATATTACTACTATCCACAGTTTCGTCGCATCATTGTCGAGCGTTCACCTTGGTATCAAATTGTCGGCAATGCTACATTCTCTGTCGATACATTTTTCTTTATAAGCGGCTTTCTGGTTACTCTGTTGTTTATGAAACATGAGAAGAAATATCCAAGCGATATGCATCAATATGTTAAAAAAGGTACATGGGATACATTGATGATGCTCTTGTATCGCTATATACGTTTGACGCCAGCCTATCTGTTCGTTATATTTTTCAATGATTTTTCATTGAGGTACATATACACAATAATAGTGGAGAGGGAAATTTTAAACATACACGAATTTTTTTTTAACATTTCAGGGAAACCTTTAATAATTCCATTTTCCAAGCAACAATCGCGCCGAACACATGCAGCCAATATTGGTGGCGTAATATTTTGTATGTTAATAATTTTTATCCGTTAAGTGAAATTTGCATGATATGGAGCTGGTACATGGCCAATGAGATGCAATTTTATATAATGGCCACTATTTTATTGGTAGTCTCCCTAAGGTATAGAATATATATATATATATATATATATGCGCTCAAGTAAAGGTAAAAATTTGTAATATTTCCTTTCATTTCGTTTCATTTATTAGATATTTCAAAACTGCTGTCTTGACACTTGCTAGTATACTCATTAGTTCTTGGGGTGTTGCCGGTCTGGTATCTTTACGCAATCATTATACACATAAAGTAGCCAAGCCTTTCGAATCATTTGATTTTCTTTATGACAAGCCTTGGCAGAGAGTGGGCACTTATATAATGGGTAAGTTTCCATAAAATATGCAATCAGTATCACTGCAAAGATGTGATCTGGAATCAATAGCTTTTGATGATTTAAATAAAGTTACAACATTTTTTCATAAAATTATTCATCAATTATGTATATAAAAATTAATTTAAATTTTAGTAAACACTTAAAAAAGGATTGGGAAATAAGTGAATATTCCTCAAACTATGTTGAGAACGATAGTGATTGCCCCTAACAAGTAAACGAGAACATGAATGCATATATCGATAGCGTTAAGCGATTGATTTCACAATCATATAGATGTGTAACTTAAGAATTAATGCTACCTCCTGAATTGTTTTCTCTATTTAATCGTGCCTCACTTAACAATGTTTCAACGGACAATTCTACTGTAATAGTCAAAAAAAAAAAAAAAAGTTTCTATTGACAAAAATATTTAACAATTGGCAACATCGATGTTCGTGTAGCGTGTTTTCACTGAAGGATCTCGGCGGCCAGCAGCATAAGATTAAATAAAAAAAATCATTTATATTACATTCCCATAACTATTGAAGTAGATAGTACGATTGGCGGGTATTTGAATGAAGAAGACTTATCAAAAAATCGTAAGCATTTCAATACAGAATACAAAAAAAAAATTAAAATTGTTAGAGTTATAAGGATTTTTGAGTCGCTCGCAGCCGTGTATCCATCCAGAGGATGTTTCAGAAAGGCATACTAGCGTATTTTTGCTTGAAAACAGTTTTAAATGGCCACGAATACCTTCTCTTTGTGTATTGCTGAAGTTAGATATCAACAGATAAAACGTTAGGCTATAACTTGCCAGCAGGTGCTCATAGTACGGATGCTGGTGGCTTCTGCGGATTTTTTTTTTTTTTTTTTTTTTTTAATTTACAATGTCCTTATCCCTTAATGAAGCTACAATTAAAATGAAAAATTTTGTAATCTATTTTTAGGTATGCTCACCGGTTATATAATACACAAAGTGAAAACGCCTCCAAAAATTTCCGGACGCATTATTATTCTGCTGTGGATTTTGAGTTTAGGTCTACTAGCCTTAATTATATTTGGTGTATGGGAAGGACAACTGAACGAAGTTAGTACAGCTTTTTACGTTAGCATAGGACATACAGGTAAATTATGCAAAAAAGTTTTTGTCTTCAATGATGTAATTATTCATAATTTAATTTTTTGTTCGCTTAGCTTTCGGATTTAGTCTTATATGGATGGTATTATCATGCTGTTGGGGTCTAACGCCTACGATTAATCGTTTGCTCTCCTATCGTTGCCTTTGGCCTTTGTCGCGTCTCACCTATTGCGCCTATTTGATACATCCCGTTATAATGTTAATAACTGCTTTTCGTATGGATGGTACCGTACAATTAAATAACGTATTAATTATCATTGTATTTTTTGGTAATGCCGTCGTATCATTTATTGCCGCATTTTTTATATCTGTCCTGTTAGAAGCTCCCGTAGTACGTTTATTGAAAATATTGTTACGCAAATAGACTTAGAACGGCCAATATGGCCAATAATCAAAAAAACAAAAAGGAAAAACAAAAAAAAAATGGTCAAATCTTAAAGATATAAAAATTCTAGTGACTGCTTTATTGTTAAAGTAAGAGAGAGAGAGAGAGAAACTTAATAAATTTAAAGGTTAGAGGTATGCTTAGTGAAAACGAAATCCATGTGTACATACATCCATGTGTATTGCTTATATTTAGTTTAAATACAATTTCTATTTATCAATAAAAGAAAAGGAAACGCTATGTGTATAACAATGGAATATTTTGAAAAATAATTTACGCAAACAAAAATGCATATCATGAATATATAAAATAGTCAACAGCCTAAAAGTGTGCATTGCAGCAGAATGCTTTACATATGACCATAAAATAAAATAATTTATTTTATTATGAGAAGAAATCTCTTTACGCATACGCATGAAATTTGTTATACCTTCCATTGCCTGTGATACAAGGCTATATTAAGATTGTGCAGATTTATGCAACATCCAAAAAAGATTTGGGGAAGATCCGCCTTCTATTACATCTGCCGATTTAGTTTGCCTGTCCATATGACCGCTTTGCTACCTTTTGTCCAGGGTACAGGACACAATTTTCGAGATGTTTTTATGGTATTAGGTGCGCCGACATGTTCTGACCCAAAGAGAAACGCTGCTGAAAATGGTTAGAGTCGGGCTAGCTTCTCAACCATTTCCACTATAAAATTATGAAATACCATTAAAAAAATATGAATAACGGTATCAGGCGAAATGTGTGTAGGGTATTTAACGTTGGACCATGTCCCACTATAGTGATTTTACTTGTTGAACCAAGACTCTAAAGATATCAACAAATATTGTATTAAGTTTTTATTAACAGCAAATTTTTCAGCAACAACTTACTCCAAGGAATTTTGTTTTCAATAATTTGACTCTTCCCTTAATATTCTGGTATGTTGCACAATTATGTTCAAACTGGATGAAAGAGAATTCCCCCAATGTGCATTAAAAGAAGCGAACGGGATTGACGGTCCAAGGGAGAGTATTGATTTCTCTTGGTCTTTTACAAAAACAAATACAAGTCGTTATCTAAAATAAACCGCAAATTCATCGGAGATATGGTGAGTTTCTACAACCGCACTGCTTGTTACCGCACCGCACTTGCTACCTCCTACAATTTGCGTCTTATCGATTCGGTAATGTTATGGAAGACAGTACGCAAAGTCGAGCTTTAATTTGATAATTAATTGAGGTAATTAAAATTATTTTTAATTACTCAGTCAGCGTGGATTTTAAGAAAAAGTCGGTATAAGATGTAAAATTAATCAGATTGACGGCCCCTTTATACTTTTACGCCTCAGTAATGAACATTAAACTTTTAAAGCATGGACTAGGAATTGCAATGACACAAGTTCAGGAAAGCAAACACAACGTAATTGGAAAAGAATTCTTTATCGATAAACTTAATTAAATCTATCGTAACATCTTAAACTGTGAACAAATTTCTATGGCTTAAGCAAGGAAATAATTTAAAATATTCTTAAAGTTTTTTATTTGCCTTAAGGAGGAGCACATGCCAGAACATAAATTGCTATAACAAAGTTTTTTTAAACTTTTTCGGTGTTAATGACAACAGTCTGTTCAAACAGCATAAATCCTGATCAAAAGTTCGTACAGATTTATCTTTGTTTATAAAAGATACGCTACACTATACCCTATGGGGGTGACACTTTATATTTCTAAGCGCCTCTTAGACCGGTTAAAAGTGAACTTTCGCCTTGTCTGTATTATTATCATGTTTATTTTTAATTGAAAAACTTTCACCACGTTATAAGTCATTTAAAGCAATAATGAAATACTTTATAAATTTCTACATCGCTTAACATGAAAGAGAAAATTGATTTTAAAGACTTGAGATGGATTCATTTTATATTGATTAAATTGATTTAAGTGTCGGTATGAAATCTACCTATGTAATTTTGTGTACAATTTTCAAGATATTTTGATGTAACCAGATTGAAATTTTCTGAAAATGAAATGGATCCTAGCATTTCTACGATCAATATATCAGACAAATTGTTTTTATCGATTAAAATATAATAAAATCGTTGAAACACGAAGACTTCGAGTACGCAATGGACATAACATAATGAAAAGGTATTAAAAACATGAGTTCATTTAATGTTTTTTAGCTTAAAATTGAGAAAACCAAAAACTCCTAAAACAGGAAACCGAATTACTGATCTATCCAGAATTTAAAAGAAGAAACGATCTTCAAATGCGTAAGAGTCTACAGAGTCGAGTTATTACACATTCTTCTTCTTGCGTGTTTGTTATTTTATTATTACCTCCTATATTTTTTTGTTATTTGCACAAAGGAAAATAATTAATAGATTTACATACGTAAATAATAGCATAATGAATCTTAAGATAACGCGGACATTTAATAAAAGAAACAAAATTGAATAACGAAATAAATCATCTTCTATTATGATAAAATAAATTCACACATTCTTTATGCATTGTAAAATATATTCGCAATTTTTTGATAAAACACTTTTATATTAATATTTATTTTAAATA
>NW_023998414.1:27005143-27133834 GCF_014805625.2 Glossina fuscipes | reverse complement strand
TTTTTTTTTTTTTTTTATTAAAGAAATTAATACGAACATATTATACATTAACATAATAGTTTAAATATTTAAAAGATCGAGCGTTGCTTTTGCCTTTACATTTGACAAATGTGCAGTTAGTTCGCTTGAGCGTCAAAGCGAATTTTTTATGATCTTAAGTATAAGTTAAAATTTCGTTTCTAATCAGAAAACCTTTTACTTTTTGGCGAGTTGATTACATGCTAAATGGACTGTTACTTTAAACGCAACGTAGAAGGAGAACTAATAAAACATCTCGCTTAAGGTGAAACAATGATTTTCCAATAATATATTTTTTTTTGTTTTTGCTGACATTTTCCATACTAGTCAACGTTCGATAGCCGTTTAGGGAAAGTCAAGCATTTAGCTTCTTCATTTTGAACTCTTCGTATAACATTTACTCCTGGATTCTTTTTTTTTTATTGAAGGAACATCATGAGGACAAATCTGTTTTAGCATTTTCAGAATAATGGTTAGAAACAGTGCAGTTTAGTTGAAGACCTAGCAATACCAACGAGTCAATAGTACTTAACTAAGGAGGATATAGCAAGAATAGATCTACGTTTCTCAGGAGGCGGTAGGGCTTACAAAACTTGTTAATCGGCTTTCATAAAAAGCAAAGAGATAAATGGCTTCCAAACGAAGGTTTTTAAGGATCCCAAGCAAGAATTACTTCTGGACTTTGTTAAATAAAACAAGGAAACCGAGGAATGTTCAAGTATTGATCTTATGAGGCTCATGTATAAACTTTTAGTAACGCATGAATCATCGACCTCTCCGCACCACCGCCTAATAAATTCTAGAGCTATTCTAGCTTTATTAAGAGGAGGCTGATTGAGATGTGGCCTTTGGTCGGCAAAAATTCCAAGTCAATGAAAGAAACTTCTTCCAGTTTACGTGAAACGATAATATAGTCAGTAGAAAGTTTATTCCTTTTACAAAATGAATGAGTTTATTCCTCTTACTAACTTCTTAGCTTTAAGGTTATAAAATTAAATCAGAACGATGTCGTCAAGGAGATAGGAGTGCGATTTCCCGTTAAAATAGGAGATCATCTTAACATCATTGACCTAGATTTAGATATGGTTGGACATAATCATCCATTGGAGATCATTGGTGTACAGGACAAAAAGAAAGGCTCTTAAGTGGCTGTCTTGAGGGACACTTGACGTCACGCGAAATTCATAGGAGTTTTTACACGAAGGGGCATCCAAAACATAGCCGTATAAAAACCGAATTTATCACAATAGAATTATATGTTAAATCGTTATTTGGCATAAACGTTTATATTTTTGTAGAAATAGTTATAAAAATGAGTTTCAAAACGTAATTCCGTTTATTTAATATACTAAAATGCTTTGGCTGCGAAAAAACCAAAAATTACAGAAGGTTTTCCACATTATCGCTTTTTCGAATAAGGATGCGTTATTAGGTCCGTTCAATACTGTTTTCAGTAGCTTCTCATTTTCTTATTAAAATATTTCGAAAATTGCAATCGGTCGGTTGAATATGATATGAGACGGACAGGCAAAATTATTAAATATATAGTTTGGTATAGAAAAAGATAAGTCTATTTCGAATCATTTTACATGTTACATTTATATATGGTAACGTAACATTTATTAAAACTAATGTAGGGTACAACAAGTACACATTATATGAAAAACATAAATAAATTAAAGGAATTTTCAGTAACTCTTCTCAATATGTTGATATATTTTTGTTTACTTGAAACATTTCATCTGAGTTTCTCAATTTTAATTAAGATATTAAATAAACATCAGCAGCTAAGATAACGCATTTTAAGTATACAATTTTTAATAGTCTCCAAAAAGTATGCAATCTTCGATTAGTATTTAGCTTATCGCATTTCCAATCGCAGTGTAAGACTATTACAAATCTGTTCCCATTATTATTGTTTGAAGAACGTTTAATGTCCTTGAAATATTTCAAGACCATTATGCACACACATGAAACAGGGACTGTTGAATGGAGCAATTGAGAGAAATAAATTATAAAAATGAAAGAGCGTTAGCGCACAATGAACGATATCAAAATAAGCAAAACCCAAATGGTGCCTATGCTTCCGTTCATGAACTCACAATTATTTCCAATTGAGAGACAATAGCATGTAAATGCACATAGCGCCATCATATGCAATCTCAACGAATCAATTCGAAAAGAAAATCGACTGTAAATGAGCAAATACGTAAAGCTGTATCCAATCAACTAGAAATTGTTATCTACAGATTTCTTACAGCGAATTTTTATGAAATTATTTGAAACGGTATGCACACACGCAACTAAACGAAATCGAGTTCTAAAGCGTTCAATTAGTTTTCTATACATACTCATATATGTGACAAATATTGAAGGACGGCGCTGCTGGTTGTAGATAGTATATTGTGATTGCCAAGAGGTACTATGACCTTTCAAAAATATATTGAAATAAGTTGTAAATAATTTAAAATAAATTCAGGATGGACTCTATTGAAAGCTTGCCTGTGATGGCTGCATCAGATACATTTTAATAGGTTGGCTCAGACGTTCACATAGTTTTGTTTATTCATTAGCGAAAACGATCAAATAATCACAGAGATATCGCACAGCAGACAATATTCACGTATTCGTCTCTTTTTATAGATGGGTTCATCTAAAATTTAAATTTACTTACCAAAAATTAAAATCTCATTCCAAATGCAAGCATGAAACGCTCCTTCACTTGTTTCTCATAAAGCTTAAGTGAATATTTCGATATTCTACGTGCAAACAACGTATGCCAAAAACATTACTTGAATAGTTCTTTTATTCACTTTTTTTTTTTTTTTTTTTTTTTTTTTTTAGTTTGACTTTTGCGAATTGGCTTTAGTGAGGGAAAACAATTGTAAAAGTTCATAAGTGTCCTCGTTGCCTCAACTGGATAAATAATAGATAAAGGAAAAAATTGAAAATAAAGCGCCCAAATGCTATGCAATAAAATTGCAAAATATGCGACGGGATAAAATTAATAAAAATTTTTAGCATAGGTTTCGTTGAATTTTCTTTTTTTTTTCAATTTTTGTTCACAAAAAGAATTCTTGCTAAAGCAATATTCATTCGCTGGTTAATATTCAGAGAAAATTCGTTTAAATAAAAAAATGCCGAAAATGAGAAAAACAAAAAAAAAAATTCGTACTTAGGGGCGAAAATATAAAAATTTAATTTTTTATGAATAAAATAAGGGAAGAGAAAAAAAATGCTTAAAAAAAGTACCCATGAATGATATAGATTTGCAGTAGCATTGTCATCATTGTTGCAAAACGCATCTTCAATGCTTCGATATATGTATAGAACTAACACATTTTAGTAATCACCTTCATATAACAATAATGCACATAAATATCTAACTCTTGCATTACAACCTTGAAATGTGTCAGTGTGTTTAACATATCAAATGCATAAACATATATGAAGATCATCATATGCAACATTGAACGAAACCAAACAGTTACATCTGCCTCACAAAAATAACATTTTTAGAATGTCATTCTCACTTATCTAGATATTAGAAGATTTAAGTACGAAAACGTTCTTCTTATTCTACGCATTACACACATCAATATCAGCTCGAGCATTCCATCAGAACGCCATCATACCACACGTAATAAGAGTCGTTTGACATTTACCCCTACTTCTGTCATACTGTCGTAGATTGTATGCTCTGTTTGATCTACTTATAACTGCCATTATATGCAACGTGTTCATGTAATGGCATCAACGCTATCGTCTTCGCTTGTATTGACACGTATGCGCTTTTTTGTATTATTTTCTATGGTAGTCGATTTGTTGCCATTTGTTTGAGTTTGTGTACACATATGAATACAAAAAAAAAAAAAAACACATTTTTAAATATTTTTTGAACACGTTCACATTACTAACAAAGAATGCGAAATGTTTTTCTTTCATTTTAAACGAACAGACAACGAAAATATGTCCTTTAGGAGAATTTGGATGATAATAATAATGTGATATGCACAAGAGAATGTTGTTTACATTCTACAATATAAATGAAATTTAATTTCATTTTGACTTGAGGAAGCATTAGATTATTTTGCACAGATTTTTATATTGCGATGGTTAGTGGACCGTCTCTGTGCACATACATTCTCTCACTAGACTGAAGGGAATCGCTGAAATTAAAACAATTTTTGTTTTTTTCTTTTTCTATTATTTGGGCAACTTGGACTAACTAACTAACTAACTGTTGGATAAGATATATTAATGCTAAAATAGTCATCGAAGCTGATTTTTTACAACTTTTTTCTATGATAGAAATCAAATTAGCGAATCAAAATCTAATTCGAATATGATTATACGACGAATGGGATGCTTGGCCGATGGCATGAAACGACCTGGGATCACAGAACTACGAAAAAAAGATATGGATTTCTTTTGAAGGAGAGAAGTAATTAAACAAAAAGGTCAGATAGAAGGTGCAGTATATTGTAAGAATAAAATATTAACCAAAGTGCTAAGAAAGAATTCATGACACATGCCAATATCTTGACGTTTATGCCGTCCTCTGACTGTTATAGATAATAATAGTTTTCGAAAAACATTTAACCATTGAACGCCATTGATTGCGAATCAGTCCCTGGCTAAGTTCCTAACACGTTCTAAGAACTTTTCTTTACAAAGACCGCATTTTTTATATGGTGTCTTCGCTGCAAGTTTTTTTTAAACTTTCTTGCGTGTGCGCCTTGAACACCTAAATTTTGAGCTGAGCTCTTTGTATTCGCTGGACATATTTAAGTATGCACACTTTATGAGGTCTTTGAAGGTCGGTTCTGCACATTAAAAAGGTCTTGACAAAAAAAGGAAAATTTGATGTACTATAATATTAGATAGACGTGGGCGATATTTTCAGTTTTCGTACGGATAATATAGCACCATCTATAGAATATACGTTGAAATTTTCATACGTTTATCTGCCGCAGTTTACGAGTAATAAGCAAACAACAGAGGCGATCTTAATTTACGGCGTATTGTAGGCGTCTCCTTTGACCAGTTTAGCTCATTGCCTTCACGGTCCTGGTTGTAAGATTTGAAATCGATATTTTCGTTTCTGGCGGTTCAGAAATTTAATAGCCGATCAAAAAAATATATATACTTTGTGGTGTTCCTGAAGTCGCCTTCTGGGTGGAGTAAACGTTTTGACAAAACCAAATATACCAACAGCCTTTCGGTAGTGGATATAAGAACACGTCTTTATAAAATCCCAAAATTTAATGTTTAGTATTTCCCGCGAAAAGTTAATCAAACATGACGACTGTTGACATATAAATTTACCGTGCCGACTATGAACCGTGTTAACCTTATACGAAAAATTTGCATTTTTATGTCCATATGGTGCAATGTTTGAGTAAGTGTAGAATAGTCGCCCATGTTCGACTGCAACGTTTTAACGCATTTATTAATATATAGAAATATATATTCCTACAATATAATCCATGCATCTTAAAGTATGTTATAAAATTCTAAAAATCATAAAATTTTAAAGCAAACTCAGAGAGAGCCGCTGCCGTGATACCACAATTTAAAATTTCTAGTATTGATATTTGCGTTACTATCATGTAAATAACCAGCATACCATAGCGAATGAATGGGTAAATAAATGCATTGTTGGTCGAATAAAATATCATAAAAATGTGTGAACATTTGTTTGCTATTTGGAATTTAGTTTAACGAAAGAGTGCTGATAAAACACATATGTATTTGGATTTGTATTAAGAGTATTGCGCATTGAGTTTTTCAATTACTTTATAGTACATTTTTTTTCACTCTATTATAGTTTACGGTTTCCTTTGTGCATATGCACTATATATAAATATGTACATATATATATATACATATTGACGATAGTATATCAACACTTATTACCGTCAACCTACTTTCTCTTATTACTTGCAAACATCCCATAGATTACTGTTTGCATTCATTGTTCATATTTCTGCCACTACAAGCCATTAAACGATTTTATTACTTTATTGTGGATTCTATTATATCGAAATATATAAATATGATATGAAGGATTTATGTAAAATGTGTTCTATTAACTGAACTGCCGCACCATGTTTTGAAAACAGAACATATGTGGAAAGATTTGAAAAATTTTTCAATTCAACTAAAATTTTAAATTTCTATTAGGATATAATTTAAAATTAACGTGATTTATTGGCGCAAGGATACGTTTCCTAGTTAGCGTTTATTTACTGGCAAACATAACATGAGACCAAATGTTATTGAACCGCCGCTAAAAATATTTTTAAAACCTTAATATATTTTGGCACTGAAGTGAAGTTGTTTTTTTTTTTTTGCTTTTATGATTTTTCTCTTTTTTTTTTTTGGCTTTTATACTTTTTCTCTCCTGTAAAAACATTCAGACCATTAATGAATTTGCCAAAACCCAAGGATACATATTTTTCAAGCTCCATTGAACAAATAAATATAAATAAAAAGGAAAATCTTTAAAATAATCAAATGCTTTCAAATATACAAAGTAAATAAAAGCCATTCTAAAGCTTAGAAGAATTCATTCAGGAGAATACTTGAGTTATGATAAAAACTAAAACTGAATAAATGAATTTAAAATACATTGCATATCCTTGGGAGTTGATGTTAACACTAAATCTAAAGTATATTTTTAATTGTACTTTAATATTTATTTAATAATTTTCTAATCTGAGAAAATTTTAAAACTATTATATTATTCTGAAGAAGGAATTTTGCTTGATTCAGTAGCTAATTTTATGGACCCGCTCTCTTCTTAACAGAGCAGGCCGGTCTTGTTTATTCATTTTTCTTCTCTTCTTAAGAGTTTCTCTTCTTTCAAGATAACCAATAACATGGTGCATTTGAATATGATTGCTATTTAAATGTCAACAGTGATAAATTGTCATTCACATGTGGTTTCCGCAAATTGTTTACATAAGCTGATCAAGCAGTAAAAAAAAAGGTTTAGTACATTTGAGAAATAAAAAAAGTTAAATTTTGAAATCGAGCAAGGACGACCATTAAATACACTACGCCATTATTTTTGGTGCAAGGTACGAAAACGAATTATATCTTGTTGACATGCAACGGGCTTGTTTGCCCATAAAAACCATTCGGAAAAAGGATTTAAAAGTAGACCAATGTAAATTAATTTCAGGGCAGTGTGCAAATGTTTCAAAGCAATATTTCCTATCTCTTTTCATTATGAAATACCAAACCTTATACCCCATTGCCATGTAAAGATATGTCATGAACGATAACATGAAAGTGGATTCGCAAACATTAGTACGCCATCCACGTTTAACGCGTTCATTAGATATGCCAAAATGCGCTATTTAAGTATTAAAATTCACATAATATTTTTATATAAAGAATTCCCATTTTTAATATTTCTGAACATATCTCAGTGAAAAACAACGTCTTTGCATGTATGTAAAAAATTTGAGAGAAGTGCGATCACTCTTGCGATTTAAACTCTTATCCACAAAGATCAACTCTTCACCTACGAACATAAGATCTAACTTTCTAAATTTACCGTGATCATCTCTCTGTTCATCTATTTTTTGGACTTTGTGGAGTATAAGTATTTCCCGGGGGAAAATAATCTTTAATGAGGCAATAGGCTCTCATTATTTGTGTTGTATCACGAAAAAGGGGGGAAACGATACGTTTAATAAAATTAGACTGCACTCGTTCACGTTTGACCCGATTCCATATAAAGGTTCCGATGATAAGTAAATCTTTGCCTTAGAAGCAGACGCAATTTTTGTTTTTTATGACGGCATTAACCGAACTGGATGCAGGGTATTTCATGGACCGACTTGCCCAATGTTCGCAATATTTTTAACATAAACGTAAAATACTGCACCTAACAAATCATGAGGGATTTGTTTATACATTTACTGAAGCAATTACTAGCACTGGATATAGACATGCAGCGACTGCTACTGGAAACTACGCAGCGAAACAAATTGGATTAACTTCTTCTTTTTTTCTTTTTTTTTTTTACATACATACAAAAAGTACAATAAAAATATACCAAAACTTTTAACCATATAAGTACGTAAACCCTCTTAATATCTCAGCCGAGATTATAAAAACTGTTTGCAGCGAAATTGGTTGGAAAAGTTATTAAATTTTATATATTTGTATGCACATGTGCGAAACAGATGCCTTCAAATATCAAAAGAAAATTTTGTAAATATTTACAAAAAAGGTGCGGTCACACTTAATGGCACATCGGTAACCTCTCTCATTGAGTTGCAGAATAATCTGCAGTAAAACTTTATAAATAATATTTGGATAGCGTCCAAACTTTCAAGAACACAATCTCAGTTATACTGCTAAAAAAAAAAACGAAAGAAGAAGAAGAAGAAGAATAATAAAAAAAAGGAAAAAAGAATCGTTAACATACGACATCACTATTGTGACAGAGTATGTAAAGAAAAGTTTGCCTTTATATGATTTATAAGTTGACTTTATGTAATTAATTGAGAAAAGTTTATTGGTCGATTTTTTGCTCAATTTAAAAAATTAAAAAGTTTTTTCGTTCATTTAATAAATTGAATAAATTGAAATAAGTTAATCCCAAATCCCAATCGTGATACAAATAAACTAAATTCTATTGATAGGCTTTTGATAGTTTAAACGTTTTCATGCGCTCGATACTATTCATCCAATCAATTTCAATTAAAATTTGTAAATTTCAAATTCACTGCTCTTTGCTTACTCATTTAAGAGTAACAAAAAAGGGGAAATCGTGTCTGAGAGTTTGTTCCAAATATTTTCTAAATAAATTTAAAACTCAATTGATTCAAGACTTTGCATATTTCTCGGGGTATACCCTATTACTCAAATAAACAATTTGTATATATTTGTGGCACACGTTATCCCTATTGAAATGCTTAAATTTAAAGAAACTCTTAAGCTTTTGCAGAAATCTCCTCAAATTATAATATAATCCATGGATTACTCGAAAATCGATATAAACCAAGATTCGTCTTGTCTCGATGAAACCGTTTAAGAGAGAAATTTTTTATTTTATTTTTAAATTTTTCTTCTCATTATGCAGTCCCTTTTAGTAGTTTTTCCCATTCAAATTTCACGAGGACCAATTCAGATATGAAAGATTATGAATTTACATATTGACAGCTCTAAGCATGATTCTAAGATATGCTTCGAGGTAACCTCTATCAACAATTCAATATTTCTCTTCACACTTCATAGTCATTTCTTTCGGTTTTTTGCTAAGAAAATCGCTATTCATTCCGTATTGAATAAAGTAACTCATAACAAAAGAAGCAAATATGCAGCATGGACAGACTCACTTTTTGCTATTTAACTAAGAAATGCTACTCTTTTTGTATTGGGAACATTATATCTGGGTAAAATAATAATATTCTTTTAGTATGGATCTCTAGAATTCTCATCATGTAAATATTCCACGCAATGCGTTTGCAAACACATTGGCTAAATTGTCTCTTTCATCGTTGTTGCACATTGTTCATAAACAAATCAATTGTTCCGCTATATAAAGAATTTCATTAATTGTTTATATGTATAAGGAAAGTCACCTTCATCGTGTCTATATATAGCTTGGCTTTCTTCATGAGTTCATTAGGTTAGGTTTAGGGCATCCTAAAATCCCTCATCAGCATTGGGTTGACGGAAATATATCTCCTATATGCTCTCTTCTTCTTCTATTAGATTCTTGTCCATGGTGTCATATTTTCAGTACTCGATTCCTCCATCTCTACTATGTTCAAGTTTGTAAAACACTTTAATTAATTATAATCTCTTGCAAGACCACTTATGTAATTAACACTTAGTACTTAATTTATAAGAGACTCAAAAGTCTTGCAACAATAGCCGGCTCTTTTTTATTTAGTTTACAACTTTAATTGTGAGTAAACTATTGAAATAATTAAATAAGACTATAAGGAATGAGGTAAGTACGAGAATCATATAAACATCATATAAATGTCCGGTTCAGTTACCAGCTGACTTCAAAAGAAGCCCGCATAAATCGCTTGGCTTAATTGTTACTTACGAACATCAGAAATTCTACAGCGAAGTCGTAACGATTTCGTCACCGAAATTGCTCAAGAAAGAAATAACATAGATACTAATGTCCATTGTATGCTAAACTTAAATCCGATTTATTTTGAAAGCAAGATAATTGTGAAGAAAAAATAAAAAAAAAAAGAGAAATATATCTTTACCGCACTCACTATGGCTTTCCAATGCGTACCGTGGCTATCTATAAAACATGCATATATATATATATATATA
The DNA here is from genome assembly GCF_014805625.2 of Glossina fuscipes. NCBI lineage: Eukaryota > Metazoa > Arthropoda > Insecta > Diptera > Glossinidae > Glossina > Glossina fuscipes. Next base: position 27,123,493 of record NW_023998414.1, on the reverse strand, counting down.
TATATATATATATTATATTAGATTAGGAGTGGGCTCTTTCCTGATTTCCGTTCAGCTCTAAATATGAAAGGCTTTTGACGTGATAAGCGTTTTCTTATATTTTGGTAAACATAAAGAAATCTTCTGAAATGGTTTGCGAAAATCATCTTCGATAAGGGGATAACCCTGGATAAGCATATCTCAAGGTTGAATGCATAGAAATTGCATTATTTCCGTTCCACGATTTTCCCGGTACTTGCAACACCCAAGAGTAGAATTTACCTATAGGCGGCGTCTTCTTTATGATTTTATTCTATAAGAATATATAGCTTAACCTAATTGTTATTATTTCTAACCAAACTTTTGCATAAAATTCGTCAATATTCTTATTTGATTAGTGAGTAATTAAAATTTTCAAAATAAATATTCAAATATTTACATATAAATAAATTTTTAATTTACAAAGAAATTAAATAAATTTTTTTTTGTTTTTTTCTTTTTCTTTTTCAATGTAACGGCCTTTAAAAGCTAACGAGCTCAATAAACTTAACGTGAGAGTTGCTGTGAGAGTTTCTTTGGAATCGTTTAAGACTATTAAAGTGTAATGATATTAAATAAGAATCTCGTAGAAGGCAAACAGCTTTGTTTACGTTTTTCTAAAAGGTTTGCTTAAAACTTTATTTTCCACTGACTAACGATTCTATGTAAATGTTGTAAAGCATTTCACTCGAATTATTAAAAACGATCTTCGTATCTAACGTAGGTAACATTGGCAGGGTCATGTTTAACTTTAAGGAAAAATAAGTTTTTGACTTTTTTCGTCTTCTCGAAATTGTTTTTTTTTTTATTAATGGTCAGTCATCAAATGTAATAATATTACTTGACGAAGTTAGTTAAAAGTTTTCTTCATTTTTATACAATCTTCTGTGCAAGCAATTAGGATATTACACAAACACACACACACACAAAAATATTAAAAAAAAAAAAAAAAAAAAAAAAATATTCAATTAACTAATTAGACATTGCCGGGGTAGAATAAATTATTTAAAATAGATTATAAGGCAGCTAAGGAAAATTAATGATTTCATGAAACTTGGAATGTTTGTAAAAAGTGCCTTCAGAAAAAATTATTTCATAATTTTTGCAATATTTACACAAACATTTTATATGCATAAAATGGAAATTAAGAAAGTAGTTTATTAAGAATTCCGAAATTATTAAATTATAATACGACCCAGAGATAATAGCAATTTTGGTCACGGACCGGTTTATTTACATTAAGTTACTTAGCAATCATTAGCAACGGATGAGTATTAAAGAACAAATAAATAAAATTGAATTTTGAAAGTAAAAATGGAAAATAATAGTATTTAGCTATAAGTCATAAACTATCAATGCGAACGAATTCGAACGATTTCCATTCCATAGTTGATTTAATTGCTTGCGTTACCAAGCGGTATTAAAAGCCAACATATTTACTGTGAAACGAAAGTTATTAAATTTATAAAAATATCTGTAAAACCATCATCGCTACGATAGTGTTATTGTTAAGCGCGCATTAAGAAACAAGTAAATAATTCATAATAATATTATATTTATTAATAGGCAGCGAATAAGGAATGAAAATTTCTTTCACAATATTTGCACATTTGCCTTAGTAGGTACACATTTTCTAAAAATTATTTAGCATACCTTTAGGCTTCGTTGCCTTTCTTTTCATTTCTCATTTTATAAGAATATTACAGAGATGATTTTCGTATTCTAACCTTCGTATAACACGATTAATTCGCACCGTACTATATCGAAACCGTGTTATACGAAACAATGTATACCATGTAGTATCGAGGCCTTGTCTTGCGTTATATCGAAACTTTGAAATAATATAAATAAAAGCAATGTGTACCGTGTTATATCGAAACCATGTCTTAAGATGTAAACTTTTATGATAGGTGACATTTTCTTCCAAATACTACATATATGAAAAAGCAAGATGATTTCAAATTTTTAAAAAAACTTACAACCAAATTACAACCAAAAATATATTCAAAGAATAATAATTTTTATGAAACAAATAGGCGACGAAATTAATTTTCATCGTCACTCTCATCAAAAATTAGTTCGACACGGTATTCTGTTCCTATATGAAGCTGTCTCATCGGCATTGAAAATTTGATCTGCTGGATATTCTGCCTCTTCAATAATTTGTTGTATTTCCAATGTAAATTTTTTTGACAGGTTCTACATCTGCTGAAGCTTGTTCTCCTTCCAATTTTACATTGTGAAAAGAAAATCTTTTTTTTTTTTAATCTTCAAAGCACCTTTTATTTGCCAAAATTAAGAGGATTGCTTGTTCTTTAGGAAGAAGCTCATCTCTCTTTAAATGGGTATAAATAAGTTCTGAGCACTTTTTGTTTACTAATATTTGTGCTCAAAACGGATTTTTTTCTCATCTAAACTATCTTCTATCCATATTATAAGATCATGCCCAACCAAAGGCAACATTTTTTCTAATTTAGTTTTCATTTTTTATTATAGTTCGACTAGTAGCTTCGTTTAAATTTAATCGATGTTGGCTTCCCTGCCCCATTTATATTTCGTTTAAATTTTTTGCTTCTTTATCTTGTCCAAAATTAAATTTACCATGAACGTTACAACTTAATTTTTTACATACCACAAACTGAAATTATTATGCACTTATAAACTTTAGTTTGCGAAATGTTAATAACGAACCAAGCAAAAACTTTATCAATTTCATTTACAAAGGACAAAACGCGTACTATCACTTCTCGAAATGGTATGAGAGATTTCTCAGTAGCAGCAAAGTTGGGAATTTCTCGTATTGAACGCATATTCAATTTTTCGAGATCGCGTTATATTAAAACCGTGTTACAATTATTCGCAATTCTTTTTACCGTGTAATATTGAGACCGTGTTTTATAACTACCGTGTTATACGAGAGACGCCTGTAGGTATACTGTTTTTGTACCCAAGCTTAGAATGCTATTATAATGTTTTCTAATCTAATAAAATGTTTAATCAAAATATTTTTTTTCTTGCTTGTTTTTCATTATAGTTTATCAGCACTTTTTTAAACCACTTTTTATAATCCTCTCCCACTCACATAATCTGTACAAACGAGAACGACATAATTTGCATATTTAACGTAAAAAACATCATAATTAATTTGTGAACACAAAAATGTAATAATTAAAACTACATTTTTAAAATTTTTGCAGAAAAACAAGAAAAAAATAAATAAATTTGTTACAAAAAAGCTTTGATACGCCCAAATTGGCGAACGTAGCGGTCTTAACAAAAATCAGCAAAGCTATTTTAAAGTGATTACAGATAATGGTGAGTTTTATGATCCGAAAAATGCAACGTTTTTACGCAAAAACCTCCAAAAATTATTTGAAAATCGAAATAAACTGTCAACCAATAAAAATTTTTACTGCTTAATGATACTCTCTTTTTATGGGTATATATATATATATGTAATAATTAAATTTGAAGGAAAACTATAATTCGAACGAAATCAAGCGAATACTGCACTTTACTCTTGAGCAAAATTAAAGAAAGCAACAAATTTTATATTTTTAAACGTAAGTAACGACTACCCTTTGCTATGAATGACGCAAACTAGACAAGAATTTCTACTTAGATTTCTCTATCATCTACGATGAAAACATGCACACCACGTTTAACTAAATTTCTGAGATTATGAATCTTCCAACAAGCCATGATCGGCAAATATAAACGCAGACAGATAGACAGACATAGTTACACTCCATTCGAAATTTTACATTGATTAAGAACTTATATTATCCTAGCATTACGAAGCACCCCATCTTGCCTGGTTGGTTACAAAAGTCGTATATCAGATGTAAAAATGAGCTATTGCCCGTTTTATGCGAAAAGCGATTTAAGGTCACAACTTTACAAGTGCTTGCAGACAAACTTTAGCCTTAGAAGCACGGGTAAGGCCTTGCAGATACACTTAAAGATGCAAAGAAAATTGCAAGGGCCGTTATTTATTCATTAAATTTGACCAGTCATTCAGGCAATGGCTGGAAGGAGAAGGTCGGTTCGGATACAGCGGAGGCGAAGTACGACAAGGAAAAAGTCAAGAAAATGGATGATGGATGATGAGTTTTCGAAGCGTTCTCTGAAGCTTTGCAATCGCATATCCTGAACTCGCCAATGCGTTTCTTTTCGCATTACGACAAGAAAGATCCAGATTGTTACCAATCTTCCACGCTGAGTACAGTAGAATAAAGTTAAAATTGCAAAATATACATTGCCTATTATACATTGTGTATATAAATAATTTTCATTGCCTATCCTACAGTGGAAAAATATTTGCAGTTAGTTGTACTGTATTAAACACGTTTTAAATCTTGAAATCCAAATTTTTATGTAATAAATAATAAAAAATAATAAATTATATCATCATATTTTCTCTGCTTCGTTTAATAATAAATAAAAACAACTTTTTTTTGAAAGAAACAAGAAACCCTTAATGCAAAAACTTTTTTCTGCCAAAATAAGTGAAAAACTGAAATGATGCTCAAAATGCCACAGAAAAGCATAAAAAATCTCATAAATATACCCGATGCTAAGAGAACAATAAATAAACAATACGCTAGAGAGTGCACACAGTCGTCAATAAGATATTAAATAATAATTTTTCCTTATTTCAAAAAAAACAAAATAAATTCCAAATATTTTTCTCCGTAATGATTTTAAGACCTTAAAAAAAAAGTGAAATCGAATAAAGTTTATTCTGTAGGTTTATTAAATGATTATTATTATTATTATTTTTTTTTTTTTTTTTTTTTTTTCAAATCAAATCTCTTAAGTTTGCTTTAGTCCTTGTATATGAAAGTTTCTGTAACTAAGCGTAATTAAATCATAAAAATGAAGCCTTGGCTTTGGTGCCGGTCAACTTATCTAAAAATGTCAGAATAATATGGGAAAAGAAAAACGTTGAGAATATTGCATAAATTAAATTAAAAGTTAAATGGATGAATACTAGTTGTTAGAGGATAAACTTGCTCCTTCACTATGACACTTAATTAAAGCAAACACACAAGGATGACTTGATTATAAAATAATTGAATGATAAAATGTGAATGAATAAACAAATATAAACTGAAGAAAAAAAGCAAAAATATTAAATCAATTCGATAAGAACGAGAAAGAGCGAGAGAGAGAGAGAGGGAGAGAGAGAGAGAGAGAGAGAGAGAGAGAGAGAGAGAAAGAGAAAGAGAAAAAGAGCGTACATTCTTTAACTAGTTAATCTTACTTTAATTGGAAGTGCGTTCCCTTTCCCTTCCCTTTTTCGCATTGCGTTAAGATATGTTTTGACTTTTCCGCTTAACGCATACATTTTTAACGCCATAAAGCTTCTACGCTTATCCAATGGCACGATGTCCTTCATATCACTTTCTTCTCTCTCTTTCTCTTTCTAATTTTCCTTTCTTTTCTATTTTTTTTTTTTTTTTTTTTTTTTTTGTTTTCCTTGTTTTTGCAATTCAAGTGTAAAATTAATAAGCTGAATCCCTAACCAGCTGCTGTTGTTATGTTTCTAAGTTAGTTAGCAGGTGTGCTTGAATTTCATACAAGAAAAATAACAAGTTTCAAAGGATATATTATTACTTGAATATATTATAATTTCAATAAATTCCTTAAGGGGTTACAAAAAGCGAACAATGTCGTATTTAAAGACAATTTTATACATAAAAATGAAAAAATGTATGGCATGCCTTTAGGATGAAATGATTTGTAAAACTATATAATACTCCTATAGTATTAAAGATTTAGTTAAAACACATTGTATAACAGAATTTTTAGACGTTGCTTCTTCTGTTTCTTTTCTTCTTCTTCCTCTTCTTTTCACCTTTTTTAGAGCCCAACATTCCGCGTTGGAAAATAGACAGGCGTCTAGTATAGCCGCGACTACTTTTAAGATGTCCATTGGATTAGACGCTGGGAAAACGAGTATTCGAATATTGGAAAGGTTCCGGCGTTCACAAGGCATATGTTCACTCCTAAGATTTTATCCACAATTGTAAATTGAAGGGGTAGAGTTCTTTAGGATCTATTGATATGTTGGAATGATACGATCAAGGTGGATTCTCGGCAAATATTTTGATCTTGATTTTCTTGGAATGAGATTAGAATTAATATGTGGATGCTAGCACCATCGATTTTTTTCGTCAATTTTCGCTTTGATATTTTTTCTAATAAAAGTTTGAAGTGAAACTTTTCCACTGTACTATGCATCATTGAAGGTGGCGGAGATGCGGGTTTGATTGCTAGCTGCCCCAAGAGACCAAAAAATTGTAATTTTATCTCTGTAAGTGGCAATGGTATTAGTTACTTTGCTAACGGCCTTGCAGTTAGAGTTCAAAGGCTTACGGATATCAATGATGATAATCTTTTTAATTTTAGCTTTGTCAGTAGGGGTTGTAGTTTCAAGAAAATCCTTAGGTTCGTTTATAAATATTGCTCCGCTTTCGAGAAGAATGTGATTAACTTGACCCGGGATTTTGAATAAATTTCTGGTATTTTACTCAAATTTATTTACTTGCTTCGCTCTCTCTTTTTTCGTTTAAATTTCTTACGAAAAATTTCTTCTTTCTTTATCCTTATTACCTTAAGAATGTAATATTATTGTATAATACATCATTACAATATTATATAATATTAAATTACCGCAGGATATTCTTTTTTCAAGCTATAAAGATTTTCTCTTCCACCATTTTCTTGTTCTTCTGGCTATTGTTTCTTATCAGATTGTGTATCCTTTTAAATAAATAATTTATAAATTTTTCAAAATTTGAACGAAGAATGGAAATAAAAATTCAATAGAAGATAGGAATCTTTTCTATTTTCTTCTCTTTTCTATTTTTTTTTTTTTTTTTTTTTTTGTTTTTGTTCACATAATATCATCTAAGTAGATAGAGCAAAGGTAAAAAGAATAATTCCATGATATCATCAAATGCGTTACTTTCTATTTTGTTAAAGTGTGAAAAAAAACGTATCAATTTCACATTATCCGAGAAAAAGTTAATGGGAAACAAGATTTCATCTCTTCTTTGCTTGCAGTGCAAATATAAGAGTACATAACAAAATTAGTTTGTAGTAAATCATTTATTTCCTTTTTTTACGATTAACAAAAAAAAAAAAAAAGAGAAAAAAGCACAAAATTTCATGTCTTACTTTGATTAGCTTTTACTTCGTTCAAAATGTAACACTAATCAACGCACATAACTTAAAGGTTGATTCCTTGGGCATCGTTACGTAGGGTAGATGAAAATAAGTAAGAACACTATACTCGATCGTGACCGAATCTTTTATACCCATCATCGTTATATGAAATATGGAAATTTTCGAAATAAAAGTTTTTGTCACATAGGCGTGTTCCGTAAAAAGTTCACGTCACTTTCAAATTATTTTGCAAATTTTGTAGGCGATAAGTTCAGTTTTGCGGCCAGGAGAATGTTTACAACAGACATTGCACAGACGGACAGACAGATAGATGGACATGCTTAAATCGATTCAGAATTTGTTGCTGATCGAGAGTATATATAGTTTGTGTGAGTCTCTAAAGCTTCCTTCTCCCCTTCCCCTCATTCCCCATCGGTGCCGGGTTTTATATGATAGAAAAAGTACTTTGGTATTGCAGTTGTTTCTGTTAAGGCCGCTTCAACATTGCCATCTCAGTATAAGTAAGAGATTGCGTGGGCAATTCAAGATGTATCAGATCGTATGTATGAATAATAGGTGCAATTCGACTAAAATAACGACAGTCGAAAGTGTCAATCTTGTCAAAGTTTAAATTTGAATTCAATATTGGTTTGGCGACAGTCAATGGTGAACGCTCTCAATTAATTGTTCATAAATAATAATAGATTGGTGCATAATTATCAGACGTTTTTAAACGATATTGCTGGGTAGCTTTCCAAGCTTCTTGAGACGACAAACGATGGTTGAATGATTCACATTGAAGTTGTCGGCCAGCATTCGAGTTGTTAAGCTTTCGTTCACTTACACGGCGTCGACCTTTTACTGCCTTATCTTCCGAGCTAGGGTCGACGAATTTGAAAACGGCAAACGATTCCCTGCATAGACTTTCACCAGCGATCGCAACTATGCAATGCCCTTGGGTCAACATAGATGTGCCGGAACCCTCACCCGTTCATGGTGCTCCCTATAAACATTGACTGTTGCTTTCCCTTTCGAGAGTCGTACAGTCAACGGCAAAGAAGGATTTAACACTTGCTATCCATGACCTGGGAAGAGGTTTTCCTCTAGAAAGTCTCAGAAGTGTATCGGAAAAGAGCTCTCTTCTCTAATATGAAGAGAGCATTTTTCTTCTTTGGTCCTTTTGGTTCTCTTTTATGGAGGTCATCAAATCGCATGATGGCCAGCGATATTTAAGAGGGCTGGGGCCCAGTTGGGTATGTGCTTGGAAGCATTATTTCCTCGAGAAAGTATAGTGTTTGAATGGCCTACAAGGACGTGTGGAGAGTCCAAAGGGAAGAGTGGCTGCGGCTGTGTACAGTAAGAGATCACCCAAAGATGTTTAGCATTGTGTAAGTTCTGTACGAAGTCAATGGGCGTCCAAGGGAATCAGGTTGCCCAAAAGTAGGATTGCTCCTGGCAGGAAACTGCATTACCCAACTAACTGTCGGAAGAATGCCTTCTTACCTGACTGCAAGGTACGAATCTTAGTGGAGTATTCGTGAGGGCTGTGATAACCCCAAAGTTTCGTGGGGAACTGTCTAAGAGGTATTCTTCAAAAGATATTGTACAAAATCCGAATGAAAAGAACGAAAATTTTTGGGATTACGAGTTCGAGTTTTTGAATCGTTTTACAGAAAGAATTTTTTTATATATATAGTAACTTTCTTTGGAAATTTTTACCATTAGGTTAATATCGCGCAAGATCATGATAGCGACCTTCCAAGTTCCAGCACTTTATAATACTCTCTTTTCTCGAAGATATTCTGCAAAATCCTTCCGCTTTCGTTGCATCTATCAAAGATAGGGATGAGGTGACCGCGCAGACTCTTTTCAAATCACGGTCAACCGCATATCCATTTAACGGTCGTCTCGAGGCATAAATAATTTTTCAAAGATCCACTTGACATCGGAAGTTTTTCCTTTGGAGGGTTTGTAAAAGGGTTCGAAATTTCTTCATCATATTCTAGACTTTTCGGCTCAAAGCATATATTAAGCCAATAAAAAAGGTAGCGCTTTCCCCTTAATTAAATCATAATATATATATATATATATATATATATTTATGGTCTTTATAACAAAAACATCAACAACAACAACAACAACATTGTGACAATTAGTTTTATTTATTACTATCATTATTTTTCACTGGCACGCATTGTGCTTTTTGATGAGTTTTTCCATTGTTTCTTTTTTCCTTGTTTTTTTTTTTTTTGTTTTTTTCCGTTTTACTCACAGTATCATTTACACTTTGTCGTTGTATTTTTAATCGCAATAAAACTTTTTTTTGCACATATCTTGCACTAATTGAAATTTATATAAACAGTTTCTTCCACCAGCAGATAATGCTAACGGTAATAATTGCAATAAAAACTTTGATAATTTTGTACAAATCGTTTAGAAAAAGAAAAAAACAAAGAAAGAATTCGATCAGGGTTAATCTCTTCCCAGTCAATTCTTTTAAGATTCATCTTCGATTCAATTAACAAAGAAATTTTTGATATTTTCACATTTTGTTCAGAATCGTCAAAGTAAAGTACTTATGCTCGAGCAGGCGTAGTTTATTTAAGGAAAAATAAATTCATGAAAATATTTTATTCATTTTTAATGTTCATTATTATTATTATTATTATTAATTGCGCCAGAGAAATAAATTCTAAGACTAAACTCTTCAAAGCACTAGCATCTAAGGCTATCGACTTTTATTAAAAACTCTACCGCATTTGAGATTCGAACCCACGACCATTGACTTGCTAGTCGAGATTCCTCGCCTTCGGCTACTCAGGCGGATTTTTTAATGTGTACCCCGATACGATACCAAGACGAGACGACTTGAATGATTTTTATCAATAGCGGAATTTCACGTTTCTATATGAAATGAAAAGCGTCTCAATGCGATTTTGCAAATTTACATATATGTGCATATTACAGATGTGACGGCAAAGTTAATATACCTTTTTGTTGTAAGCATAAAACTCTGAATTCTGTACGAGTTTAAAAAAAAAAAAATTTTCTTATGAAAAAACAAAATTTTTTCATGACTAAAGACAATAATAAAAGTTTTAAAAGTGATAAGCAGAAAAAAAAAAAAAAAAAAAGGAAATGAAAGAAGATTAACGACAGTTAAACAAACAAAATTGATTCAAAGAATGCGAGAAAATCGCTTAAATATTCTTAAAAGACCGTTGAAAAGTTGACTAAAATTCCTATAAACAGTTGCAAGTATTTTGAAATATATTTAGAGAGAGATGATGCAGTACTTTTTTTTTTTTTTTTATTATCATACACTTGACAAATTTTAATAAACTGGACGCAATAACATCACTTTAGGCGATAGATTGCGATTTTCTGATGCAAATGATGTAAAGAAATTCTCTCGCAGCTGCTACGCTTATAAAATTAATTATATAATAAATATCAAGTGTGGCCGGCTGCCGTGTTCTTCCGAAGAGCGACTGTGATGAGGTGATCTTCGATGGATATTTTAAATAAAAAATAATTCAAAGAACATTTCACTCAGATTAATTTTTTCCAATAGCGTACCTTGCATTCGAAACCTTATATGGGGACAAGTCCGAAAGATAGATTTACGTGGCTCCAATTTGTTATAGTCACTTGCGATATCAAGTTCGGACGGTTTATAGATCGGTTTATAGAAAGGCTTACGTTTCATAAGAACAGTTATATGGGACAAAGTTCCCCTGACCCGAAAATTGTTCACATTAATTTAAATATTTAAATAAAATAATGTAACTCAACAATTTTTATTAGTAAATTTTGAATAATAATTTCTTAAAATAAATCGTTATATAGAGAATGGTCCCAAAACAATCCATTTTCAATAGAGCTCGTGCTAGCATGGCATTGTATCAATATTCATCAAAATATCATGAAAATTGCGTAAACGTAAGTATATATATGTCCACATCCGACTGACACACGGATAGACAAATTTAAATCGATTGAGAAAATAACTCGATATAGATGGATATAAGATAAAATGGATCTTTCTTAAGTGTTCTTTTTTTTTTTTTTTTTGGTCCCATACAATCTATTTTCAATAGAGTTCATGCTAGCGTCGACACATCGCATTGCCTCAATATTCATTAAAATATCTTGAAAATTGCCATTCGTATACTAAACGTATTGTATGTATATATATGTCCGCATCAGACTGACAGATGGATAAACAAGTTTCAATTGATCGAGATGATAAGTCGATATAGATGGGTATAAGATAAAATGGATCTTTGTTCAGTGTTTTTTAGTGTTACATATGTCCGCACAAGCTTTACATACCCTTTACTACGAACGATAAAGGATATAAAAAGCGAGGATTTATGTTTGAAGAATCGATTTACGGATTCTATCCACGAATTATGAGTTTAATAGTTAAATTACTGCAACCCCTTAAGCAGTGCAGGAGTACGAGGAGTAATCTAATCGCATTTTGCAAGGAGTTTGGTGCAATTATTATTAGCTGTACAATTGTGATTTTAAGAGAACGGTGTTCTAGTAGATTCAAAATGTTACATAGCTAAAAGGAAATAGAAAAATGTAAGCGCATAACCGTAAAAGAAAGAAATTGCGTTTAATTACTGAAAACGTTGAAATATTATCTTAATAAGCTATAAAATCAATATAAAAAATTGCGATAAATGGTAATAAATATTGATGTCAAGCAAATTTATTGGTATCAAAACTTGATGAATGTGGCTTGTGGGATCTTTTCATAAAAGTACTTAATTTTCGGCCTTTTTATTTAAGGTTATACTAGCACCGGAAAGTATGCAAAGTTTATCATATTATTACACACTAAACCACTTGTGCTGCAGGGTATATTAAGTTAGTGCCCCCACCTCTTATTTTATTTTAGCGGTCGATTTAGAAAATCATTCTAGGCTTGTCTGTCCGTCTATCCATCCGATGTCTGCCCATATACTTTTGTGTGCAAGCTGCATGACGCAGTTTTTGAGATTTGAGATTTTGAACCGGCTGAGATAATTTTTTGAACCCGCTCCATATAACCGTTCCTTCGGACATTGAAGCTTTATATGATAATATGATCGAATTTCCAATATTCCATAGTGAAAATTAGCTCATACTAAATTGACAAAGTAATCTACCTTAACGACTTTGAACGATGTAGGTCTACTTTTTCGATATCACCGCTTATAAAGGTAGTCATGAAACGTAAACTCTTATATGTCAAAAAAGTTTAATTGTGAATTTTTTGATGATGAAAAGTTGTTTATAATACATATATAAAACATGAGTATATTTCTTGACCCCCTTCCATATAAGATGTCCCAAGAGTAGTAAGTCCTTCGGAAAAAGGCTTAATTTTTAATATTTTATGATGAAAATTAGCTCTTAGCAGTGTATTAGCAAAAAAAAATTAACGATAGGGAATTTGGATGGCATAGATTTATTTCTTTTCGACCCCAACATATATGGGCGCTATCACGAAACACAAACTCTTATATGGAGCAAAAAAAAACCGAACTTTACAATATGCGGGCTTTTATGACATTGATGGCTTTTTGCGTGTAATAAATAATGTAACTCTAATGTAACTGTAAAATAATGTAACTCTATGTAATAGTCGTCGTCGCTCGATTATAATGTTTTCACTTATTTTTAATATATACAAGTGAATAAGTGGTTAGTTTAATGCTTCCTTCAGAACAGTCTGCCTAGCTGTTAACACTGTAATAACAGCAAGAAAAATTAAAGAGACAATTTGTACGCCTCTCAAGAAATTTAATGTTTTTGGTCACAATTGCTTGCAAAAAACCTTCACTCAGATTGATATCGTCTCAGGTCTGTTGACAGTGCATTTATTTATTTTCACAAAAGCTGAGCTTGTTTTATGTTTACAAAGTATCTTCTTTAGTAGCAAAAACATTTACAATTCGTATCATATTGTTTTCAACATTCATAAGGGATTTTACTATAAGCTTGCAACTCTAATTTGAATACACTATCACTATTCGTTTGAAATGGTAGTGATGAGAAAATGTTAGGAAAAGGTTAGCTGTCACAAAGTTTGTTCTTAAGTTTCTAAAAAAGAGAAGGATTGGCAAATTTGGAAAGCGGATCAACGTACCAGTATTAGTCAAGGAGCAGAAAGAATCTTTACCAGCATAGGGTCTTTGATAGCAGCATAGGCTAGTGATAGCATTTTGCTTTCTGAGAACAAAGTTATAGAGCGCGATTATTGAAATGAGTTTGTATCAGTTTGTAGCCGTTGGCACATGCACTTATAAGAGGACACATTAGTCACTTCTCTTAGATTGCATCGAGAAGATAGTTCGGCGACTCTGTAGCGTAAAATAGCGAAATAGCATTTTATCACTGGGCTTTGTTTCGTGTGCCCGCTTTTAGGCATCCATATAAAAATTGTTCATATTTACTTCTAAGCCAATAAAGGTATTTTTTCATTGCCGATGAATTGAATTTTCTCGAGAATTCAAACAAAACACTTGTTATGATTGCCACTGAAAATCGAAAAAAAGTCCTTCTCCCTCTTATTTAATAGTTTTAACCTTATGATTGTAGCGATATTCGATATAATCTCCGATCCGAGAACATCCTGTAATAGAGTGAAAAGATATATAGTTAATAGTATCATAGAATTTTTAATCTCCTTAGTAATTTTTGCAAATATACAGATTTCAAGTCAATTAAAAATAATATATAGCCCGTTAAGCTTGTTTAGCCAAATGAAAAGTTAAGTATCATCCAGAATGAAATAAACAACCACTAAATGTATCTATCGTTACATATCGTATATATCGTATTTGAATGCAAATGAAGTTCTATGCAATAAAAGACAAACCGCATAATAACTGTACATTCAGACATTTGGCATTGCAAATATTATGACTTGTGTTGAATTAATACAATGATGCGGTTGCTTGGCTGGTTCGTTGATGCTATTAAAAGAATATCATGAATATTATTCCTGCTAGACGTATATGCACTAAAAATGCATATAGGAATCTATTCAGATAACAAGTGCAACTTTCAAGCTTGTTTTGTTTATTGAAGTTGCAAGTAAAAAACAATTTCCGTAGCAATTAAATTTTAACGAAGTAAAACAAGCGAACAATCGAAAGGAAAATATTTTTTTTCAAACATCATTTCACTTAAATAAGAGAAAAAAACTTAAAGAGTAAATAAATTGAATTTTATTTTGTTTTTCTTGTTTTTTTTTTTTTTTTTTTTTTTTTTATTTTAAGAGAACGGTTTACTCAAATTCATCTCACTGGAAGGCGTAATGGAAAAGGCAATTTCCTTTTGGGATATATTTCTCTTAAGGGAAATTTTCTCTCTTAAGGAAATTAATCTTCTTCTTGACGAAAAGTGAAATTACTTTTTAAATTTTATTTTCAGCCTAATAATAGCCTTCATGTTTACGACCTTTTTTTTTTTTTGTTTTTTGTTTAAGAAACCTAAAAATATGCTTTAACAAGTTTTTACGACTCATTCACATATTGATAACGAAGAAGAAATTTGCATGCAAAACTTGCATGTTTTAGCATTTTTTTGCATGTGAATGTGGAATCAATAGTGTTACAAAATTTAAGAAAAAACGAAATCACCTTCGCATACAAAAAATACTAGAATGAAAATCTAAAATGAGCTAAACCATTGTACTATTGTCAGTCTTTGTATGAAAATGTCTTCGTTTTTTTTTTTTCTACTTGAAAAGTATTTTCAGCCCTTTTACTGAAACTGACTGAAAAACATAGCAAATAGAACGAACACTTTCAAGACAACCTCTTTCACTATTTATTACTTGATATTATTTTTTTTTTCTTTTTCTTCTTTTTTAAATTACTTACCCCTTAACGTTATGCTATGTTTTTGAATTTTTTTTTGCTTCCCTCTGAATGCGTTTTATTGAATAGTTTCTTCATGTTTACACTTATCAGTTTTTGCGTTAAATATTTGAACAGATATTCTTAAATATATCTTCTAACGCATACACTCATCTGCAATCTATTTAAAGATTTTTCTGTCTTTTATTAAGCTATTTATATAACCCTGAATGTGCACTCATCAGCTTAGCTACAATTTTTCATTTCTATGAAGAAAAATAAATAAAAAAATTTTACCACATACGCATTGACATACATGATTAAAAAAAAAAAACAAAATTACTTAAGAAAAACTGCAAAGTTTTTCCATTTCTATTGATTAAGAAATTTTGCTAAGCGCTGAACTTTAGATACCCATTTTCATTGAAAGTAAACGCATGAAACTTCAGTTCAATTGAATTCACTTTTATGAGAAAATTTATAGCAAATTTTTTAATTATATCCACTCTACGAGTTAAAGCAATATTTAGGCATTCATTTTAAAATTTTTTCATCGCTTAGTTCTTCAGGATGTATTTATAGGAGGAGTTCCCCCCGTTGTCTTGTTTTGTTTTATTAACAGAGTACCGAATGAAAGGCTGTTGAAAACAAGTTTCAACTGAAATGAATTGAATACATTTATTCAAGCTAAGGAGGCTGAAATTTTTTTTGTAAGCAACTTGCAACGGTTTGGTGTTGAGTTTTTCACTAGAATGTCCTTTTGCTGCTTCGATTTTCTCTCATGCATACGAAGCACAATAAAGTTAAGCTTCGTACATAAAATACCTCATGAGCCATGTTAGAATCCCGAACTATCTTTCAACTGTCTTGATCAAATGTATTACTTCTTTCTTTCCATTAATCTGACATTATTGAGTCGCCGTAGCTAAGTTAATTTCGAAGGAATTCATTTAAAAGCTTTATTCAAACATGAAATCTGAAAGAATTATCGCAAGTCAAGAGACATTTTTTGCTCTTTTATGTTTTTCGTGACTTAACAAATCTTGTTTAGGAAAGTTTTGCTGCGATTACTACGCCAGACCGATGCAAAATCATACAAACTTGTGACAAGAAAAAACATATTTTCTCTTCTATGACTACAGACCGGCGCATTCTCCAAA
This sequence comes from Glossina fuscipes, assembly GCF_014805625.2. NCBI lineage: Eukaryota > Metazoa > Arthropoda > Insecta > Diptera > Glossinidae > Glossina > Glossina fuscipes. The sequence continues at coordinate 27,107,280 of NW_023998414.1, read as the reverse complement.
CGTGGTCTGATGCATTATGATTATTTCCTGCGAAATCCTGCCATTTGTCAAATTGTTAACCAGGAATAATTAATGAGCATCAAAAATCATTATTATTAGCATACAATTTTTGACTTTTAACTCTTTCAAGTTTTTAACTCATCTCGTTCCCTGAATTACCCTATTTGCTTGATTATGTTCTCGAAAGTTCCAAAACCATTTAAGAAACGTTTTTTACTTGAATGAAGAGATAAATAGGAATTGAGAAATGCACTGCTTTATTAAGCAAAGGTTATGCAGAGTATGGCACTAACCGCTGAGTATATTAGTATAAAATTTCAACCATATTCTGTCAACCTAATGAAAAAAAAAACTTGTCATTTGGATGAGGTCGTGAGATTCGAATGGAAAAGTTTTATCCTTCATTTTAATTGTGTAATTAAATAACGGTTGTACTGACTTAATTGTGTACATTCCTATCGAATGGAAAATCCATTATTATTACTGTCTCTTTTTGTTTTTTTTCTTTTCTTTTTTTTAATGTGATCAATCACTCAGAGAATGTCCTCTGGGTGAGGAAAGAGAAAGTGATAGGGAGATGGTAGCCATAGCGTAGTAGATGTTATGCCATTACGGACAGACCACGACCAATGTAAGCTCTTTCACCCTTGAGGTTTGAATCCGCAAGCCAATTAAATAAAAAATTTTTCGGCGAACAACCCGATAAAACGTAAGCCATGATTCAAATTTCACTTTCAACTGATGAACTTTCTTCATTTTGTAGGTTATCTAAGACGTATTTCGAATCGTTATAAACCGCATGACAAGGGTAGTTTACCGACTGCAAGCTCTCGATTATACCAAAAAGAAACTGTTCAATGGTTGTGTTCTGTAAAGTAAACAATTTCAAGCATACGTATAGGGATTGAATTTAAAGAAATACAAGACAATCTTGAAGGATGAAAAAGAAATTTTAAATTAAGGAAAATAAATTGAATGCGAAAAAAAAAGTGATATATAAAATGAAATGGAAATAATACGTGATCTATACTCAGTGAAATAAAATCTCTTGTCTTTCATTGAAACTTTTCCTATTACAATGACCCTATCTTACGCACATCACATGTCGACAGTATCCATATTTCCAAGATTGCTTGCATTACAGCTTTGGAGTAACGGAAAAAAATGAAATTTGTAAAACCCTAACCAATCGACATAATCTAGGCATTAAACTACTTCTTTGTAAGCATAGAACCAAATTTGATGATGCACGTTATCGCATTACTGGTGTTACCACCTGTTCCACACGTTCGCATTTCCCACAACAAAGTTACGAAGCCAGCAACAGTATTCATTGTTAAGGAAAATCTTCTTTGTCCTCGGTGCGTAAGGCATTAAAACCTTCCCTGTAAGTGCAAGACTTTACGCGGAATATGATTAGTTCCGTAAAAGGGCGCATAATCTTAACGAATTTATGTCGTGGAAAGGCCCTCATGTACAGCCGTGCAGCGAAACTGTGAAATGATTATAACATTGGTCAAACGAGTAAACGAGTATTTTAAACCGAGCTAATAATAATAAACCTTTAACCAACTGTTTCATTAAATCACAAAAGCTGTACGAAGTTTGTCGAGAAAACGTTTACTAATCCAAAATTTACAACTGGGCTTCTTTTTTTTTTTTTTTGGCCTAACAGTTATCTTATGACATTAATGCGGACATAATTTCCATTACAAAATATATATATTTGGTTTTTTTTTTGCATAAAGAGTATAAATATTCAGTCGGGTTGACTGTTTGCGAGTTACCAAAAGCTCACCCTTACGCTAGGAAAATGATTATGAGTTGTGATTACGAACGTACACTAAATGCATAATTAATTATCCACCGATTGAATGCACGCACACGTGTAGGCGAACGCTCAATATTAAACAAGTAAGAAATTTATATATACTCGTGATCGAATCTCTTACACCCATCGCCATTATTCTGAAAAAAAACTTTAAAAAAGAAAAGAACTTAATTTTCATATTGGGTGGACTTGGCCGATGTTTTCTATTATTTAGAATAAAAGTTGAACGTAAAGGCGTTCACAACTTTTATTGCATATGCGTGTGGGCGTTGTAGGTTTGGGTCATTTTCGAATTCTTTGCAATTTTGTAGGCGATATCTTCATTTTTGCGGACAGGAGACTGTTTACAACAGACGGACAGACAGAAATGCGTAAAGAGAATTAAATACTCGTCTAGGTTATATATATATATATATATATATATATTTTAAGGGATCTTGGAAGTTTTCTTCTAAGTGTTGCAAATGTTCTGACAGAATGAATACACCGCGCATATTTCGGTGATATGTATAAAAACATTTATTGATTAAATATGTATTAAATATTTAATAAGTAAAATGGAAATATTGTCATTAACAGTGATAAGTGAATTATAAATGGGACCACATGGAGGTTTTTTTTTGTTTAGTCGAATTAAAAAAAAAACCAAAAAAACCAAAAAAAAGAAAACAACCAAACTGCAAATTGCCACTAAATGTAAGCAACAGAAGACGTGATTCAATTAACTGAAAGGCTTAAATGTTAATAATTATTTCTATAATGTGTGTGTGTGTTTCTTCCATTAAAAATGTCAATTTAAAAGTATTTTTGTTTCGCGGTATTTTCATTTTATTTTATTTTATTTCATACATTTGCTTATTTTTATATCTATCACCGGGGAATGAATATATATATATATATATATATATATATATACTCTTGATCGATTTAACTTGTCCCACTGTTCGTCTCTGTTCGTAAGAATTGAAGCTGTCGACTTCGAATTTGGCAGAAACAGTCGAAGTTCTTGCACGAAGTAGTTCTTGGTATTAAAAATGGGCCAAATCAATCAAAGGACACACCCACAGCAACACATAAACTAAGAAGACCTCTGCTTTTCGCAGGGAATGAAAAATTGATTTTTCCTCATTACTCATGGGTTGCAGTAGATACATCTACCAAAAATTTGAACGTACTGTTGCGTTTGTCCAAAATGTGAAAAATTGACCACGCCTACCCGAAATTTTAATGTATTAAAATTTAATTATTTTTTTTTCAATACCTTTCGAACGCGCAAAAGCAAACCTCAAAAACCGCCATACAAACCATACAAATTTTTGACCAGTTGCAAAATTGGAATGCATTTAAATATGTCCGCCTGTTCGTTTGTCCCCTCTGTCTGTTTGCGCAACTTTGTAGAATTTGTGGTAAGCATTCTCCCCATAAGCGAAAATGAAAATATCGCCTAGAAGTGTGCAAATGAATTTGGAATTGATCTAAACATTTTAAATGGCACGCCTACAACGCCCACATACCTTTATAATGAAAATTTTTATTTTGTAAAATAGAAGAAATCAACTCCGCCCACTTCACAGCGTAGAGCCTGAGAATTTTGTTCCTTTACTTCTTTTGCGCTTTTTTAGGGTAAGCCGTGATGGGTAGAAAATATCCCAACGCTCCCAACCGAATTCAATTTTCCTACTGTTTTTTTTTTTTATATTCTCTACTCTAATGTATTAAGTACAGTTTAAATATTCCTGCGTTATTGAAGTACTTAAGGATATGCGATAACTTTCTGTGTCATTCGCACGACTATGTGCGCCACGTATACTACCAAGATCCTTGTAACTTGTTAGTATATTTTTGAAAATATTTAAACACTAATCTTAAGGTAGCTTGCTTGAGTTAACGGTGAATTTAATTCGTCACTTCTACATTAACTGATCACGTATACCGCACGAATCGATTGGAAATGGAAAAGGAGAAGCGTTGTATTGTTATCCTGGGTTTTACATCGAACACCCAAGAATACCAATTCCAATTGCAAATGGTTCGTTAAGACTGATATAAACAGATAATCGGGATACCGATAGCGCGCATGAAGCTGTGCAAGTATGAAAAGGAATTGATTATGAAGAAAATGTTCTCTCGGTCGCAACAATGGAATCTCTTTTGAAAATGAATCAATTTAATTAAAGGACACGCCTACACTACAACATAAACTGAGAACACCACTGTTTTGAAATTGAAATTTTTATTCATTACAATGACGAAAATTGGGTAATGCGACATTAATTTTACAAAAATCGGGCCTAGGATAAGCAAAAGTAATTCTTCTCCTAAATGTGATAAGAGACAGACGACGAATAAAAAAGCTGCAGTGCGAGTTAATTAAATTAAATTTTACTTGCTATTAAATGATAAAAGAGTTTTTCTTTTTTTTCCTTGTAAGTACTGAAGCCAATAAACCAAACAAACATGTTTAATAAACAAGTCAGTATGTTAGTGTGCTATCATATTTTCGAAATATATATACAACTTCAAAATATTAATATATAAGTTAGATATGAACGCCTGTCATAGTAGCCACTGGTTACGTGTATTGTCAAGTTCTTTTTGCATTTATATTAAGCCGGTCGGTGGCGAAGGTGTTAAAGACTTCTGCCGTTTCCTAACTAAATGAATGCGTGTCAAGCGTTTACTGCACTTGAGTATACAAAAGCAGGTTAAAATTGTTTTAATGTATTTTAGCAGAGCTGCGTAGACAACCAAAATTATTCGAGTTTCTTGACATGTATTCCTGTGCGTGTTTGCTAAACAAGAAAATGATTAAGCAATGACGTGTTAGTTTTTTAAAGTTAAGCAAAATTCAATATTAAATTAAACAAAACTTTATTTAAATTATGATAACTGCGTTGAAATATTCAAACAGTGCAAGCATACATTAAGTTTATGTGCCTGTATGTAAGTAACACCAAGAAGAAGCTGAGATAGATTTTCATTTATTATATCGATTGATTCCGAATCACCTTATCAATCGATCTAAGCTCACCTGTGCGTCAGTCCATGCGTCCATCCGTCCATCTAATATTCTTGTGTTTAATCAAGAGGTCGCGATTTTTGAAAGGTTTTGATGAAATATGCTGCACCGAAAGCTTTCGACTCAAGAACGAACGCCAATCAAAATAATTCGGATCGGATCATTACCCATATAACGCTTTATATTGAAAAGTCATTACATGAATAACTGTAGAATGGTACAGGGTACACTACACTGAAAAACTTGAAATAAATTTCACAATTTCACAATGCAATAATGGCCAAGAAACTTTTTCAATTTCTCGGCATATAAAAGTAATGAGAATTTATCATAATAGAAAGCCAAGAGAACAAGAACCACATCTAATGATTTTTTTACGATTATTGCGATGAGCACTTCTAGCATATGCGTACATATGTGTATGTATATGTTTTGTTAGCTGCGGGCCAATCAACTCGTTACTCATTAAATCGTTTTACAAAGTATTATATACACCACGTGTGGTACAAGGTATACGAAGTTTGTGCGGATATATGTAACAAGTAGAAGGGCTTAACATAGACCCACCTTTTGTTATACCGACAGAGTCCAAATCGTTTTCTAAATCGATTTCAGTCTGTCTGTCCGTCTGATGTTTTTTCACATCAATTTTAGTTCAAATTACATGTCACAGGTCTTGAGATATTTCTATGACGTGCTTTGACCCAAACACTAGCTGGGTTCACTTTTTCAACCACTCGCCATATAATGCCATATTTTGGAATATCGTTCTTTCGAATAAAACTTAAATTTACAAAATTTCTCGATAAAAATCGCTAAGTGATAATATATCGCCAGTCTAAACTGGTGTGAAAACTTTCGACCGGCTGTCGCAACTTTTTGAACACCCTCCTACATAACGAAAACTGAACTTCATGCGACAAAAAAATCTAATTTTTAGTGCTTCGTGATGAAAGCTTCGTGATCATAACTGTAGAAAATTTGGACCATCTCGGCTTATATTTTGGATTCTAACCTTTATAAGGATTTTCACGAAAACCGGATCTAACCAGTCTACATTTTAATATACTATGATAAACATTATCCAATAATAATATTTTAATATAAAAATTAACTCTACAAAATTTGGACAACGTGCGGCTATTTTTGATTCCTATCCTATATGAAGATTTTCACGAAAATTCTTATTTTCTAGGGCAGAAAGGTCGAAGTTTTAATATTTTATGATGACAGTTGACCCATCATAATAATTTGATATAGAAATTAACTGTGCCGAATATTGAAGACCTACGTCAATTTTTGAACCTCTTGGGCATAACGATTCTTACGGAAACCGAGCTTTTATTTGCAAAGATGTCTAATTTTTAATATAATGCATATTCATAATAGAATGTTCATATAAAAGTAGGGTATAATTTTTGTGTTCTATGCCAAAAATAAGAATAGTGTTCGAGAATGTGGTGTAGGGTATTTAATAGCGGCCTAGTTCGACTATAATGTTTTCAATTGTCTTATTTGTATTCTAAATGCCAGCAAAGCAGTGATTACGATCGCCATTCGCACTGATCTGTTGGGGTGTGAGCGAGCATACTCAGCAGTCACATTCGTCACTTCGGCACAATTAATTACGGATGGTACACTAGAAAAGGCGGACCTTCAAAAATATATATTAGAGAAAAAATCGACTGTGCTACATACCCACACTACTCGCATATCAATCACAATCTCATCCCGAGATGAAAACGTTTGCGAAAATTAGCCTTGATCGCATATCGCAATATTTTTTTCAAAACAAGATGTTATAGGACGAATGGCCGAAAAAGTGTATTGATCCAAATCATTTTCAACAACGTTCGTCCTTGGGTGAAAATACGTCAGTGTACCAAACTTCATCAAAATATCTCAAAAATGTCGGTTCGTAGTTTGGACACAAATTTATGGGAACAGGAATCAGATGGACAGACAGACAGATCGACAGACAGACATGCTTAAATCAAATCAGAAAGTAATTCTCAACTTATCGGTGTAATAGAAGGTGGGTCTACCTCAATATCTTCTGGGCGCTGCGTATATCCGTGCAAACTTAATACGCTCTTGCACTATAGGTGCTGTAGGGTGTAAAAATATCTTTAAATAGATAAGAGCTTGAGACGAAACTAAAAAGTAAAAAATTTATAGAAAAATTTCACTTTTCAAACAAACGGTAGGAATAATAAAGTTAGCATGTCTTCTCCCTATGCCGATTATAAAAATATAACACTTAGTATTAACTATTACATCTATCATAATACAAGCTATAATAAGAAATTCGGCATTATAGCGACCTCTTCTGTCAAATATTGTAAGGCATGAATTCAGCTGGTGGACAAACCTTTTCTGGGAAACCGTTGGTGAAAAAGCTTTCGAAATATAAAAAGCAAAAGTCCCGTTATACCAAATACTGCATATATACCTATAAGAAGAATCATTTTGAGATGAAGCTTTTTTCATTCACATTGCCAGCAAAAAAAGAAATCCATAAATTATCATTATCGAAATAAAGGCCGATTTGTTAAACGTAGAAACGTCAAAAAGAGACAAAATTTAATTTCTTCAGATTGTCTACCGATTCAAATCAAAGAAGTTTTCCGATCTTCATACGCCAATAAATTGCAGTTTAGCTTAAGCCAGTTGGCTTTATACTCATCATCAGCTTTCACTATGACTTTTTATTCATTCAACATTGATATGGACTGACATTCTTATATGACTTTCTTCCCTTGCATGAGGATTAGCAATTCAACAATGTTTCCCCACCAAACTTATTATCTCTCGAACAATATGAATAGTTTTGAACGATTGATGTATATATCTTACCCCTCTGCGCTTCATATTTAAGTTATTGACACTTAATCTTTCAAAGAGTAGAGAGTTTTTATTTCACTTTCTCATAAGAGCAAAACTTAAAACCAAAGAAAGTTGCATTGAACTTCAATTACGTTTCATCAAATGAAAAACTTATAGTCGGTCGTCACCGAATATTCTTTACCCATCACCGTAATCCCAAGAAAAAAGGAAAAAAAAATTACATGTTTATACTCTACATTGTATTGGGCGGGCGCTCATACTTCGATGATATGTTTAAAAATTACGCTTAATACACAAATGTATGTTAGTGTGTACTGAAAACGGTACACATGATTAGAACATTGCATGGAAAAGTAAAAGGCAACAAATGCCATCAGAACAACTGCGTGAAACGGATAGAGACACAAATGCATATTAGCGTGTACTGAAAACAATACACTGGACTAGAACTTTGCACGGAAGAGTAAAAGAACATAAATGCAATCAGATGCAAATGCGTGAAAATAAACGGACAGATATTATCGAGTTTTATGCGAAATTCAAGAAATTCGGACACATAATCTCATAGTAGAAAGCGCTGAATGATGTTGCGTACTTTTGCGGAACTGCGGGAGGACTGTAGGAGCAAAAAGAAAATCATATACCCGTGCAGGTCTAGGTCTACACTCAATAAATCAAATACATCACTGAAGAGCGCAACTCAATAATGAAATTTCTAAAATTTAATTTAAGGAGGACGTTGGCAGTACATGGGCATTACAAAGAGCCGATCCGTTAACGAGATTGGATTATGAAACCCATGTGCATTTTTAGTAATTCCCTAAGTCTAATTCTTGCACCCCACTCCATACAACATTTCTCATGAATGGTAAGTCCTTCAGAGAAATATTCAGTTTTTAATGTTTTATGATGAAAATTAGTCCATAATAGTTACAACTGTGCCAAAAAATTAACGATTAACGTGGAATATGGATTAAATAGGTCTATTTCTTAGGCCTTAACATATATAAGGGTTATCATGAAATCATCTTTCTTATATGGAGATAGAAATTCCAATTTTCCCTCATCGCAACTGAGAAATAGGAAAATTTTTAGGAAGTGAATTAGGTTTCCTGAAATTGGAGCGCGTGCTATAATGTTTTGAACATTTTCCGACATGCGGACCCTCATGAAAAGTACACAGAATATATCTGAAATTTTTTATGTATTACTACCAACAGAAGCGACGATGTTGTTAAGGGCAGATCTTGGCCGTCTACAATTTTCTTACTTGCTATAATTCATCCCTCAAAGGCGGTAAATACCTAAATAGCTGCAGCTATCGGATTGGCGTCTTCGCATCGATATTCATTATCTTTGATTCTTGTTTCTGCCAGCTTTTATTGGCCATGTTAAACACATTTTTTATATTTATTTTTTTTTTTTGCTTCTACGTCTAAATTTTTTTATTTATTTTTTGCTTTTTTTTTATTTCAAACATAAACACTTGTACGAGAGAGATCACCTGGTTTAGACCAAAGCTTATTGATATTCCACACCATCCTTAAACCATCTGTTGACTTCGTATTTCTCATTAGCCGAGCATAAGTTTTGATATTTCGAATTTTTACCGGTCTTACAATCCTGAGCCGAGGCACTGCATGATTTATAAATAGGGAACTCCATCATGTTGGTAGTGGCATAATTACAAGCTAGCAAGAAATACGTAAAACCATTTGATCTTGTGTACTGAGAAGCAGCACAACCCATATGCGTATTTCGTTCGGCAACCATGACTGTGAAATGGCCGATGGCTCTGTACATTAAATATTATTGATATTGTTGAGTATATATATAATATATTAGGTTGAAAATTTGCAAGAAAGTGATGAAATTACTTACGGTCCTTTATAATCTTTTGGATAACTGTCAATATAGCCTTGGTTGCAGTCGTTAACTTCCTCATACCAACTGTCGACAGCTTTTTGTATCAATTGCCCGTAATCAGGAGTGCCTGCTCCTGATCGGCCCAACTCAGCCAAATTCTGACCAGCATATTTAAATGTATTTGTATTACGGCACTTGTCATGATTCATTTCACATTGTCTGACATTATATTCAGCCAGCTTGGCCAATTCCGAATTCCATTTCATAGTGGCCATGCGACAAGCTCGTTTCAGTTTCGATTCCCCGCCGCCAGCTACATTATCACGTTTCTTATTATGCGCGTCTAGCAAAGTAGTCTGATATTTTTTCAAGTCTATCATTTTTGCGTCCGACGAGCATCCACTTTGAAATACCTAAAATATTCACCAGGTGATATTTACTTTTTCTACATCATCTACTTCATCTACATTTTTTTTTTTTTGTCTTTCTAACCATAAAACCGGCAATTGGACGTAGGGCATCTCGAATAGAATTCATTTATATGTCCTTAAAAAGGTGAAAAATGAATTATTATTTCTATAAATCATATGCTTGACCGATAGGAATAAATTGTTATACTCGGTCAGTTTATATAGGTTCAATGAATTTTTATCCAACAAATAACATATATTTAAAAGTTTTATCTTTGATTTTTCAAACTATTTCGATGGTTGACCTATTAGGCATCTAGTAGGCATTATTGCGATCGGTCATAAAATAAGTTGAGTGAGATGAGATTTTCAAAGTCGCTTAAGAGCAAACAGAACGAATGGCATAATCTTGACGGAGCCACTGATTCGCTTCTCTGTTTATTGTACTGAATCTTCAATATGAACCACCCTAATATTTGTGCAAATCGCGTTCTCGAAGCCATTTTCGCAACGATTCTCGCCGTATTAAATATTCGCACCAAACTTTAAAACAATATCGACTCTCATGTGTCAATTACGAATCCTCGATAAACATTTCCAGTAATGATAATCGCAATAAGAGAGGTCTTTACCCTAACTGTTCCCGGAAAAATTGTAATTATAAGATATAAACTTTTACTCAGTACTCACATTTTGACTAACGCATGCAACATGCTTTTCGCACAAGTTGCAATAGTCTACCGATCCAGCACTAACCAGGACTAAAAGGTTTAAAGTCGCGAGCACGAATTTCATTTTGCTTCAGTTTATCGTGTAATGATTAAATAACTCTCACTGATCGAATTATTAATACAATTTTCAGTTTTTATAGAGAAATTTGGAGCCGATAATAACCATATTTTCCATTGTTAATAATAATAGTAAGTAATAGCAAGTGGTCTTCAAAGAGTTTCTAAAGAGTTATTCATATCTTTTATAATAATTGTAATAAAGCGCTATTTGTTTTTCATGTCTACTACGTTTTTCTTTCTTTTTTTTTTTTCTGTTGTGCTAACATTATGTAATACCATTAACAAATATTTAAAAATGCACTTAGTATTATTCTGCATTAGATATATTAAGTAATTGTTCATCTTTCAATTGCATTATAAAAATATGAAAATAGAAGGAATCAAGTCGAATATTTGATAGCCATCGTTTATGCAATGCACTTTTATGCGCCCGACTGAACTTTCATGAAGTTCGACTTTAATGGAGGTACAAAACTTTTCAAACTCAATTCAAGCATATAGTTCCGATTACTGGCGTCTGTCATAGATTGCATATAGAATAGGTGTACACTACTTTAGTAATAACTATGTAAGAAATTGTTTAACAATGACATTTGTGTTTGCATTTAGTGTAATTAATTTGCACACAACACGTAGAAACCCGTAATAAAAAGATAAAGAAAAAGATAAACTATATATACATTGCATCGAAGATCATCTAAAAAGTGTTCAGCCTTGTAATGCAGCAAATAGTAATTAATTACTAATAGTAATTAATATATATACATATGTATATCAAGTAAGCGCCTTCTGCTACGTCAGCAAGCAATGTCTGTCCATTTTTGAAATTACTTAAGACCAACTTAAGAAGTTGGTCTCGAAACGGTCTCAATCGTCTATCAAATCCTTTAAAGCTTCTATTCGAGTGACGTAAAACGTTAGAAAAACCTAGCCATAAACTGCCGTCTGCCCGTAAGTAACTGTTGATCCGACAAATAGCGATTCTCTTCTTTTTTTTGATTTTTGTTCTGTGCTCACATTGAAAGCGATTTCAGTCATTTCCAGATTTTTAACCGAAATCAAAAAAAAAAATCAGCCTTTTATGACGGTAACCATGATAGTTGATAATCGTTTTTTTTGTTTTTTTGTTTTTTGATTCCTGTATGAATTTCGCTAACGCTGAACGACTAAAATACTAACGACAGCTACTGTGTCAATGTTCTAAAACGTCCCAAATTTGCACCAATCAAAACAATAATAAGCACAAATAAACTGCCAAGTAGGAGAAGTTATACGCTATGCAAAATGATGCAACAGATTGTTTTAAACAATCGGATCTATGGGGACCGCCAACTCGTCTGCAGTTGACATTCTAATTACCGCCTAATAGAAATTCCTAAGGAGGCTTAACACAAATAATTATGCATTTAGTTCATCTTTGGACGATGAAGTTAGTGTCGTATAAAAGAATTTCGCAAGCAAAGTGCGACTTCACTAATACAAAGTTCCCTCAGTTCTTGTTCTCGTTTAAAAAATAACGATTGTTCATTTTATTGCTTTAATTACTATTAATATTATTATTATTATTATTATTATTCTTAGAGATAATAGGCAAAACATGTGTAATCAATGCGTATTAAAATATTGCAAATTAGTTTTTATTTCATTTCATTTCATTCGTAACAATTCCCCTCGTACTCTTCTCTGTCAAACAAGACATCTTTAATGATTATTCCCCCCGATAAAATTTGTAACGCTCCTATCACAATCATCTCAGATAAATTTATAGTCGACAATGCAGCATAATTGGATGCTCGCCCGTTCGTATGCTCAATCAAAAAAAAAAAAAAAAACGTTAAAAAATTAAAATCGGTCGGAAGCGAATCTTTTATGACCATTACCGTATACCCCCAAAAAAAAAGGACAAAAGAAGTAAAAGAACAAGATTTTCATGCTCTACAAAGTCGAGTGGACGCAGCTGTTATTTTTTCATTTTCAAAACAAAAGTTCTTGTCGTATAGCCATGTGGACAATGTAGGCGTGTCAAATGATCGTCACGCAATATAAAGGTCAGTGATCCAAGTGAAACGATTTGGCGACATCAATGATGTTATTAATGACCTATTGGAGGCGAATAACATACAAAGTGTAGGAATGCTACTCGCGCTATGCAATCGATTTGCTAAGACAGTCAAAGGCTATTACCGCTCGCTGCTACTTCAATCGACTGCAACGACTCCGAGTTACCTGAGCGCCTCCTTTGCTCTTATCCTGGATGGGCAACTTCTCCTTAAATAGCACAATTGAAGTTTACGCTAACGCGACTTGTCAACTTAACCTATTCTCGTTAGGTTAAGTTTAAAAATCATAAATAGTTCGACCTATAATTCGACACATGACCATGTGAGTTCCATGTGATATTAAGAAAGTGAAGCAATACGTCATCCGTTCGCAATGGGAATGGAATCATAGAAAGGGCACCTCGAGCATCGTTAGCAAAGAATTGCGATATTAAAAACTCGACTCGGATATCTGCATGAATCGAGAAGATGAATCGATTCAAGAATTTATTTAAATTTTATTTTAAAAAATTTGCTTTAAAAATTCAAAATTTGTGCGTGTGATTTATTGTCATCTCTAGGAATTTCACCGAAATTAAAAGGTGTCAATATATAGAAAAATATATTAGTCGACAAACATATATTTTTGAAGGGCGTTATAATGATCGCCATTATAATATTCCTTTGCTTTATTCCCATCATTTTCGCCCTAACTACTATCAATTATTGCTCGCCATCGTTATGTGAACGCGGTGTTAAACATATTGGTTGTAATCATGATGGCGTGAGTGCGGAGTGCAAGTAAAATTTTGAAAATATATAAATCTTGAAAAAATCTATAAACTTTTAGAAATTCGCACCTACTTGTCCGGCAAATCATTCCATAATTAATATCGATGATAAAATGAAAGAAATAATCCTTGACTTGCATAACGAAAAACGTAATTATATAGCTGGTGGAAGTGATCGCATACATACGCCAGCTTGTCGCATGGCCACCATGCAATGGGACAACGAATTGGCTTACTTGGCCGAGCTAAATGTCAAGCAATGTAAAATGGCCCACGACAAATGCCATAACACCAAGGCGTTTAGATATTCGGGTCAAAATTTAGCTTTACTAAATTACGTGAATATCGACGACAGTGAACGTATGTTTTCCATGGCTGTGAGCAAGTGGTTTAGTGAAAGTGAAAACACTCCTATGGATTATATAAGAGCGTATCCTGCCCATCTTAAAGATCGGTTTGTTAATTAAATTATTAATAGTTGAAATGTATTAATATTTCATTTTCATCATTGACAGAACAATTGCTCATTTCACGGTTTTAGCGATTGATCGTAATAATCGGGTGGGTTGTGCCGCTTCGACCTATTCAATTCCAGAAAAATTTTATCGAGCCTATTTGATTGCCTGCAATTACGCACGTAACAATGTGAATGGCCATCAAGTTTATAATATTTGTAATGCGGCCGGTATCAAATGTGTTACCGGGAAAAATCCGTCGTATCTCAATTTGTGCCATAGCGCCGAACCTTATTTTATAAATAAATGGATCTAATTGATAAGAAACTGCATGATATGCGATCAATATATATTTTGATGATGTTTTGGTAAAAAAAAAATTTAAAGGACGATTAGAGATTGGAATTATATAATTCTAGAAATTAAAATAAATATCGCCATGTATGTAAAAACGACAACGAACGAAAGTTTTCTTTTAAAGAAATCCCCTACAAAAACTTTTAAATTCATAGGTTCACACCTAATACATGCAAGCATTCAATCACAATAGAAATTAGACAACTTGATTCGATATATTAAGCGGGATTCCAAGGATAGTGTTGGATTAAATACATGAAAATTTCAAATTTAAGCGAAAAAAGGCCATAGGGTCACCGTCCACTGCATTACAATTGTGGGCTTTTGTTCGGCAATTATGAAATTGAGTCAAATTTCAGCGCTACGATACATTAATTTGTATACATCCGACCCAAGGTAAAAAATCTTTTAAGTCTTATGATTATTGAACGACTGAAGAAAGAGATGACAAGATCTCAAAGACCTTTTGCGCTCTAATTACATTAGAGGAGATGCTTCAACTCGAAAGCTCTTAAGAACTGCATAATACCCATTGCAGAAGACCTATGGTAGAGTGTAGAGTAAATTTCAAATTCCATTTCTCCAATTTGAGAGATTTTTGCCCAGTAAAGGCGATTGTAATTTTTCAAAATGCTCAGTTTATGGTTTTTGTTAAATGATTAGACATTTTCCAAGTCTATTAATAATTTTCACAAAATCCTTTCTTCTTACATTTCACTATTTAATATAATTTATGAAGTCCTTTTTAAACGCTTTATTGACCTTCTGTCCTTTATGCGATCTTGAACTATCTTTAACTAAAGCTTACTAAATCTGTAAATAAAAAATTGTTCAAATAAATTCATTATTCCACAGAGACGATAACATAAGAATGTGTTAGAGAATTTATTGCATATTTTAATGAGCTTAAAAAAATAAATTATTGCGGGAGCTTAACCGAATTAAACCTTTGTATATGAATGAACACGCAGCAGTATAGGCTTGAGCATTCGTTATGTTAATTTACTGAAATCTAAAGACAAGTTTTCGCAATTTTCGAAATTACGATTTTGAGCTTAAAAACGGCATTTGCAGGAAGTGCTAATTACTATCACTTGTTGTTGCCGAAATTTGTCGAAGAGATACTAAAACATTTGAAATGATTTAAAGGCGAAAATTCCGAAGATATATTGGATCTCCACCGAACTTCAAGAAATCATGGCGAACTGATAAATTATTAGTTGCAAAGCTTTTAAATAATTGTAATAACGAATACACCCCAATTCTCTTTTTACCCGCTTCTGCAATGCCATGATTCACCCATAAGAACAATTACGCTTTCTTACACGAAACTGTTGTTCTAGCACGAATCCCCCCCAAAAAAAAAACATTCTCTAATTCTAATTTTTTAACGAAATCAGAAGTCGGTCGGTCAGTTACATGTGTAACTGACATGGTCTAATACGGGGAATAAGCAGATTTTATGATAATATTTTCTTTAAGTTGTACTTTAACTTGAACACTACATTTCCTTATACAGTGTTTATTCTATTCCATGTTAGAGTCTTCAGTTCGTAGAACGCAATAAGTCATTTCAATAAAATTATAAAAGTTGATGCTCAAATAAAATTTTTTTTTTCTTTCGATAGTGAAATTTCCAGTGTAATTTGAATTGATGATAATTTCTCAATTTTAACTATACGCTGGTTAATTGTCATATGTTTTAGCGACTAGTTACATTATAATGTCTTGCAAGCAAATATCTAAACTTTCTAGCACTGGCCGTCGGTTGCCCTATTTCATTCTCGATATATTACAGAAAATATCGTAATTCATTTTTTCAATTATAATGATTAAAATGGGAGTTTTGAACGGTAATAAAAAGAATATTTAAAACAAAAGATAAACTGGATCGACTTCACGGATGTAAAATGAGTGCCACTTATTTGTAATCAGTAAAATTAAATGCTAATTTTTACAACCATGTGCTTTTTTGTAGGAGCTGTGTGTCAGCCACGTAAGATTAAAATTAACAATTTCTTAATTCATTCTGGTTGTAAATTATAAAAATTCGTGGTGAATCATAAAAAATATTACGCCATTTAATAATGGTGTATATAGACCGAAGTATGTATTCACTTAAAATAATAAATTGCAAAAAATTATGAAATTTCTTAAAACAGATGGTCGCGTCTGTGAAAGCCGACCTTGGGATTTGAGCCGCATAATTGACATCTTTACCGGTCTGTGGTTTGTAATAGTCCATTAGTAAGTATTCCATTTTTGCTTTGGAATTCAGGAAAATGTGGATTACATTGTGATTGTGTGTCTTCTTAGCTTTCAAACTTTAGTTGCTCCCTTTGTGCCTCGACGGGATAGTGTACGACGGAATACAGGTTGGGGTTCGGGTGGTGGAGGAGGTGGAGGTGGTGGGGGTGGTAATGGAGGTTTACGTCCCAATCGTCGCATAGGCCGTATAACTAATACTATGGATTGCAATATACCTGGGGGCGGGTGATCTCGATAAAGTGTCCAAGCACCCCAAGTTATGCAAGCAATGTTATTTACGAACAACACCAAAATACTCCACATTAACATTGCCGACAGCTTGGACACTGCAGAAAAGTTAAATACTTTTTCTTAAGCAACTTTCCATTTTGACAGCTTGCTGCCCGTATGACGAGACACTTGTAAACTCCTAAAAAGAGGGAAGTGTTTCTGACATTTTTAATGGAAGGCTTGCTTAAACATTAGTTACAAATTTTTTTAAGTTATAATCGCTGGATTTTTTCTCATTTTATACAAAATATTCTTTATCTTAATAGTCGAAGTCAACTAACTAGTCTGGCTTAAAAAATAGATTTTTATTTGATTATTTCAGTTTATATTTTATTTTATTCTAAACGATTATTAAGTAGTTAATAGCTGCTAAATTGTACATTGTAAATAAAGCAATCAATAAAAAAAAAATTTATTCATATTGAGACGGGATAAACAATAGAATATCAAAAATATTTTTTTAGTTGGGCTGTCCGAACAATGCATTGATTGAAATGATCCTTCATTTTTATGAAACTAAAAATTTGATATCTGCTATAGATTATAAGTTTTTGGCTACCATTCGGGCACAATCTTTTTAAACTTAATTTGTGTTTATTCGCTAACGAATATATATATGATCAGTTTAAAGCCTTCAGCACATCAACAACAAAGAAGCTGTCGACACTTAAGTGATGCGACATCTTGCGCTGATGAAGAATGCACGTTTTCAATCATGTCAATGCATTATATATATATATATATATATATATAAATAATTTTATATTACGTTCTCATGGCGATAAAAGAATGAACATTGTAATAAAGCATAGGTAATAAATTAGTTACGGTACTTATGGTTTATTAGTAGAACGTAAATTTACCAATGCTTGCTCTGCTGGCATTTTAAAGCAAATGTGTTTACAGTTTTTAATAAGCGTCATGGATTAGCAAGGCAACCTTAACTTCAATTTTAAGATAACTTTTAGATAAATAAGGTTTAAACGATTTCGTGTTCCAAATGTAAACTCTTCTCTTCGAAATCGTTGATAATCTCGTTTTGTACATTTTATAAAGAGACAGTTTAGCGAATCCAATTTATTTAGGACTTTCTAAAACTACAAATAAATACCACTTCGATTCGATTATATCGAAGTCTTCAAAAATTTCTTAAACTGTTGTTAATTTTTTTAGATGAAATCGTTTATTGAAGTGCGATTAGTTTCGTTTGGAGTTCTAATATTAGGTCATGCTTCTAATACACTTCCCAGGTGAACTTTACGATGCGTTTTCATAGCCGTTGGCTGTCAAAAACTCTGCCCACAAATTTCGCATTTGTACGACTTTTCACCGGTCTGTATATACCGATGATGACGCAATGTTTTTAACGTACCAAAAGGTTCGCCACAATAATCGCAAATATGTTTTTTCACCTTAAAATGTACCAAACTCGTATGATAACGCATATCACCTTTGGATACAAAGCGTACTTCACAACCCGCGTGCTCAACGCTCCGAATATTTGGAATGTGATCGCATATGACAATCTAGCATAAATCGGCGGGCGTATGTTACGTCACATTCAGGACACTCATAATTTGCTTCAGGAGCGTGATGACGAAAAACATGAATTTTAAGCGTGTAGGGTGATTCGAAAATTTGTGGGCATTTATCGCATTTATATTGCTCACGGTCGTCACTGTGTTTGTTTTTAATATGCTGAGCCAAAGAATACTGATTAGCTGCTATCAGACCACATTGCTCGCATATTATACGCAATTCTTCTTTACTAGTGAGATGCTGCAAAAAACAATGCTGCTTTAATATAGCGGATGTTTTAAATGATTTGAAACATTTATCGTAGATATAAGATTTCTGTTGGCGTTCCGCAATGTGATTGTCCAGAATATGAGCTTTCAAAGTTTTTCGCAAACTATAGGACCTTTCACATTGTGTGCATTTGTAAGGTCGTTTTATGCACTCATGTTCACGTTGTTGGTGAGCGTCGTATTTGTGCTGTTCATAGAAATACTTTTTGCAGAGATTACAGCGTATAATTATTTTAGTTTTCTTTTTTCGGCAAGTATTTAATTTTGGGGGTTTAGCTATTACTTTATTACTTTTATTTGTATTGTCAACTTGCAGCGTTCCCGGTTTATTTAATTCCTTCCCGATTTTCGTCGCACTTTTTCGAACCTGCTATTTGGCAGATACATTTTTGATATTATCGAAAGTTTGAAAAGTTACATCTTCTCCTCGCAAATCCTCTATATCAGTGGGCTTCCACGTTTCTTATTGGATGACCTTCACGCAATCCTGGCAGTTCTTTGGAGAGGATGAGTGCATTGGCAGTGTTTACACAAGAAGTCAATACATGATTGTCGTTATTAATTGCATTTACTTCGACCAGCGGCTGTTCTGCAGTTATTTCACTGTTTCGAATATCTCCGCAATTCTAGAAGAAAAACTTGCTATATAAATGTTTCAAATAACCGGATAAAACCACCGTCGCTGGTTTATATAGTTTTTCACACTGTAGTACTTTTTTCAAATTGTCATAGCTCTGTATAACAATTAAGCAGTAATTTTGAAAATCCTGCCATTTTTGAAGACATGAATGATATTGGTGTCCTCTATTTGCAGTTATGTTGTGCGCAATGAAATCTAAAAGCTGTGGATGCTCAACGATGTTTACATAATTATCGTCGTTTTCGTTTGTATCAATTAATTGCAATTGACATGTACCGCAATAATATTTTACATCCATATTTGTTAATAATTATAGGAAATTTGTAAACGCCTCATTTCCTTTTTACTACTGTATTATTTGAGTAAGCTTTAGAAAATTACGTCTTAGTAGTTATCGAAAACTTGGTGTACAAAAAAGGCTTTCAATCGCATTTCAGCAATTAATTTTTAGACAATTTGCAAATGTGAATTGTTTTCTTCTTCATATTTGACAATTCATTCATCGAGCATTAATGCTTTAAACTGCATGGTTTCTCTGAGCGGATAAAATTATTTTATCGATTCCATTGCTTTCTTTGATTTGTGTATTCAGCTTTCAAGTCATAAAAATGAATTTTGTATTAAATATAAATGTTTGCCGGGTTTGTATGAGAAATGAAATGTTTTGCGATATATTTAACGATAAAAGTTTATTAGAAAAATTCAAATTTACTACCCATTTACCGGTATGTATAAAATTTAACTCTATTACTATAAAAGTATTACAAGAATTTTTCGTGGAATGTAATCTTTTACATAGATAGTCGAGACGACATTGCTAGTGATGTAGAAAAATTAGTAATCGATTAACATTGAAATGGTTTGTAGTAAAATACTAAAATGGCTTTCGCTAATTGAATAAGGAATAGATCATTTTATGAAATATTTTTTAAATAACGCACACGCTAATGATGTTTCTTCGACCGACATCAGATGTTTAAAAAAATGTTCATCTTTTATCCGTTATTCGATTTATAACAGTATTGTGTGTTTGTGTGACGATTTAATCAACAACACTATTGTTATCAGTAAAAACGTTTGTTTTTTTTGACTTAGTAATACAGTGTGCAATTTTGTATATAGAAAAAATATTGAAATTCTTATAAAATAAGTGCGTGTTAATGATTTTCGGCAAACGTTTGTTTCGGACAACATCCTGTTTGCTGTTAGCAAGTAAATTGTCATTGTTCAGTTTTTGCATTGCAACACAAAGCTTGTGCTCGACATCGTCAAGCCGTCTTTACTCCAACTCCACCATGTCTAAACCGACATACTGCTACGAGCGTGGTAGTTCTTCTATAGCATTTGTTACGACTCCCGATGATGAGACAGCCAGAAAGATTGCACGAGGTTTGATCGAGAATAAATTAGCTGCCTGTGTAAATGTTATACCGCAAATTCGTTCGATATATATGTGGGAAGGCAAAATCAATGAAGACAATGAATTTCTGTTAATGATTAAGACCCAAAGCAGTCGCCTAGAAGATCTTACGAAATATGTACGCGACAATCATCCATATAGTGTAGCTGAAGTTATCACCACGCCTATCGAAACGGGCAATTCGCTCTACCTTAAATGGCTGGAAGACACTTTGAGAAAGTAAGCCTGGTCTATCAGTGTGGGGCGGCGCATGTTTTCATTTTCCAATTTAGAGTGAAATTTGTGTAGATCGAAGCACCTCTCTAAAAATAAAACCCATTTGCCTATTAAACTTAATAGAAAAAATTATTTGTTTTATTATTATTTGTAGTATTGTTGTTATTATTTCTTCTAGATAATCGAAAATGACAATTTGCCGACAGTATTGTGTTCAAAATGCCTTTTACACCTGAAAGTGTGCTATAAATTTATCAAACTGGCCCATGAAACAGAAATGAATCTTAAAAGTTTCCTACTTAAGGTTAACAGCGACTTTAAAGAAGTGTTGCAGAATAAGAAAGACAAAGCCAAACATGATGATTTGACAATTGATGAGGAGATGCTCAGATTATTAGATCAAAATGATGAAGAGTATGATAATGAAAGTAAATTTGTAACGAGGACTTCTCAAAAAACACCTGACTCCACGGAAAAGACATGCGAACAATCAAATGGCCATGAGCAACAATATGTGAAAAAAAACGAACTTAATGCGAAAGAATCGAAAGATTATGACCAATATCAGTACGGTAATGATATAGTCGTTGATGTTGAAGAAGAAGAGCGTTTATCAATGGACGAAATAGTGCCAGAAGAATCTTTCGAGAAACAAGAAGGATATGCTTATGAAGATAGCCAAGACTGCGTCAATATGGAGGCCGAAGAACAACCTCTTGACAGTGAATATTCAAATAATAACGAAGTTGAAGAAGACAAAACTACTCGAAAACGAAGCGAACAAAATATAAATGATGGTTACTTGCGAGAATATGAAGCTATGCTTCAGGTCAATAATTTACACAATAATACATGCTGCGCGGACGAAAATTCCTCCATGGATGCTGCATCCCTTCACAGTAACATCATAGAAATAGATTCGAAAGTAATGGAAGCCGAATTAGAGGATACGCAATCTTCCATAACTGAGAAAAGCAAACCGCATAAAACTTTAAATAATTCTTTTAATGCGACTTTACCGCGTTTCTATTGCGCCCAGTGTAATCGGGATTTTAGTACCAAAACTAATTTAAATCGTCATATGTCAGCGCACGCCGGCAACAAGCCGTACGTTTGTCACACCTGCAATAAAAGTTTCTCTCAGAATGGTTCACTTAAGCAACACATGTACACGCATACCGGTGAGAAGCCGTTTGTTTGTGAGATTTGCGATCGTGGTTTTACCCAATGCAAAAATTTAATATATCACAAGCGTAGACACACCGGCGAACTGCCGTTTCAATGCGATCACTGCCGGGGTACGTTTCGTCAGAAAGATGCTTTAAAGGTAAGAATTTATATGCGCATCACGTAAGAAATATTTTAAAAAACATCCGCTACAGGTGCACTTCTTTAAACATCATATGATTACGGAGCAAACTTACGACGGTCAATCGACCTATGTGTGCACTATTTGTCAGAAAAGCTATCACAATAAAGCAGATGTCCAAAAGCACATGTTCTATCACGTTAACAATAAAAATAACTTTGTTCTGACCGATGCCGAGGCCATACAACAGGAAGCTGAAGATGAGGTCCAGGATAGCATTTTGCCAGACAACATGAATGCAAATTTTTTAGTTAAGGAAATGGATGTAAACGATGTTGTTCTTTCCAAGGCAAACTGTGTTGTAGATGTTAGTGCTAGCTCAGCTGCCGAACCCAGTCGAGCTAAACGTTTTAAATGTCGTAAATGTTTCAAATGTTTTGCAATCAAGTAAGACTATTTTTTTTTTTTTTCCTATAGAGAATATTTAACGGATATTTTATTCACCCTTCTCAGAAAGAATCTTTTACGTCACCTGGCTTTACACGATATCACAACGAATACTATTAAACATCCTTGTTCTTTTTGTGATTTAACATTCGATACAAAATATGCTGTCTGCGCTCATCGTGCTCAGCAACATGCGAACCTGATTGGCAGTCCTATACAGTGTAACGATTGCAATATGGAATTTTCAACAATGAACTCTCTAATGGAACATCTGAGCAAACTGCATCAATATCAATGCTCCGATTGTCCAAGTGAGAACTTTCAATCATTGAATGATTTGAAAAAGCATATGTTAGATCATAACTATGAAGAAACAGAATAAATAAGTCAACTTTACTGCACATTCAAATATATTGAACATTAATATATATTTTTTTTTATTAGCAATATTATTTTTAATTTCTTATTCGCTACCAGCATACTTTAACCTTTATAAAGTCCTTCGCTCGCAAAAGGAGCATTGCTAGTCAATGCGATTTGGGCGATTTAGTGAAATTTTTGTGCTGATATCGTGCGTGCATCGAAGCTTAATTTTAAACATTGGAAATATAATTTAATTTTACTTATTTCAGATTTTTTACTTTGAAAATCGTAATTAGATTAGTTTATCGATATAAATTCGAGAAAACTGTAGTTGTCTTGTAATGGAATGGTTTTCAACATTTTCCTTTTTTTTTTTTTGTTTATTTTTAACATACTTATATATAAAACTACAAACATTTGTATATTTTAATGTTTTATAATAAATTGAAATTTTATAACAAATACATTTCGGCGAGATGAAATCAAAATTGTATCGCCCCGGGTATCAATTACTCTACTCCACTTTGTCGAACAGAACTCTGCATTTATTTTCGACATAAAATAATAAAAACTGTGTCGTCTTGCAAAGGTGCTAAGATTTACTTTTCATTTATATAGGAATGGAGGCAAAAAGAGAAGCGCAAGAAGTCCATATTAGTAAAGTTAATCTACTTATTGAAAAGCTGAGATTCTACACCTATTGGTGTAGTAAAATGTCGAAAAGTTAGGTCCTGTTGTCAAATAAAGGCTTAGTTTTCAGGAGAACTCTTATACAGAAGAGGCTCAAGAAATGGATTTATTTGATTTAAACTTATCATAGTAAGTCTTTATGTCAAATGACTATTTTGGGACAAAATCTTCATCATGGAATACTAAAAACATGAACTTGTCGCCAATAAATGCTTATATTTTGTATAAATGCTTATAAACGCTAGAGCTTACAAAACTGTCGCCGCACAACAAAATTTTTCGCATAAAATTTTACCTTTTATCGATATTTGTTATAAATACTTCGACTTGAGCTTATTTCGAAATAGGGCTATGTGGAAAGTAATCAAAAAATGGCCGATCCAAGACCACGTTTACGTATAAAGTTTTATCAAAGTATTTCGGCAATTGTGGTCTGCAAATTGAACACAAGAATTAACAAATAGATGAACAGGTATTCCACATAAAATTAATATAAGCTTACCAGAAATAGGGTAGAATGCACATATGGTTTATGAGCGAATAATTACGCAGACTTTTCCTAAGTTAAGGGCGATTAAAATGTCAACTTGTTTCTCATCTCTAAAAAAATCCGTATATTCTTCCGTATGCCGGCACATACATTTTATAGGTAGTTGGAGTCATATTTTAAAATAACCAATTTCTGTTTTGCTTCCTTTTTTTGTTTTTATAAATATATATATCTTAAGGTCTTTGCATCGTAAATGCATACAAGCGGGGATTTTCCCTGATCATTATCGTCAAAGCGTACATATACCCTCTAGTTTTTTGTGCATTATAGCCACAGTGTATTTGCCTGAAATTAATGAAATAAAGCCTAATTTTTTACGATCCTGAACGACTTAAGAAATCTTTCCATTTGCTTATGCATATTGTAAAGTGTGTTTCCAGTGCCGTACAATTCAATCTTATCAGAAGTGATTTATTTCGTAAAAAATTTTTATTTTGCAAAATTTTGGATAAAAATTTTCAAGATTTTCTGTTTTGCGAATATGAATGGAGAAAAAGTTATTTGTTTATCATATTATCATATAATATATATAATTTTTGAAATAACTTATTTCGATATATAACACATCTGTCTTAGAAGAATGTTTATTCACTGTAATTTGTTAGCTCACTATAAGATAACTGAACATCTGTTTTAGTCAAACTTAATGTGTTTTGTTTGGGAAGAGTAAATACTGCAACTTGAAATATTTAAATAATTTTGTAATGTAAAGAACACAAGCATATTGTATTAAAACATTTAATTTTATTGCAATGGCATTGAAAATGTGTAGGATTTGTGGCGACAATAAAGATTTAAAATCTATATTGATGGAAGGAGAAGAACTACAAGAAAAGCTTTTAATCTGTACTAATATAAAGGTATTTATGATTTAATATATGAAGAAATAAGAAATATACTGATTATATTAAAAAAAAAAAAAATAATAAAAAAAAAATATTTTAGATAAACATAAATGATTCCTTACCTAAGCACATATGCGTCAAATGTGAACAAAATCTAGAGTTTTCTTATCGCCTGCGTAAACAAAGTGAAGCCACCGAAGAACGCTTGAGAAAGGAATTAGAGGCAAACGTTGACCAGGCGACACAAATAATACCTCAAGAAAAGAAGGAACTTGATCTATTAGATGAATTTGTCCTAGATGAAAAAGTAGAGGAATTCATAAAAATCACTGAAGAAGAGAAAACCATTGCAGCTTGTATATCAGAACAATTTCAATTACAAGAAACACACGTTAGAGATATACGCGATGAAATTGAGGAATATGATACGAAAACTGATATTGTCGATGATGTCGTAAGCGATAACTGCCGCGAAATCTTGGAAGGAGCACGAAGAGAAGATGTTATCGATTTAATAAGTGAATCTAGTAGTATTGCTAATGATTGGATTCCTCCTACCGATTCCGAAACTGACATAGTGCCTAGTATTGATGATAAAGAATCAATGTTCATCTGTCTTATTTGTGGTCTCACATGCCACTTCCGTTCGAATTACAACAATCACCTCAAGACGCATCTTTCGTGTGATAAGATTAATGGTATAAAAAAGAGGCATAAATGCCCTCATTGCGATAGCTCTTACTCTCACCGCGCAAGTCTCAACCGTCATACCCGTACACTTCATCATGACTTAAAAACTTACACGTGTCCAATATGTAAAGATAATTTTGCTGAACCAGATGGTTACAAAAATCATATTATTTCTTATTCCAAAGACATTTCGCGCGATGGGAAGCGTTTGTGCACTGATGCGCGTATCAAAGAAAAGCCATATGCCTGCACAAACTGTAATAAAACCTTTTCTACCACAGGCGCTCTCTTGAATCATCAGCGAAATCACACTTCATTAAGGCAATATCAATGCGATCTTTGTTTGCAAGGATTCGTAGAGCTTTCCGATATGAAGAAGCATAAATTGGCACACGACAGCAATGGTCCATTGTTTTGTCAAATATGTCGCATGGGCTTCATTGAGAAAGGTAATTTGAGACGACACATGCGTAAACATGTCAATAAAATGCCATTCGCATGCGCTCTATGCTCGCAACAATTTTATACACTTTTATCATTGACAAAACATAGTACTAAAGTGCATGGACGTTCGGTGCCATATAACAATAAAGAATATAATAATATTAATGATCTTAGTAATACTGAAGAATACAATATTAGTAATACAGATATTCATAACGGCAGCAAAGAATCTTCGGAAACTGATGATGCGTCTGAGACTATAGACAATTCACAGATTGAAGAGAATGCAATATTGATTCAGAATGGTTTTGAGAGTAATATCATTAGTAGTAGAATATATTCTTTAGATTGCATTAGCAGCGAGAATAAGCGAATTTTAGACGCTGAACATAATCGACAGAATAAAGAATCGATTCAGAATGGATTTAATAATAGCGAGTTTATTTGTGGTGAAATGTACTCTTTAGATGGTAGTGGCAGCGAAAATGCTAAAATCGTTTCCGAAACTTTAGATTCAGAGCATATTACGCAAACGGAAGAATCAGTCGAAAATGCTTTTGTTAATGACGTTCAGATTAGTGGCAGAATATATTCTTTAGATTCTGTCGGAAGTGATAATATTGAACATGTTTCTGAAACTTTAGATGCTGAACGTACTGAACATAATGAACAATCGATCCGAAATGATTCCGATAATAATATTCTTATTAGCAGTAAAATATATTCTTTGGATTCTCCCAGCAGTGAGAATACTTTGAGCGCATCTGAAATTTCAGATAATCAACATATTGAACAGAGGGAATCATCGATTCCAGACGGCTATGATAACATCCTTATTAGTAGTGTCTATTCTTTCAATTCCGCTACCAATCATAACGTACAAGACTTTCTCGTAATCGAGTCTTCGAATTCAAATGCATCGGTAATTGATATCACCAACGATATAGAAGATGAGCCTGCAAGCCAAACAAGAACAGAACAAGTTAGTACTGGAGATATGCACTTTCATGGGCTTCTTACTAGGAGTACATAGTAAGCATTTATTACATTTCTTTGTGTATTTGTGTTAAGTAGAATAATTCAAGTAAAACAAAATTATAAACAATTTGACTTTCTTTATTATTTTAAACTAGTAAGAGATCCTACTTTACTATATTTTCAAACTTCAATCAATTTTGCTAATCGTTGACTTCATCATTCGATTTTTTTCTACTTTCGCAAATAAGTCTTTTTTTCATTACTATTAAGAAAAGTGATGAAAGTATTTCTGATTAGATTAACTTTCTGAATCAATTAAGAAAATGTCTACTTGCCCAACGTCTATTTAAAAAAGTGTGAAGAATGTCGTCGAAAAGTGATGCATGCCAATAGTAAAAATTAATTGCTTGAGATTATAGAAATTTGAAGGAAACTTGTTCTAAACCGTTTACTAAGCTTGCCAAAAATGACTATTTCCAAGCTGCAATAGTTTCTATGAAAATATTTTGTCATTTGGAGTGTTGAGAGTTGTTGTTGTAAATTTATCTTCGAATTCCGCTAATACGTTTTGGAATCCAATTATTTGGAGAATACATTCCAATACAAGGAAATTTTAATGGGTTCTTAGAGCACGCTTTTTTTGCATAAACTTTTGCAATAACTGCTTAACTGTTTTCACAAAAAAAATATGATTTCAGAAATTGAATACGTTTGTCCAAATCTTTACTCCAACAATGAATAGCTCGTGAAGTGTAAACTGCCAAAGCTTAAATGTTTTAAATTTGCAGCATTTTTGAAACAATGACGAGTCGTCAAAGAAACAAAAGCTTATCTTCTTTTGTGTATTCGGAAATTATTTTTTTTTTTTTAGCCAAAATGTTTATACTTAGCTTGTAGCCTTTCTGCAATTTGTTTTCTTTCGGCATCAAAATAATTTATTTGCCTTTAGCACTCCCGCATTTTGCTGTAGCGTCATAAATAAAAAGTTTTAGCATTGTATGCAGTGATGCATACGGTGGGTTTCAAACAATTTCCTGAACGTTCCAAAGGTAAGTATTTATTTTTCATTATTTCGCGTTAAATCACGTGGTTTTCAGTTAAAGTAGCGCTTGTTTCTCGTTTCTCCCTTTCTTGCTTACAATACTTTAGGTAAAGTTCGTTTTTTTCATCCAACATTTACTTATTATTATAAATGTTTCAAATTCATGCGTTATTATGGCAACTAGTACTAGTATGACAGGAGTGTTTGGACCAAATATTGTTACTATTCTGGATTCGTTGCGTAATACCCAAAGACTTGGGAAGATAGACGGCATTTTTCGGCACATCCGGCTCTTGAATAGTAAATTAACAAAGAAATCAACCTTAACGAATTTGGACCACGTAGGTTGATATTTTTGATTTTGATTGAAGGCCTAACTGATGATGATACTAATTTGACATCAAGATTGTGGAATGGAGCAAACTTGAACCATATGAGTCTATTTCTTGAATTCCTTTCACCATTTCACCAATTTATATATGTAAAATAAACGGCTTTGGTTTTCTTGAAGATGCCCTGCAAGAATGGCTCCGCTACTGCATTTTTGTAAATAATTAAAACAAAAAAAATTTTTCGAACACCTAAACAAATTGCCAAAGAGAATACTTTCCTACGCTAAGAAAGTGATTTCCCCCCTTAAAAATATTAACGCACTTCTTTCTTTTAAAATGTTAACTGTAAAATTATTCACTTTATTTAGTTTTGTTAAAAATCACAGTACACATCACCTTTTGTTCTCCTGTTATATTTTTGTCGATTACCGTTTCCTTCCTCTGACAGATTTTATTTTTCTTTTATTAATTTTAAAGTTTGAAAAATCATAATCCGTTGTAATGCTTTCTTCGCATCCTGCAAACTGCGTCATTAATTGGAAAACAACAATATTCGGAGGAGGCGGAGAAGATTGTGCTCCATTTGAAGCACCAAGTTTATAGCGGTTTTGACTATTCTTGATGAATTTTTATTACATTCAATAAATAAAAGTCATAAAGAAGAAGAAGACGAAAAATATTCTTTGAAATCATATGTTGAATGTCCTGATATAGCGTTAACCTGAGCGCTATGTTAAAAACGTGAGCACTATGTTAAAAATGTGACAGCTATGTTAAGAACAGGAGCATTATAAAGTGCTATTATATCGTTCGTATTTTCAAGAAACACCATTTAAATACGTCTTCCCTATGCGCATTCTCTCTATGAAAAGTAGACTTTCACCACTCTTCATTCAACTTATCTGCAAAAATTTTTGGCGCCAAATTACAAGCTATAAACAGTTTTTATTAGATAAACAAATAAGAACAGTGGGGCAAGACGTACCTTAGATACCTTACACCACTTCGCTTAATTAATAGCACACCAAAAATTATATATTATTTTTATATAAATCCATGATTTTTATGAAAGCTCTCATAGTGGGTGATGCTCAAACGTCAACGTGGTCTAAATTTAGCAAACCTAATTTGACTGTGAAAGATTTTATTATCTTCCTGTTGCTTTCGAAAAGAGAAAGAAAAAGAAAGAAAAAACCACAAGTGATGCTTTGTCGCCATAGAAGGGTTTATCTTATTGAAAGCCCTTTAAGAAGATCTATGGGATGAAAATTCCTTATAATTCATTTACTAAGGGCAAATTTTTTATTAGAAAATATTAATAATTAGACCTTTTTTGGCATTTAAAGTTTTACTTTTCATTATGTGGTGATGGTGGGGGTCCAAGAAATAGATCTACGAGGTGGTCAAAAAAATGCTGTGATCCGATCCACTTTTGGTAGCGTTCGTCCTTGGGCCAAAACATGTTAGTGTACAAAATTTCATTTACACATCTCGAAAATTGACAGGTGTAGGTTGAACAGAAGATTACATGGACAGACATCAGACGGACAGACCTGTTCAAATCGATTCAGATTCATTTTCTCATATAATAAAATCTAAGTATATCTTAAGTCCTTCTGGATGTTGCAAGCGTCCTTACTTAATATGAATATGAGTTTAGATTGTATTCGCCTGCGCTTGCTTGCAATGTCGTAAAATCAGCTGTTTTTACTTTCGTTGTGGGAGCTGTTTTTGAATTATTTTTGGATATTTTTCATGTTCGTCATTGTAACATTTTTCTTGATTATAACCACAGCCTGAATTGTTCATGTGTAATCTTGTTTACTTTAGAGACAAGACTTCCTTCCTGTGATTTTTTGTAACATTACTACATGTCCTTTAACGTACTTATATCTAACGTTTTGTAACATACCGTAAACTGCCGCATAAGAACGTGTACATTTAACATTTGACTCTAATTTTTACTTTTTTGAATGCGAATAACGTGCTTTACTAAATAAGCTTTAAATTAAGTTAAATTGCGCAAGAAACTTTTCAGTACGTGAATTATATTACATCTTATCTTATAAAATACCGTATAATGAATAATCAAAACATTAATTTATATAAATGCAAGTTATCCTTTGCTCTAATATATTTTTTAATAGCAATCATTAAATAATTTCTTCTAATAAAATATTTAACAACAGCGGTGTATAAATAGCGTACAATTTAAGTAAGATGCATAGTAGGCCAGAAGACTGTATCCTGTATTCTGCAGATTATTAATAAATTTTTTACGTGCCAAGACTATCTTTTTTTTTTCCTCGGCTTATATAAATTATGTTTTAAATGTTAGGCTCTCTAATTCTATTGTAACGCAGTTTTTCTCCACTGATAGATCACCAATCCTTTATTTCTGTCAAACAACCGTCACCCGCCATTTTGGTATCTTGACGGTTAAGCATAAATGTTGGAGATAATAAAAACATGACTATTTGTGATCTACTCTTCATCAGATCACTACGCATTCTTATTGAAATAAGGGAGTACAATGCAACGATATAAAGGGGGAATTTTTATTGAAAATTAACTAAAGAAAATATAATTACAATATTTTTAGTCAATTTTGTGGCAAATAAGCAAAGGTAAACGCATAAGAAACTTTATTTATGTATTCTTTTTATTCATTGATCATTTCCATTAGATTGTAATGTAAAAGTTTGCTAACACATTAAAGCCGGGATAAGATCTATTATATTAAAAAAATACCTTTATAAATTACCTTCAAATTGCTCCAATTTTTGGCGCTATGTGATTTCTTCTCTTTTTCTTGCGTTTTATTGGTGGTTTTCGGGTGAATTAACAGCCCTGTCTTAAAGCAAAATTAATATTGGAGAGTTTTGTTGCCAGTTTTGCTTCAAAATACGAAATGTGATACAAAGTGGCAGAAACTATGGCAGGCATACACAAGCACAAATTTTATGATAGTTGAACTATAACAATGCCAGAATAAGGCTGTAGACGCTTATAGACGCTTAAGACGCTAGTCGCCGAAGACAAAACAAAACAATACTTTACGTTATTACTTTTGGGTTACAGTAGATTTCACGTAGTTTTTCTTGATTAATTTTATGAAACATATATAAATATATGTATATATATATATGTATATATATGTATATATATATATCTAAATCTATACATGTTCAAAATCTGTTTTGTGCTATAATAATAAGAACCGTACTAACGCATAGTTAACAATCAACATATTTTCAAAAATTCAAAAACAAAAAATTTTTTTTTTGTTTTAACTGTAAGAACAATACGTTGATCTTATGTGATGTTGGTCGAATGAGTTTGGTGTATATAATGTGTGCAAAGTTTTGTTAATTTTATTATAGAAAACTAAAAAAAAAAAAAATAAAGAAATTATATTATAAGTGAAATTAAAGTAAATTTTTTTTTGCTTTTCCGAAATTATTTAAAAGCCTTTAATTGCAGACAAGCAATTTGTTTATTTACTGAAAGCAACATTTTATAAACACACTCTCGATTTGGCTTTTAATGCTTTTAATATATCGGTTAAGTAAAACATTAAAAAAAAAAAAAAAACTTAATTTCGAGTAAACAGAAAGAATGTTAAGTTATTAATCTGAAAAATCCCTTCAAGTTTACATTTATTTATTGTTACTATCGTTGTAACTTGTTAAATAAGAATCTTAATAATCTCTGGCTGCATTGGAACATCCGAAATCTTCAATCATTGCACTTACCATCTTTTCATTCGATTGCATTAGTTCAAGAAAAAGGTAAGATGTTTTTATTTCAAATAAAATAATAGTTTTTGTAATAAGTGCAAGTAACTGATGTTTTTTCCCTCTGTGGCAATAACGAAGCATAGACTATACTGGAACTAATGATCGAAATAAATTTGTACGAAATGATGGACTTGGACGTCAAAAAGTTATATTATATTTAATTTTTCGCTGGTTGCATTTAAACGTTTAAAAAAAGTTATAGTCGTTACAGATTGTCGACTGAAACCATTCGGTGATAGTGGGATGATAATGATTTACATCTCCTCTATGCCATGCTACTCCATTATCAACAAGTGCATGTTGTCTAAATAGTTTTGCTGTATTAAGAATTTTGTAATTATAAGCTGAAGCCTTAATTAAGGTCTAGGAAGGCAGCTTCACACTCGCATAAGAACGTTAATAACGTATGATAAAGGGATAATTTCATCAGCACCTTTGAGAAAACTTTTTTACAAACACTTGATGTATGAAAACATCGGAAACGTTTATTTGTGCCTCTGAATAAATATTGGATTAGGATGAGCATTGAATTGTCATTATTAATTATGAAGACTGAATTGATTTAATTCAAAATATTTTTATGCAAAATTTACATACATATATATTTAATAAATCGTCACATCATCTTTAGTAATATCAAATTTTAGATCAATGCTTTCATTGCACAAAAATGTTTAAAAAATAAGAAGGAAATTTTCATTCGAAACAGGAGTAATCCGAATAATTTTCAAGATTCAAAGCTTAATTAAAGGGATTTCGAAATATTTTTTACTTAAGAGCGATTCAAAATTCATGTCTGACTGTTATCCTTTCATCAATTAACTTCCGGTGCCCTTAAAGGACCACGATCCATTGAAGATATCGAAACTGAAATTTGTATCTTAGTCGTGGCAGCTATTAAGGCATCGGTGCATCAAGTGCGCCTAAAAGAGTGGGAACCAATTATAAATGCAATTTCTTATAGGTAGCTTCGTTGAAAATGAATATGTATATGAAAGTAGTTAGCATAAGTTAAACTTGACTTTCAAATTGGAAATTTTTTTTTGTCCTCTTTCTTGACAGAATTTTAGTCTTATAACTATTAGTTTGAATAGCAAGTAGAGGATTTTTTTGTAACTTTATATTGAACGTGATTCGGTCATTCAATCATTTTATTGACTTGACCATAAAACAATAACACAAAGCTCTTTAAAATTATGATTATTAATAGCTTGAAAATTTTCTCGTTTATTCGGACTAACTGTGAAAGATCGCCTAATAAGTCCAAATTAATATTTTAAAAACATATGTTAGTCTAAAGATTTTAATGATATTTGTGTTACATTTACATTATGTTTTATTGAAGTTTTAAGATGTTAAATAAAAACTACTTGAATACTTGAACGTTTGATGAATGATTTAGAGTGAATGTAAATGTTATTAATCAACATTTAAAATAATACTCAAATTGTAATCTCATTCATTTAAGCTATCCCATCCTTTGAACCATTTAATGATTATTGATGATCTGATTGAATGCATAAACAATCTAATGAACTTTTTCATTTCAATTCATTTAGGTAAACATTGTGTTTTCTCTTCACTTGATTTTTTGATTTATTAATGAATCGTAGAAAGTGGACACATCTTCACATCTTTTATACATGTGCATAGATTTATATACATTTGTTTAATAGCTGGATTCCTTATAAAATCGTCTCAAATCATATGTCCATTAAAATGTGTGATATTTTGGTCATTAATTGAACACAAAAAAAGCAAAAAAAAAAAAAAATAAATAAAACTTTTAATAAAACATAAAAGTAACAATTGAAATTATTTGCAAAATGGACAAGTAAGAACACTGTAGCCCATTAAATACCCGACATCACCTTATTATTATTATTATTCATATAACGACTATTAGGCCTTATATGGGAAGTGGCGGACCATTTTCAAAAGCGTTCATTCGTGGGCCGGCGCACGGAACTTCATTAAAATATCTGAAAAAATTCGACCAGTAGAAGGAACGTAAGAAAACTGGACAGATGGACAGGCAGGCAAGCTTAAATCGGTATAATAAAAGATGAGTCCATCTCAAGTCCTTCGGGGTATTGCATGCATACGCACAAGATTAATATGCCTTTATGCCACAAGTAGTGTAGGGTATAGGAAAATAAAACAAAAAAATCCACTTCACAAAAAAAAAAAACGTACTTAATTCAAATAAAAAATAAAAAAAATGAACACAACAATACAATATTGTTTTCGACATACATTTACAAAAAGTGGCTACGAAAACAATAAATAAATATTAAGTGAAAATTCATAAGTGCGTATGTAGTGCAAATTGGATTTGTCTTAGCATATACAATGATAAGATCCAGGTGCCGAATACATTCTTATTAAGGGGTAAGATCACAGTAATATCTTAAATATTTATTTTGGACCGAAGTAAAGATAATAAAACAATAATATTGGAGAAGATTATTAAGCATACCGTTAAGTCCTAAAAGAAAGAAAAAGAAATTATTTTTGCAAAATATTAAAAATGGCAACAGTCACGGGTTTCGACGTAAACACTACCCATTTGATTTAAAAGAGGAAAACAAAAAAAAAAAACAAGAAATCGCTTAACGTAGATTCCTATATCCGGAGGATCACTTAAAAATGCTAATTTCTAATTGAGTTATCGGAAATATCCAATGTATTTGTTCAAAGCATATTGTTGTAGAGGATACTTGAAAAAATTCGAATGAAAAAAATGAAAATTGTTTGTGTTAAAAATCCTGTCCAGAGGAGGACGCATCCAAGGTTTCAAATGTCCGTCTATTGCCCAAGAATTAACTTTAAGGCTTCGCAACGGCCTCAATTTTCTTTTCACGTCTCTCTTGAATTTTTTAAAAGATCATATTGTTTTTATTGTTAACCACTAACACTTAAACATCCTTAACTCCTTAAATAAAATAATGATAGTAATAACAAAAAAAAAAAAAAAATCTCTAAAACCCTTTGCTTTCACTTTTATTATTGTAAATTAACAAAAGTTTTCTAGGTCAATATGTCTGGAGCGATATGAATCTCGTAAGAGCTTAAAGAGTGAAAACATTTAGGTGAGATTTATTCAATTCAATATTCGTAGCCTCTCGTCTAATTACTTTCTTTTCATAAAACTTGGCCAATGTAGATATAAAGCATAAGCTTTTCAATCTTTTCAGAGTTCTTTGCAAGAATCGAAATCATATTTGTTCTCTCTCTCTCTCTCTCTCTCTCTCTCTCTTTCTTTCTTTCTTTCTTTCTCTCTCTTTAGTGCACGCGTCTTGCTAATGCCGTACTTGAATTAATTTTTTATTTTTAACGGTTCATACGATCTATTTAAATTTAATATATTTTTTTTTATTATCTATTAATTTTTAAATTTAATGTATTTACTATTAGGTTTAATGGTATATTGTTAGCTTGGATGCACGTCGGCTGCGAGACTGCATTTCTGTATTAGATGTGTACATCCATGGTTTTTTTTCTTCTCTTGTTTATTTATACATGGAGTTTGTTATTCTTTATTTTTATACCCATCGGCAAGGGTTTAGGGGGTATATTCATTTTATCGAAACATTTGCAACGGCCACGACGAAACTTCAGAGATGCCACATCAAATTAGCATCAAATTCTGAAATGATTTAAGCATGTCCGTCCGTCCATCTGGCCATCTATTCGCCTATATAAAGTCTATTGTAAACATTTCCCTGGACGCAAAAATGAAGCTATCGTCTTCAAAGTTGACACAAATATTGGAAGTTCTTGCACGCAAGTTGTTATTGAAAATGGGCCAAATCGCCTTAGCGAACACGCCTACAGTGCCACGTAAATTAAAAATATCTCTGTTTTTCAAAAGGAATAAACTGTACCAGGTAAATGTGCGAAAATTCTTTATGGGCGATGCGATAATACTTATAGGAAAATGGAAACAATCGACCATGCCTACCCAATATTATAGTGTATGAAAGTATCATTCTTTTTCAATATATTTTTAACGCCTCGTAAGGTATATAAATTCTTGGGCAATTTGAAATTCGGAATGCATCTAAGCATGTCTGTCCGTTTGTCTGTCCATCTGTCCGTTCACGCAACTTTGTAATATCTGGGGTAAACAATGCTTACAAACTTGCAAAAGAGTTTGAAAATGATCTAAATTGGTAAACTAAAGGGTACCGCTATAACCCCCATACACCTATGCAACAAAAATTGTGAATAAATTTTGCTTTCCGTGTATTTTGGTTGCTACTCTTATAGTACAAAACATATGCCATATAAATTTCCATTTTTCTTTCGAAAAGAGAAAAAACTAGCCACGCCCAACCAATATAATACAATATGAAAATTTGATATTTTTTCCTTTGTTTTTAAGGTACAAAAAATTCGGTCACGACTGAACACAATTTCCTTACTTGTTTTTTTTGTTTTTCTCTTTTAATGGGGTATAAAAATTACGTCCTAATGTTTAGCATAAGACTTATTTTTAAGAGTTTTCACAAATTATGAATCATTTTGTCGGAATATATTTCTTCCACATGTATGTTCTTGGTGGGGCACTTCTCGCGATAACTAACGCAACCTAATTCTCAGCTGATTAACTTTAAATTTGAAGCATGCAAGATTTCTCTTCGAAAATGTTATTTATTCAGTTATATATAAAACTCACCTAAAATATATTAAGAGTTGAATTCAATTGACTCTTGAAAGTAAATCTTATACTAATCATTATTGAAAACTAATACGAAGTATATAAGGCGAAGTAAAGAAAAAGAGAAAAAAATGATAATAATAATAATTAAATAATAATTCAAAAGAAAAAAAGTTATGAAAAGAAAAAAACGCATATACACAGCTAGCACAGAAGCACATCCGCAACTGGTACAGATCCAACTTGCAAGTGAACCCCTCAGCCATTGCAAACATGCACAAGCTTGACAATCGATGACAGTAAACAGCACCAGTTAGGTGTCGAATCATTGTTAGTTGTTAAGATTGCAAATGAGTTTAAATCCGATATATGGAAATGGCGCGTATCAGGCAAAGTTATTCTGATGAACTTTAAAGAGTCCGATATTGATATTAAGTGATAGACATCATTTAAGATTCTGCGGACAGCTCTTTATTAATGGATTAAACAGCTCATAATTACATGAATATGAATATGAAGTGCCTAGAGAAGCGATTAGGGACATTAAAGTTTATCTCACCAAGTAATGTGGGCGAATCGACAGCATCATTTATTAACTCAATGAAGAAGTGTTTCCTTCCACCAGGAAGGAAACACAACATTTCGACATTTCTCAAGTGGTAGAGAGACAACGGAGCCCCGACCCAAATTCCTAAGGGCAAAAGGCAGGAATTGCTTTTGAACGAATTCAATTGAATCTACATAACACCTATAGGAAGGAGACCATACAATGGAGGCATACTCGGGTATTGGTCTAACTAAGCTCATGTACAGCCTCTTCGCAATGTGAGGATTCGTAAGCTGTTTGGACCGCATCTTAATGAAACTTAGCGCAGACCTAGCTTTACTTAAAGAGAGCTCAATGTGCAAATTCAAACGTAATCTTTGGTTCAATAGAATCCCTTAATCGACGAACGAATCTATATTTTCCAACTTGTACGAATCGATGAAATACTCAATAATGAATGATTTCCTCCTTGAGAAAGAAGGAAAGCTGCTTGCATTTTTTTAGATTTAATTTCATAAAATTTAACAAGCATCATGTCACGAAGCTGATACGATTTCGAGTCCAAGGAGAAGGAAGAAAACAGTTTAAGATCGTCGGCGTACGTTATGATATGACCGAATTTCATCACTGAGGGGAGATCATTAATGTATAGATAGATAGAATTAAAAAGAGGCCCTATTACAACTTGTTGGCCTTACTTGCTATGACAAGTCTTTTATGGGGAGAAGTTTCCTAAATAGGATCTTGTGGTCCAAGCGTAGCATACTAAATTTACATATTTT
Source organism: Glossina fuscipes (assembly GCF_014805625.2). Lineage (NCBI taxonomy): Eukaryota > Metazoa > Arthropoda > Insecta > Diptera > Glossinidae > Glossina > Glossina fuscipes. Next base: position 27,068,770 of record NW_023998414.1, on the reverse strand, counting down.
GTGCAAATTTCATTATAAAATATTGAAAAGTTAATATTGTTACTAGATTTGACAGGAAGTTTCACTTGCAGTGAAAAAAAATTTATATAACGTTGAGGGTAGAGGATTTGAAAAATGGTACCATCCTGTCCACATTTTTCCACAATAATTTAATATGCAAAAATGATATTTTTAATTAATTTTTTGCTGGGAAATATTAATAAAATTTCAAAATATGTTGTTCCATATAGGCTGAATGTATAGATAATCCAATTGGATACAATTTACAATGACATTTGTCATTGGGTTGAAAGATGTTAATCCAAGTGACAAACTTTATCAATATGGAGACACACGGACAAATGTATTTATTTAATCAATTTAAAATATGATTTTAAAGCGATTGGTATAATAAAAGCTGTGACTATCTCAAGCCGTTATGACTGTTGCATATATCCGCACATTACCTTATAGGTCTAGGGTGTGGGTATGGAGTTGATTTTCTATAAAAAAATCCTTTAAAGGGATTGCAGATTGATAGGCAGTCGATTGAAAAATGGAGAGACATTGTCTCGAGCAAACTTTAATTAAAAGTTGGAGTGATTTGAATTTAGTGACTTTATTCGAAAAATCGACATTTTCAAATTGCATAAAGAAGTCGATCGATCGCGTATAATGTCTTTTGAATATCACTCTTGCCATCTTAGGCGACAAGAAACGAAAAAGGCAAACTGATATGATAAAAATGCAGTCTATTTTGCTTGAATGAAAAGACCGCCTTTGCAAGGGACCCTTTTAGCCCATTGGCAGATCTGTCAAATTTCGGATCGATTTTTGGATCGAGTTGAAAATCAACAATAAAATATAATTTTCACAAATAAACAAAGAACATCTGATGTTACAAGCATCTCGGAAGGCCGGGGCGCATAAGTGAAGTGCATCTTAAATGAAGGATTAGCTATTAAATGGATGCGACAAGTGTGTGCACTAAATTTGAGTAGTTTTAGAGTTTCTTTGATTTTAAAAATGTCCGCCGCAAATGGATGAAAGGCCCGACTTATCCGAGCCTATGTAGCTAACATGTGTGCTCGTTGTTATGTTAGCGTGCAAAATAAACATCTACATCTATTCCATGAGACATGTGATTACGACCGATATAATGAAATTAGTATACCCTCATCCGCGATTCAGAGATATAGGAAACATCTGTTCATGTGCCAAGATACGAGTAATAAAAAAATGATATTAAAATAAAAGTCAATAAGTAAAACGAAAATAATTGCTTAATACCTATTTCATAAGATTTTCAAGTGTTTTTTTTTTTTTTTTCATGTGACTAATCTCGCGAAACAATTATTTAATTTTTTGGTTCTGTTAGTGAGACTTGTAAACTGAATAAAAACTTCCGGTCTCTACATGCATTCGAAAAAAGTGTTTGAACATTTTTAAAAAGTGTAATAGAAGAAGATCTATATCTTCATACACATACACACGCACACACACATACACTATATACACACACCCACGCACGAGCGCGTGTTTCTTTGGCTTGTTTCAATAAATAGTTCATAAAGTTGATTTCAAAATGAAATTTCCTCCGCGTTCGGTTACATTCCGCAACATGCAAAGCATTCCGCTTCCATTAAACGTTATGTGCTCCTTTGTTCGTTCGGGTCATTGCAAGTTTAGATTTTTCAAAAGAAAAATCCTATTATTCAAATGAAATAACTAAGTCCATAAGCCAGCATAAAAGCACAGTCTACGCTGCCTGCAGCTTAACTTAAAAGCAATGGACCTTTTCGAAGAGAAAAACCTTACGTTACGCATAGAAAAACATTAGGCAAAACATATGATGACTCTTTTTTTACGTTCACTCTCAACGATTGGGCTTAAACTAATTTCGTCATTATGTTTATAGTCAGCATTAAATACAGACTTTCTGTCTTATTCTATCGCATACTACTTATAATAAGAGCAAATTAAGTTTGTATGGATACGGTAATGCAATAGCTCGAATTAGTTGTATTAGATCGACCTTTGATTATACGAATTGTTTTTGAAACATTCTCTCAATTGATTTAAACACTCTCGCTGTCCCTCTGAATTTTGACCATGTATTATTCTGTTTAATCTATATTGCGAAATTTCCGATATATATATATATATTTGGATTTTGGTCCAAGGCTGAACGCAATATATAATGGAAAAATCTTTCATCTTTAATATTTTTGGATAAAGATCACGAGAAAGTAGTATATATACGGATTCGATGAGATCGTTGTTTGAGATCCTTTCCGCGGAAAAAAAAAAGTAACATGAGAGCAAAAACTAATTTTTGTAATGAAAATTAGTTCAAATTAGTGATTTATTATATAAATATAAATTATATATAGGATCGCTCCCATATAAGGCGGCTTATGAAAAGTAATCCATTCTGGAGAGATAAGTATTAAATTTTTGGCCTTTTATAACGAAGATAGTCGATAAGTTGTCCGACACATAGAGTAAAGTTTTAAGCTCATCCTTATGTAAGGATTTTCATGGAAAGTAAGTTATTCGATATTTTATGGTAAGAGTAAGTAAAAAATTGTATTAAGTAAAGTGATGTAGAGCGTACAAGGACTGGTACAGTGTGCGTGTAACATTTTAACTGGGTTTTATTCGGCCCATCTGTGCACATTGAAATTCTAATAATTCTCCTATGAGAGGCATATAAGTGGAACTTTACTTATATTGTCTTCAGTCCGCTTTACCTGGTATCACGTAATTTAATAGACTTTAACAAGGTGTCTGTGATATATCGGTACGAAGCTATGTAGACTTCATTCGGCTGTTGACCTCCGTAAGGGCTGACAAATATTTCTGATTAATTTCTAACAATTAAGCTTGAAAATGACGTAAATGCTTTCATTAATGAAAAGATTGAGACAAACTTCAAAGTATATCTCATTGGTGGCAGGTTTAAATATAAATATACCTATGCAGAGCATATTTGAATGTGTATGCGTAATTAGCAAAATATTTCAATGGTATTAGAATGTATGTACATGTCTTTGCATTTAAATGATGGATGGCCTATAATCGTCCCAAAATGAATTTCGAAGCACAAGAGTGTAAGAGGGTGTTGTGCCACATTGCACACGCGTAAAACTCTGAGACTTGTGCATGGACTTATGTGAATATGAATTATTATTTTTTTTTTTTAATTTACAAACATTTGAAAGGCATACCTGTACCAAGCATGTGAGTTAATGCGGTCTGGAGGTTTGAGAAGAACTCGTTTGGAGAATTAACAAAAATTTGTAAACTTACTGAGCCAATAATTACTTAATAAATTTGCTCAAGACAAATGTTGCTTTCTTTCTCGTTTTCACGTCTTCACATTCTGACATCGCACCCGGAGGAAACGATGATAATAAAGCCGTTCGTTTCGTTTGTAATAACTTTCATTAATCTCTTCTAGCATTTCTGGCAATAATTTATCACCTCATTGTGAGTTTAATTATGTGCGATAGACTTGCACTTAACCTATTTTTACGATCATAAAAGGCAAAAAGTTAACTGTTAACTTTAATTCGATATACGATATTTGCGGTAGATTCGTTAACAATATTGGTTAAAAGACTTCTTTAACTTGAAGATTTTTGAAAGGAAGAGGACATCAAAGGAAAACTATTGGTCTAATCTCTGAATCGTGGACAGAGTAATATGACATTTTCTCTTGTTCTCTCATTGAGAATTTATTTCTATTATACTAATTTGTTTGTTTGCCAGCAACAATAGAGACAATTCTCCTCCTTTCATATTCAAACAACTTTGTCATCAGTAACATGCAGTAATTTATTTACACTATTAGCATATGTGTATGTCTGTGTCTGTTTTATCGTATATTACACATAGAAGTATGGATATATATATATAAGAATATATGTTTATATTGTGGATACAAATATAAGAGTAAAGCCATCAAGATATTATGCCAGAGTTTCTTAATTTACATTATGCATCTCTGAAACTGAACGAATCGCTCTTAAGAATCTCTTAAAGGTAAAGCAAATTTTAGATATTTACTATTCAACGGCCTCCGCATAATAGAATTAATTTGTTTTTGCGAACAGGCAGTGGTAGATAAGTCGCTTAACCGCATACTGAAGGCATCATTTCAAGGCAACTCCTTCGAGAAAAAACCAAATTAAAACTTTACAGTCGTTCATCAATTTCGGTCATAAATTCCTTACGCACATGGAAAAGGGATTCGAAAAACGTGCACAAATACTCTGAACTGATCATAATACATTTATACACTAAGTCAATCCTTTATACCAATTTTCGTTGTACTATAAAATACTAAAGGCTGGACTTTCTTATTATATTAAGGCTCTTTTTTTTTTGTAAGAAGTTTTATATCGTAAGGCATACCATTGCTTTCAAATTCTCTATATCGAAATCATATTTTCGAACGAATTTTGTGGAGAAATGTTCAAAACGTAGAAGGTTTTATTTATGTAACATGACATTTTCAAAGCAGGATTTTGGTTAGGACGAGCGGTTGTAAGAACACTCCAATCTGATTCATTTTCGATAATGTTCGTCCTTGGGTCAAATCGTATGAGTGTCACAAATTTGAACAAAATATCACGAAACGTATGAATAGAGGTCAGGCAGCTAGATACACGGACAGACAGGCATAGATTGGTTTAGGAAATGATTCCGAATTCATTGGCATAATAAAGGGTGGATCTTCAGTTAGATTGTCAAATAGGTAGACAGACAAACAAACGGACAGACAAGCAATGAGTCTAATCTCGAGCTCTGCTTTGTGTTGTAGCAAATCACGTAAGCTTACCAAGCGCTTACCATAAGTGATGTAAGGCATGAAATTGATTTTAAGATAGAAGCCGTGCGCAAATGTTTTCTTAACCTAATCTGCGTACAAGTTAAACTGTTAAACGACGCCACCTCCGCTCTAATCGAATCGAACAATTGCATATAAATAATAAAATTTCTTAATAAAAGATAATGCATTAGATTGTTTAACTTACTATAGTATAGACGTTTCGAAATATTCGATCTTTTGATATATGCAACAAACACGCATTAGATATCTCGATCAGGGTGAGGTCAGAATGGATTTTACAGGTCTACCATTTCATGTTCTCCTGTTAATTGTGGCGGCTGAAAGCGAGAATGAAGTTCTTTGTCTAAAATATTTTGTTCGTTTCTTCTTTTTTTTTTTTTTCTTTTTCTTTTTCTTGGAAGACTTTTGCGCTTTCGAATTTTCGTTACAAACTTTGAGAACCCACGGCGCAGCAATTGAGAACTTTTTCACTATGCACATAACTTTATAAGAATAGGGGTGTTATTAGAGTTTCTTTTTTCTCTCTCTCTCTCTCTTTCTTTACTTTGCTTTCTTCTTGGTATTGTTCACTTTTTGCCCTATATATATATAAGCTTAAGCAGTTTATTGCAAACAAGAAAAGTTGCTTTCAATTCGGTGCGAAATTTGAATACCTACACTACCTAAGGCAAGTAAATGTAAGAGAATTTCTACGAATATTTCATTAATTATGTGCAAAACGAATTTTCTTAATCTTAAATAAAATATTCTTTATTAGTTGTTGTAAATGTCGGGTAAAATTTAATCCGCTTAAGCATACTAATAGTACATACAAAGAGAGGTTGAGAGAAAGAGAGACAGCCTTAGCGTTTTTCACAACACTCGATCACACGAATGGACCTAGAGGAGACCCATAACTCACAACTAATGCTAGTTAAGGTGTTATTCAACACCTTAATGTGTACAGTAAAAGTTAATTATTCGCGGTTTCCTTAGTTGCGGGTTAAAAAAATGCGATACAATTCCTCTATTCGCGGCTATAAATTTCTTTATTCGCGGATTCGAATAAGTACATAAATAAGAATAAAAGGATTCTAATAGGTATTCGCGCCACATATACCCCGCGAATAAGGAACTTTTACTGTATTAAGTAATTCTACTCCGATCATTACAAGTGAAACAAGAAACTTAATACACTTTCAATTTCCATTGGTGGCACTATAATGAAACACAGCCTTTAATTTGTTTAAAATTTACGTTCTTTTCTACAAAAGCTGGTTATTTTTATTTATTTTTTTTTTTATATTATTCTGTGCCTTTTGTAGATCGAGTGTGTAATTTTTTTTGTCATAATACTCGTTAGTGGGTAAATCCTGCAGTATATTAAGGTCGTTGCTTATATATGTGCAATTCTATTCACAGAATAAGAAGGAGATTATATATTTATTTTACAATTCCATAAGCAGTAATATGCTATAGGGAGGTAGGTTATGTTATGTTATAGCAACTTTTTAAATCAGACAGACATGAATACGAGAACTAATTACATTGAGGGGATTAAAGAAAACCTTTTTCGTATTTTTCTTTAAATTAAGCTTAGTTTCGCATCTTATTTCGCAAAGTTTAAGATATGAAGGAGAATACAAGAAAAAAACAAAAAAAAGAAAAACAAGTAAAAACACTCTAGCGTACTACTGCTGCCCCAAACACCAACCTACAATTACTTACATAATAATTTTTCACAATAAGGCGTTATATGAAAAGTGATCGAAAAAGTTGTTCGATGCGAATCATTTTCGATGGGCGTTCGTTCTTAGGCGTCAGTGTATCGAAATTCATCTAAATATTGCAAAAATTACGATATATAGGTTGAACGTAAGGAAACAAGGCGATCAGACGGACAGACGAAAAGATAAGCTTAAATCGATTTCGAAAGTGTTTGTAAATTGAGCGATTCTCCTGGGCATTTGAATATATTTATACGAACTTAATATACTCTAATGAACGTAAGAAAATAAGGCGAATAGAAGGACAGACGGAGAGACAAACTTAAATTGAAAGCATTTCTGAAGTGAGCGGTTCTCCTGGGCGTTGCGTACATCCATGCAAACTTAATATACTCTTGTAGTACAAGCGATGTAGGAGAAGAGAAAACGAAATATGTCTTAAATTCATATAAAAGTCCGAGATATATATATATACGTTCAGCTAAAAAGAAAAATCAAAATAATATTTACATAGCTTTCAAAAATGAAATTTGGATGTAACTTTAAAAGCGTTATATAACCGTTTATTTATCGTATCGTCTTGGGATTCAATTCTATATCAGTTTATTAAATATTAGTGTTTTCTCTATTCCACAGTCGAACTTGGGCACATTATCTATCCTTTTAAAAGCAGTTGCACAACAAACTACATTGCGTGTACATATATGAATTGTCGTCATCAATTCTTAATATATATGTATATATGTATGTATGTTTGTATGTATGTATGTATGTATGTATGTATGTATGCATGCATGTATAATTTAAACACGCTTATTACAATTACATACTTACAGATATATAACATATTTAAATTTCTATCAGACATAGAAAACAAGCATTGTTGATATAAAGAATGTTTCGTATTCTGTTCCTTTGTTTTGTATTTAATATTATCCTTGTTCTTGGCAAAAATTCTTTGCAATTTAAATTGACAATCGGTATAAATGTTAAATTTCGAATGAAAACGCTTATATCCGTAGATAAGTATTCAAATTAAAAAGGTTAAAGGTTAATCAAATAATGCAAAGACTGTAATAAATTAAATTCCAAACGGAACACGATAGTCCCCCATAAAAATGACATCCCAGTACTATTTCAATTCAAAATACATTCGTTCAATGAATATGATGCAATTAAATATTGACACTTAAGTACAAGTTAAACGACATGTGCAAGTGTGCACGAATCAAGCCCTTTCATTTCCTCGATTTGTTTTTCCTCTTTATTTTTTTTTTTTTTTTTTTTTTTTTTTTTTTTTTTTTTTTTTTTTTTTAGTTTCTTTAATACACAAATTTAACATATATGCTTCCGTTCTTGTTGATAAGGACATTTGTCAATTGTGCCTGTGTCATATATCAAAGCTTCGAACAAATCAAGCCTCAGACAGAAATTTATGCGTTGTCAGCTAACGGCTGCTCAGATAGACATTTATCGGAAGTGAATTTATGATCCAACTAACTCTCATCGATAGTTAATAAATTATCCAAAATATCATCGCATTCGAAGCCATACCTGGTCCAAAATCAATTAAGTGCCATTAACGCTTTTCCTTCATTTCATATCAAACAGCAACATGTTTTAAGTGCAGACGTTTGCTTGGAAACTCCTGCCCATAAAGACAAATCGAGTGAGCACAGCTATCCGGAAAAATTTTCGGTTTAATTCATATTCCTTTCGCTGGATGCGTTACAGTCGCCCTGATCATTCAACTTGTAGTAAAATTGCCCTTCCTATGTCCATATAAGAGAAGGAAATCATTCATTCAAAACTATTTACATATTTACAAAGCATAGATTTGAAGGCTGTCGGGCACATCAGATTTTTGGCCCCGCGACCATTGAGCTGTTAATCGCGATCTTTTGTCTACTCAGCGGATAAGCAAAAATATGACAATATTTTTACTACGTATTTACTTCGCCTATATTAAAAGATTGATTTAAGAATCCAGAGTGAATACCAAAAATGTGCGAGCGAACTTCGTGTGGGTGCAGTTCACGCCTCACCCCACGCATATAATGCATTTTCTTTAAAGACTTCAAGGCGATTGGAGCGAACACAAGAATCTACCGGTGATCTCAAGTAAATCTTATTTAATCTATATTCATATTTACATTGATATATATATATATACTGATATTTACCTTGGAATACATAATGATATTAATATTGATATATGCATTAATATTGATATTAATATTTATATATTGATGCGATAAGTATTATGTCACAAAATTTATAGGGGAACAAAAAACTGTTCTCATCCGAAACGAATTTCTCAACATTTATTTCGTATACCAAAATGTAATAATATTTTCCACCGATTTTTCTCGCGAAATATTTAAAAAACAAAAATCTCTTTTTTCATATAGTTTTAGCAAAATAGGGCCTTAGTTCGATTGATTAAAAAACGATTCGTTCTCAGTTTTGGAAGAAAACATGTTTGTGTACGAAATTTTATTAAAATCACTTAATTAACGCAACAAGTGCACGGTGCTGAGTGCACATACCGTAGCACAGTCGACGAGCAGTTTACTCGTTTCAAGAATGATTGTGGTTGCGGAGATGGCTGCGTAGATAATGGCCAAGATATTGGCGAATCCTAATCTTTCAACTTTCAAGGCGAACACGCATGTAAACGCTACTCTACAATTTTGCTTACATATGTATGTCTGTTGGGTAGCTGTTGAAAAAAACAAAAAAGAAAAAATAATCGAAATATGCGATAATCGGCGCCAAAACGAGCCATCAATGTTGCGAGTAAAGTCAGTCACCTTAAACGGTGAGTAGACATTTGGAATTTCGGTCTCCGCAAGATCTTTCCGTCTTTCATTACAAAATAAGGATACTATATATAAGCTCATCAATGGATTCATTTCAAGCAATTTTTTTTATCAAAAATTTACGCTCAGTTTTAATATCCATTCGATGAAATATCTTGTGTGCTTAAGCTATTCGAATAAATGGCTCTGCTTGCACCGATATTCTCAAGTATGTCTCTCTAGATTCGTTGACCATGCAAATCGTTGCTTCAAGAGTTTAAAAAGGGGACTTGGAGTTTTGAATTTGGACAAATTCCGCTTCCTTTGGAATGCTTCTTTTTAGATTCAAAAAACTGAAATATTTCGTACTTTACTCTTAAGTGACATTCGCTTCGCTCTACGTTCGAATGTGTTTGCGGTATTAATCAATTGATGTAAATTTCTATAGTTCATCGAACGGCATATATAGATGATAACTAAGCGTTAGTTTGTTTGAATGTGCATTTTATTATTAAAATCCTTTTAAAGTCATGGCATGCAAATGTTATAATTAATTTAACGATGACACCAATTATTGTTTATAAATATGTAAAGACTTGGGATGTTTATAATGCGTCCTAATAGATAATCTATAGTTGCTGACCACTTGACTTCCTTCAGCCCATCATAATTTTCATGTTTTCATGCCAACTTTATTATTATAAAAATTTAATTGTCAATTAGTCATTTTCACTGAACGCATATCTCGTATATAATTGTATTATAGTAGCAGTAGTAGTAGAAGTAATAGTAGTAGTAGTAGTAGTAGTAGTAGTAGTAGTAGTAGTAGTAGTGGTCATAAACGCTTTTTGATAGTCAAGTATTTGATATGCAGCACCGACTTATCACGGATTTCGTATCGATTAGGACGGAGATCATGTGAATTCTGACATCGTCTTTCTCTCTCTCTCTCTCTCTCTCTCTCTCTCTCTCTCTCTCTTTCACTCTCTCTCTCTCCCACCCCTTCTGCACATTTTCTTGAACAAGAGAGTTTATTATCACATTTTTTATTATATTTTTCATTCTGTTTGCAGTTTAAGTCAAAGGGTAAGAATTTTAAAGAATTTTAATTAGTTCTCGGTCCGATACTAATAGACCAACAAATGTAATTGGTGATGATCGTTCGAATGCCTGACTTTCCATTCGATTTATTTAGCATTCTGTTGTTATTGGCTTCTAGTCTTTCTAAATATTACAGTGGATATATTATAATTGGCATTTATCACTTTATGACTTATGATAAAATGGAATCAGAGACATTTACTTAGTGGCGTTGGATTGAGAAATTAATTTTTTCCTTTGCTAAATTTTGTTCAAAAATTACAATTATTTATGATCATGTCATGTTTGTAAGTTCATTAAGACTTTCTAAGCTCTACATCGCTATTATTCATCTTCTTAAGAAAACATTTTTCGCGTATTACGAGCAAAAAAAAAAAAACAACAATTTTTAATGTCTCGCAAAAATTGTAATTGGATGTGAAAATTTTAAATGCCATAGATCCAATTTGTCTTATAAAAAATAAACGCTTGTGGGGTAATAAGGTCGATCTAGTTTCTAGTTTATTTTATAATCTAAATTGTAATTTGTTAAACAACCTACTGAGATAAGCTTGCATAGCACAGATTTACTTTCCACACTCCCCCGCATGTATGCACTCGTGGAAAATTAGACCTTTCATCGCAACAAGATTTACTTGTTGACAGAACATGTTATGGCAAAGACAATCAAAAGAATGATATTCATTAAAGTGGTATCGAGTACTTAATGGACGGCCTTGTCTGATTATAATCTTTACTCTTGTTTATACTCTACTCTATTGGCTGATAAGGTTAAATTAAGTTTGCGAGGTTGTGTGCAACATCGAAAAAACTTTCAGTCCGATGCACATTTTTAAATCGATTTAAGCACAATTGTGTTCGTCCATCTGTCCATGCATTACATTGTTCAAGCATTTTTATGACTGCCTCCCAAAAAGTCATATAAATCAAATTTTTTAATAATTCTCTACGCAAATCGGTAAATAGTAGTAATTTGACATACACAGTCAATGTGGTATATTTGAACAGTCTCCAACGATTCTTTGCACTCCCTTCAAAATAAACGTTATTACAAAAGCTGGACTTTTGTTTTGGAACAAGATATGATTTCTAGTATTTTGTAATAAAAATTGATTCAAAATAATAACTTTTACATATACATATATTACCAAAAATTTTCACCATATAAATCGATTCGTTGAACTTAGTCCCGTATAGGAATTCTCAGTGAAAGTAAGCCGTAGCTTTTCAATAATCGTCTTTTCACAAATAAATTTGAGTTGTTTGGTTGCAGTTACAGTCTCTTCTTTCTTCGAAGTCTTCCCATATACAATTTCTCCAAAAAATATGTCTTTGCATGGAAAAAAGGATACGTTTTTGAATAGGTTATGACAAAATGATGCAAAGGAAGAGTACATTTGAACCACCAACAATACACCCTTTAGGCGACCAAGTGATGTAGGCTATTTAAATGTCGGCTATGCCCAAATAAAACTCTTTTTTTCTTTTTTTTTTTGAACTTGAAAAATGTTGATGTGTGTCTTTTCACTTAAACATTGAAACATTCATGGAATCATTTACTAAAACTTCTATACTAGTATTTTTTATATATAGGAAGGATTAAATAAAACCAATGCGTATATCACACTTTTCAATTGTCATTAGAAGATGTTGAGATTACAAAAGATCAATAAATTATTTACGCAAATATATATACATATGCGTGCATACGTATAAGCTTTTGCTTATTTATTGTATTCGTTGGGAAACTACTTTGTTACATATATACCTTTGAAGAAGTCTTGAATAGCTGGGATGTTTGTGTAGGGATCCTATAAAATTTAGCATATAACGCGCACAAATATATACGCACTTACATACTCGTAGAAATTGTGTATTGCTTTACATAATGCTATCGTCTTATCTTGTGGGGGAGTTCGTCACAATAATGCCTTAGCGATAGCTTTGGTGTTATGTTAACACATTTGCTAACAATTGTTATACTGATATCATCATTTTCTGTCACTGCACTTTTTATATTTTTTTACTCATTCCTCCTTCTATTCCTTCGTAAACAGCTTAATTTAAATATCAATACAAATGCTTTACATATATCTTATTACGCGCGCACACACACACACACACACGCATATACATATATGTACGTATACATTGTTATTGTGAATTTCTTGAAGTGACGCTATGTATAACTGAATCGAAGAAGCACCGTATATATATATATCTTATAGATATCGAGGAACTTTCACAATCACTCTTATACCGTTTAAGCGGTTAGAGCTGTTGATTTTGCTTACCATTGCTTCTATGTCGTCGAATTGTTATGTTTGATATATAAAAAAAAAAATAAAAAAACTAAAAAAACACAAGTGCAAGTGTGCGCTTGTGTTTACATGTGTGGGTGGATGTATGTATGATTTTACATGTGCAATCACTTTTCTCTTATCTGTAGTTGTTATATTTGTGGATTTATTTGTCTTTCCCTTTATCCTTTTTCAGATGTTGTCACAACGTTTTTCTAATTTATTCGATAATCGTTTACATTTCCCTTTGTTTTTTTTTTTTTTTTTTTTTTTTTTTTTTCTTTCCTGGAGTGTTGTTCGTTATTTAGATATCTCTTGAATGATACGTGACAGACATTACAAGTATATCACATAACCCAGTATATCCTTCATATTGTTTTAACATATGGACGCCTTTATTCATATTATAAATAGTGAAGGTGTTGAAGTTATTCGCTTGCTAAGGAAGACTTATGCAATTTTTAAGTTGTGAACATACTTTCAATTTAATGACCAAAATGCCTCGACTAAGGTATTCAAAGAATTTTTATCCGAAACACTTTGTTTCCTTGCAATGTCAACTATTCAACTATGTATTCGCTTTAAAGTGAGCCTATATTAGACAAATAAAATTCTTATCAGAATATATATTAACTGCATTAGTTTCGTACACGTACGTAAGGTACTAACATTAGTATTTTCCTTATAACACCAAAAAGTATGCATCAGACACTTGAAGTTTTCCATTCATTTAGTCATGTAGTCTTGCGTAAGTTTGTTTCTACACTCGTGTGTCGCATACTAAAATCGCAAAAATGACGTTAGAGGGTTAAAATTAGTTTCTGATTAAAGTGAAAAGCTTTGCTGAATTTCCTGATTCCTTATCGCTTTCATTACTTCGAGAAAGCAATAGACAGTAATTCACTGAAAATAATGTTTATCGCTGTCTGATAAAATATTAATTGGACGCGGAGAGGAACAAGCGATCTTTGAGTTGTGTCTCCGAAAGAATGCACTTTTCGGATGCTATCATAATTGTCAAAGAATTGCTCAGGCAAAGACTAAGTCATCGTTTAAAGCGAATTTCAATCATAAGGAGTAGTGTTTGGTGAGTGTAGTGTGGAGAGGAGTGGAACATTTCAGTTCGATGCTATTAACATAGCGCCGAACTTTGTAATAATCAATAGCATCGAAATCATGACATTCGGCATATTGCGCACGTTTTTTCGCCTCAGTCACATCTGTTATTCTTAAATAGCGTTTCTTAGGTATGGTTTCGTCTGGTTGGATCAATCGCAGCCGAAGCCCCGAATAGGCAGGCTATGAATGCCTGGGCTTAGACTCTCGTGGTTAATAGCTTTTATCGCTCGGTTACTGATTTTTTCTTGTTTTTCTTTTGCATGTCAGACATCTTGCTCTTTCCACTTTCCATCATTCTTCCCAATTACTTCGGATTAAACAAGTATAGCAGAATGCTTCGCGCTTGACTTATATTCTTGCGCAAAGCTTACAGATAATATTTTCACATGGAGAAGTCGTAACTCGCCAATTGCTCATAGACAACGTTTAACGCATTCCTCTCGATCAACTAATAACGACTTAATTCTACGCTTGATGGTAATGGGTAGTAAGGCTAAGACCAGCTAAAATCCAAACCAATTTTTCCCAATAGTCTTTGTCTGTCTATGAAAAGAAAAAAAAAGAATATAATCAAGATTAGAAATTGGGTAATGTTGAGCTTTGCAGTAGGCCGGATCGGACTAAGACATCGATCGATTGATAACGATAGGCATAGCGGGCTAAGTAAAGCTCAAAGCAAAGAAATTTCGTAAGCAATTGCATATACCGAATTTCAGTTAACGGTAAATCGGTTTAGAAACGTATGCAGATCGCAAAACATAATACTTTGATCAATAATTCGTGGGATTAAATGAGAAAGAAAAGTATTTCTTTTCCCAAAATTCGACTTAATTCATCGTTATATCACTCTCTCAAGGCTGATACAATTTTCCATCAATTATGTAAAGCTGTTTGAGGAATAAAAAATATAGTTTTTAGAAAAAATATATTTTTTGATTTTGCTTAAGCCGGGAACTTTTCATTCAACCTTCAGAAAGACTGTAACGAAATACGAAAAATAATATAACCATCAGCAGGATTAAATTTAGTTTGGGACGTGCTGTGGATATTTTGTTTCTTAAGTGAGTACACAAACACTGCAAATGTGATGAAGTGCGACTGAGTGATTGCGACTCGAATGCGATTGATTTTTGTGGCTTTGTTTTACATTAAAATCTAATGAGATATCAGGAAGACAGCTGATGTAGTCTACAATGTGATGATGGCAATTTTTTAAAGATTTCCTCTTTTTTTTATATGATTGGCGCAAGAATATCGTTTCATATTTGAGAATTTTCTAAAGCACTTATATATTGATATATACATATTGGTATATACATACGTATTGACTGAGTGCTTCGATGAGTAGCTAATTAAATTAAATCTAAACATCGATTAGATCTCTCGCTAATTAAAATTTGGACACTTTTTCAGATCTCTGAAGCGTATTTCCGATATGATGAAATTACTATAACATCATCCTTTCATAGGAGATGTCATAACACTCAGAGTAGCTGTCACTTAAGCTAATACTTAAACTTTATATTAAGAGCTCATTTTTTTTTTTTTTTCTTTTTCTCTTTTGCTTTGTGTATAAACGTATGCTAAACTTGCATATGCTGAACATGTATTATCTTAAAATGAAACAAACATAAATTTTCTTGTACAACTACATGTAGATCGTTGTAGAAATGATGACCTCATGTTATGCTTACCATGCATTTGTTGCCGTTTTCATATCCGTTATTTGTCTTAATAGTGTTTTTGAACTCTGTTTGTTCTCTCTCTCCTTCAGCACTACGCTCGTTGCCGTTATTCTGTACTTTATTGTGTTTTGATAAATCTCTGAGTGGGTGTGTAAGTGCAGGGGCATGTTTGTTTGTTTGCTTGCGCACAGGGACTCTTAGTTTGCAACATTTCTAATTGTATAATCAGTATGAAATCCTGCCAACAGCAGACTTGAACTAAATGAAAAATCTCATTTACTATTTTTGTTGATAACACATAATCCATGTATAAGTGGGTATACGAAGACGTAAATTCCATTACAGATGAGATTGTTGTGATTTTGTAATGCGTATATATGTATATATGCAAATTATATCATAATATTGTCATAACGTTAATCTTGTATTGAGGTGATAAAAGGACTTACGGAACACTTGAATTGCTAAGCGATTTCTGTTTACTTTTACAAAATGTTAATGACATAATTTCCCTTGTTAGGTTATTTCAATGCATGAATAGAGTATTTAAACAATTATTGAATGAATGGAGACCACAAGAAGCCAATTAATCAGCAAATAAGATTGTGATTATTATTATTATTATTATTATTAGTATGCCTCCTATGTTTATTTAGATCCATTTATATATATTTAATTTGCCAAGTGATCGCTTTACTAATAATCTAAGACGATCTGCTTCAAAGTAGTACTGAGACTGCCAAGTAGTTTCTAAGCGAGGATGCAAGTAGTACCGTGAGGTGCTGAATAAAATTGATGACTTCTTCATTGGAAGCGTACAGAGCATAGTTCATTGAAGCTTTGAACAGGCGTTGTTCCGTAGCAAAAAAAAAAAAGAAAAAAAATGGCGTTCGTGGTAAAGAGTAGTGTTACTAAAGCTTTACGAGTGGTGGATAGTGGCTGCGTGACGATATCCAAAGTCCAAAAAATCCATGATGCCAAGTAGGCGAACCATTAATACCAACCAATAAAGCTGAATGTATCTAAGGGTTACATTGGAAGCTGCATTATAGTTCGTTCCAGCTGAATGAAACCATTAGTAAGCAGTGCTGTCTGTAATAATTAATGTAACTGCAATAAAACGCGAGCCCATGGTACCGAAAGTTTCCACTATGAAGAAATTCAGTCCCGTATAGCAAAACCCATTAAAGAAGTATTTATATTTCTAACCTTGAATATCTTATCCTCCCCGCTGTTATCGGCCATCATTACTCTCTCCGATTATCGCATGTTCCAATAGATGACTTATTGTTTGCTTGAACGATGATGCTTCGGTTCTTATGACGATACCCTGATGTTAATTTTTTTTTGGGGACGGCCTCAAAAGGCGAGAACTCTAAGAAGCAGGAAAAAGCAGCACGCACCAGTCGGCGTTACTTTAAACAATGTGTTTATTCATTTTCTTGTGAAATAACTACATTTTTGAGGGCAAAAAAAGGCTCTCAATATTTTTGCTTAGTATAAGCGGCAGAAGTTTTTGTTTGGGATATAAACACAGCGACCTATTGAGAGAACCAGATCACCTACTTCCATTAGGCTCGAAAAGAAAAAAACAAAACACGGTGGTGGCGATTATCGTTGATAGTGGTTACATGTTGACAACTCGAACTATGAAAAATCAAAAATCGCCAAAAGCTTAATATCAATGGCGAGAACGAGTAAAAGTATGGCTTCAAATTCATACTTCATACTTTGAAGGGATTACAAGGTTGTAAAGTATCACATATTTCTTTGTAAGACACTGAATCAATGCCATTGAGCTGACAATTACTAGAAGGAGACGAGCATAAATTGCCAACAAAGTGATTTTTCAGTGTCAAAATGCTCAGCCACATGTGATAAAATCTGTTAACGAGATGGTATCGTGAAAACAGGTCAACTGATATTCGTCCTTTTGAATATCACTTATTGGAGTCGAGAACTTGCAGCCTGTCCGTGTAGGGCTTGTATTGTTCACACGCTCCAACACGCTATTTGTGTAGCCTTAAAAGACTACTTGTTGGCCAGAGATGCAATTTTCAAGATGGCAAAGAGTTTCGCTAGAGTCCTCTTGGGCGGTGTTCCATTTATTCACAATATAGCTGTGCTTTTTTAAAAAAATCACTGGAAATTAACGCATCTGCCGATAGGATCTACGATCTACGATCTACGATCTACAATATTTGAAATAAATCTTTTAAAAAACTGTCCAATATTCATAAACAAGTTAAGAGAATCGTATTTTCACATACACGCTCATGCCTGCACATACTCTCTTGCATTAATCGCAAAGCTTTTTAAATTTAAAAAAAAAAAACGATAACATTGCTTAGAAATTAAGATCGAAATAATATTTATGTACATATATATATTTATATTTATTTTATTTTTTAAAAATTGTGAAATTTTATTTTGAAGATTTTGATCTCTAAGCACATGCTAGTAAGCGCCTCGGCACATTTATTATATGAAATTCAAATTTTTTGTTAATTCAACAAGAAGGAAGAGAGCGAACGTGGTTTTTGCGACTGCATGCAGTGCAAACATTTCTTGCATAAACAAAGATAAAAAAGTATTTTTATGAAATTTAAAATAGACACGTATCGGCGAGTATGACTGTAAAACAATTTGCACGCTTGAATGCGCTTAAAGTATTAGCCTTTATAGAAAAGGGGGTAAGGTAAAGTTTTCATTCAAACTCATTAGTAATAAAAGTCGTATATAAATTCATTATAATAATAATATATAATTGTTTGCACATTAGCGGAGGTACAAGTTCATCACAATCTCATCAGCGATAATTTAAAGCGTAGATTTTCATAAGCAATTTAGCATTCGGGGTTAATTTAGTTTTGCTGCTTCATTTCATTTAATTTACTTCAATTGAACTCAAAATATTTGAACTCGTACCAGAGATAAGTGCAATATTTGTTTTGAAATGATCTCAGCGTATATCCTATATACGACAGTTGGATTTCCTTAAACTCAAATATTTGCTCACTCGATTAAGCGGTAAGGTAAAGTAATTGTAATAGCTTTGATAAAAAGGAGAGATTTTTTCGACAATGTTTTTTGGACCGAAAGTAAAGGTAATGGAAGACTAGTATTTGGGGGGTTCATTTATTAAGCGTACTGCTAAGTAACGAACAAAAAAGAAATTATTTTGGAAAAATAGTAGAAAATGTCTGCATCGGAGCCATTCTCGTGAGACATCTTCAATTACAAGAGCTCTGCGGCTTACAACTACTGTGATGCCGATAGAAAAAATCCAGGTGCCCAGACCAAAGGCAGTGCATATGAGTTTTTGAAAATGGCCGCAATGATCTGTACATTCTTGACTACATAGTAAGATATCATCTAAGGCAATAAAAGGTAAATTGATTTTCTGATAAAATTACGATAACCTTAATTAGTTATATACAGCGTTATGATATGTCTTCGGAACCTACTTGCTTTCACAATTCAAGCTTCCTTCATTTATCATTTCACATATTAGTAATTAAATAATTTGATTGAATTGTTGAAAATTAGATGAATGTTATGAAGCTTAAGAAACTGAAGACAGTATAGCACTTGTATTAGTATGATGCTTACTTTCGAAGTTCTTTTGCTAAGCAATATAGTTGCTTAAGCGTAAGCTGAGATCGCTTATTGCAAACGGGTCCATGTAACACGTTGGTCCGATCATTTCGGGCACTAACATCTAGATGTTATTTGTTCGAAGAGTGATAAATGCTAAAACGGCGCCTGTCAAAGTTTCACGAGCTACAAAGGGCTTAATGCCGTTACTTTTGTTACTCTCAAAACAATGAAAACAAATCCAAACTTGATATGTCGATTAGACAGACATTGCATGCGGACGCGGAGATGTACCGCTCAAAGTTACCGTTATGAAAATTCTTTTCTATCGAAAAGAAGAATTTACCGATGGTTTGCTAATTTTAAGCGCGATCGCACGAACGCTGAAGATTCTGAGCGTGATGATTGCGGAAACTGGAGCAGCAAACCGTATCGCAACGCAGTATATTTATTCTTTTGCTTTAAAATTTGGCCAGTCACCTGCATTCAAACGTATGCTTCAAGTAAAAAGCTTTCGATCAAATAATGAGTTCCTTCCCGGATATAAAATGTATATTGTGAAGCAATCGAGCAATCACTGCATAAAAACGGCAATGGAACGTTCGAGAAGCTTTAAAGCGATTGTATAGTTCTTCGGCTAAATTTTGTTATTGATATATAAAGATGAAGCTGTCAACAGGAAAGAAGGATGGCTTACCTTACCTAGCCCTGGCAATTATTGACCGGCTTATTATTTACATGCCTTGTACTGCTTGCGTTTTTGCTAAAACATATTTGGCGATGAAGTAAAGGAAAAAATTAGCAAAACAATGATGATTATCAAGTACACGCATACAATCGAAAATAACAACACTATTGTTAATAAATATCATGCATATCGTGTGCGCATATCTGCTGCGAGAATAAAGTGTATTAAGTTTATCGTAAAAACGCTCAAAAGAAAAAGTCCATTGCATGCATTTGGAATGCGTTAACGAAAGCGAAAATCTATCAGGTTATCAATAAGCGTTCAACAAATCTACCTAAACATATCATATTTCATATCCTTGTACCGGTTCTGCTAAATCCCCTAAGAACCATCAGAAATATGGAATGACGGAATTTCGTCTGAAATTTCTTATCCTCGCGATTTGAATCTGTCAGCGAGAAAATGGAAAACTTGCTTCATTTCTTATTCGAATTCGTGTTTCCCGAAATCCTATTTAGAATTATTGAATACATTCCAAGAGTTTATTAAATCAAGCATTAAACAAATTAAAACGTCACAAATCGATGATTATATAACATACATAGTTTCGCTTAGTACAATTTACCATAAAATATCATAAGAGGGGAGTGAAGAGTAGTAAAATTGTGAAGCGATTTGATTCAAAATTGGTAAACCTTTTTTTTTTTTATTATCAAAAACCTCATTACTTTTCATGAGATACCTTATATGATATGGAAAAGTATACCAAGTGTATGGTATACAACAAGGTTAGCATTTTAGCATTTATGAGGCAAAAAATTAATTCGAACCGATTTTCATAGTAAAAGAGAAAAAATGAAACTCTATGTGTTGCATACGTTAGCAAATCTTGAAATCGAAATTTTAGTGTACGCAATACAAAAATCTACAAATAAGTTACCATAGAATTGCTATCGACAGTAAATAATGATGTAAAATATTTTTTTATAATTTTGTCCTTTTTTGGTTTCGCTTTGCATTTAGTTTAGTTGGTGTGCGTGCAAGCACACGCTTGCATTTTGTGTGAAATATGAAAAGATTGAATTTGATAGATTGTCAAACAGACCTCTGTAGCTATGGAAGTAAAATAAATTTCCTCACCTTATATACTACGACGGCACTTATTTATTATTATCCGTTGTTGGTGTTGTCATTGTATCTATTACTTTTTTCATTTTTTTCACGCACTTATGCACTTCTATATATTTTAAATGGTAACTAACGAAATGCATAAACGTATGTACAAAAAAATGCCAATGTTTCAGTTTCTTTGAAAAAAAAAGGCTAGTTTTTCAGGCAGAGATATTTACAAAACATTTCATATTAAATCGATTACAGTCAGAGCCGGCATTGTGCAATTTTAGTCGGAAATATCAATTTTAATAAATTGTTCATAAGCAAGTCAAATATTGTTATAAAATATATGCAATAAACCTACTGATGAATGGCATTCAAGATATCCTACATATATATATATTACTTACCAATGCATGGAGGTCGAGGTTGATTTTTATTTACAGACACGTGACCGTTTGTCACCGTTGTCACCGTAAAGGTAATGCAAGTTTGTGCGAATGTACGTAGCACGCAGAAAGACTTGAAATGGAGTCACTTTTCATACCATACGACCCTACACCCAAAAGGACTTGAGATCGGTCTTAGCTTGTTATGTCTGTTTGCCTGATATCCATCCATCCATGTATTCCTGTCTTCAATGTACACCTCATTTTTGAGATATCTAAATGAAATTTATTGAAAATAGATTGGTTCGAATCATTTACTCGATTATTCTCACAATTCGAATATAGATAAATCTGTTCGATTGTATAATCGCCAAATATCTTTGCAACCGCCACGAAATATTTACGTAGACGTTATAAAAGATACCTTATCTTGATTAGAGTCGAAATTTGACGAAAATCTAAGCAAATCTGTCCGTCGGTCAATTAGTTTACATGAATTTGATGATCGATGTTGTCAAATTTTAATAAATGAATATTTGGCAAAACTATTGAAAGTTCTTGCGATCAGCTCGATATTGAAAATGCGTCAAATCGGTCAAAGGACAACTGAGAAAATTTCTGTTTTTTAAAAGTGAAAAAAACTTGAAATATCGTTTATTAGTCATAAGCTATAATAAATACAATAATGAAAATTTTATTGTATATTCTATGAGTGGTCCTATTGTACCTGTACAAAAAATCAATCCCTTCTACCCACTATTATGTGGATGCTTCATTTGCCAAATCGATTAAGTCCATTTTTTGAATTTTATTAAATTTTAATATCAAAACACTTCATTCGCTCTTAACTATACATATGCAAAACGAATTTCTCTAATAATAAGTACTAGCAACACTAAATGACCAAATTGTTTTGGCCACTGAACAATAAATAATTTATTTATAATATTTTATCATTTTTCTTAACTTCTTGTTTTATGGAGTTAATCGATATGGCAAGTGAAGCATCCATGTAACATATATTTCATATTTTTATTTTTTTTTTTACTTTTTATAAGGATAGGATGGTGGCTATAAAAGAATATAATTTAGATAGATATATATATATATATATTTACATATAATATATGTAATATATGTAAATATTGAAATACACTTGAAAGGCTGAAGTCCTAATTCAGTTTCAGTTTTACTGTAAAAGTAGAAATACTTGTCAAGTAATTCGGGAGTGAATAAACAAAGTTTTTGTCCTTTCAGTGAAAACTGAAAGCAACGAAAATTGAATTATTTGACGCTGTGCAGACTTTCAAATTCAACTAACATATTTTATTGATGATTTGCTTACTGTGCGCTTCATATTAACTTTGCTTTATTAAGAATAACGCGACTATTGACGTTTCATTCACGAATATTACATTAGAGTTGCACATGTAGTCGATTGGTGCAACATTTGTAATACAAACATATTTGTTTCATGTTGTCGTATAACCATTTCAAAATAAATATTCTACGACAGGGTGTCCCAAGTCTCGCATAAGATTGCAATTTTGCGTCATTTCTGCGCCAAAGTATTGTCAGCGAAAGAAAAATGTGACACCTCACCGTTCATTGTTATTACAAAGAGAGCGCTAGACTTGGTAAAATTATCGTCGTAGTAATTAGCGAGAAATGAACGCATGATTGTTGCTGGTAGCATTATGGGACAAGTTTAGTGTTCACTATGACGACATGATGATCAAATTTCTTTCACCTAAATTATAAGACATCGATATGACTGACATGTAATTTCAAGAAGACTTTATCGTATGCCGCACTGATCGAGAAATAATTCAATTACCGACGACTCATTCTAATCTTTAGTGAAATTTGGAACACCCTGCACAATGCAGTTGCAATTGCTTTACTCTGCATAGTGAATTTTAAGTAAACAATTAGTCCATCACTATAAGGTATTGACATGTTGTGTCAACACTACAGTAAAGTTTAGCGCGGCACGTGTAAATGATTTAAACAAATTTGGTTTTAAAGGAACTTATCCGTTTTTTTAAATAAAAGTTTATTTTTAAACTTTGAAATTCTTTAAGAGCTTTAAGGTGTTATCTGATGGATAACTAAAACATAAGCAGGCCTTAATCTCTTTTGCCTTTCTCTAAGATTTGTCCAATCAAGTTGTTAAACTGTGATATTTAATTAAAGAGGAGTGGACACTTTAACTACGCTGACAAGGTATGCCTGAGCTGGGTCGATCATTGGCCAGATAAGCTGGCGATTGAACAGTGCACGAAAAATTGAGTACCGTCCTGATTACTGGGAAATCTTTCTCCGCAAAAGGAACGCCCATCATTTCCCGCGTGAGGCGATAATAAAATTAATACACTTCTGTTTTTCTGCAGAGGCTGATATAAAAAACTGATAGCATCCGGTCACTTTTATTATAACTTACCCTACTTCTAGTAGGGAAGGGTATATTAAGTTTATGCGGATTTACGCGAAACTCACAAGGATTAGAGAAAGAGTTAGCTTTTCTTGTTTTAATCAATTTAAAATCATTTTCCATCTGTTTGTCCGTTTGTTCATGTATTTTGTGTTTCGTCTAAAGTTAGACATTTTTTACTGACACGTTTCAGTCCAAGGACGAACGCTAATGAAAATGACTAGGATCGAAACATATTTACGATCACTCATCATATCCTCTATTTTGTATTTGATATTCTGATTCTTAAGAAAAGCGAAAGTGAAATAATATTTTGGCGTACAAAATAAGTTTAGAGAATTCTAGATTAGATGCGACCATTTGGACTTCCTCCCATAAAAAAACTCTAATAAGAGATAATGTTGCCGCATATGGCAAAACGTTCTGATTTGTTGTATTGTATGATGAAAGTGGATCAGATCCAGGTCGATAACATGATATAGAAATGCATGGACCTACATCAGAGACCTTCTCCCATATTAGGCTTCTTATGCAAAATCCAACTTTATGCAGCCTCAAGATCTGGTGTTTTGTATTTTAAGGTAAAAATTGATTGAAAATACTGGCTGGTAAGGTTATACCACATGGACTTAGGATCCATTCGTATACAAGGCTTCTCATGAAAAGTAAGAATTTACGTGACAAAGAAAGTCTAATTGAATAATCTAAATGAATATTGAGAATTGAGCCCGGGTTGGCTCACTTTATGGACTTGCTTCTATAAAAGAGGTCTCAGAGAAAATAGACTTTTGCATGGGAGTGTATCAAGTGCTGTGCAGGGCTTAAAAGTCGTCTTGACCCAAGTATAAGGTTTTACCTCGTTTTCTATTACGTTTCAAATAGAACGTCTAAGCGTACACTAGTTACTTGGAATCTCGTTTTTTTTTTTTTTTGCTTTTCCATTCTTTACATATTGTATATTTGGATAGTGCACCTGTGTATGACAGGTTTTGGTTCTGCTTTGACAGTTCAGTGATATTTAAATTTTTTCACGTACCTAAAATTTTCTTTGACATATTCTATGCGTAAGTAATGCGCTTATTGATACAGTGGAAAATGTTTCAAACGTAAAAAAAATGTCTCTTTAAGGTTATGCTAAATAAATCTCTTTACCTTATTTAAGTAAAAATTGGTAAATGAATGAATTGTACAAGGAAATTCAATGCAACAATTTTCCCGTTTTGTAAATTTTTCAAAAGATAGACAAACAACTGACACCGTAACTAACTAATATTTTATGTCCATTACCGACGAACAAAAGTATAATAATTTTATCATTTCGCTCGTAGCACTTCAAGACAGATATCAAGCAATTCCTGCAATTCCTGTATTTTTAATTACATTATGCACCTTATATAATAGAATTTCGTCTAATAAAGTTTTCTTTTAAGTAATTAACGTACGTTGAGAAAAACGAGTGAAAACGTTGTAGTCAGATTAGGACGAACTTGACATACTCCAACAGCACGTCGCCCAATCTAATTCCTCGCCTATTTGTATCAGAAAATGTCAAAGGTCATATCTTGTTTCCATATTTGAACATGTCTGAAGTTTCTTTTCCTAAAAACGTTTATAAGGGAGAAACGCCAGACCGTGAAAGGGCGTTGTCGAAATCAAGCAGTGTTGTTTTTTGTCAAAGAGTTTGTCATCTTTGCTTGTTTTTGTTACGGAATACTAAGAAAAACTTATATTTCATATCAATCCTTGTATTGTCAAGTTGTTGCATTGAATTTACCTTAGCATTAACTATTTTGGATCAAATTTCGTTATAAAATGCAAAAAATTATATCTTGTTACCATCTAGAATGGAATTGTTTGTACGATTTTTTTTTATATAGGAAGGGGTTCAAAAACTGATTCCATCCCATTCAAGGCTTTTTCCTTTTATTTGATATGTCAAAATACTAATAATGGTTAAAACTTTTGCTATAAAAACTTGTACAAAGTACAGCTTTATATGGGAAATAGGTGTAATAGAATAGTTCCGAACCAATCTCGCTTCAATAGTGTTCTTCCCCAAAACAAAAAGTGTTTAAATATCGAATCTTTATGTAAATGTTTTCAAAATTGTGACCTGGAAGTTAATGATATGCTTAGTTTTATTCAAAAATGCTTTCAAGTTCCTTTGGGCGACACATACTCTCGAATAAACGTAATACCACTGGCACAAGTATAAAAATTGTAAAATATTTTTATAATTTGTTATGTGTCATCTGACCGATCGAAAATACTTTTTTTACACGTATTTTACTATGAATCGTATTAACGGCATCAGTTGCTTTTTTTACCTTAAGTGCGTCCGTGGATCGATCAGGACCCCGAATCTCGAATTCCGAATGGTTTTGATAAATATTTTTTCTACGTCCTTTACTAATATTTCCTATAGATTTTAAACTTAGACTTTCCGCCTATTTGTGGGTTCGATTACGCTTATTTTATATCTGATATGGATCAGATAGGCAGATCAGATAGACATCAACTAAAATTATCTCGATAAACTTTTACCTTTTCATGTTCTTCTTAAACTGTAAGGAAGACCGACCGACGTAGACGAAAAGTTGCCAGTATTGGGCAGATGGACATTACTTAATCTGCCCCGACTTTTTCCAAAAAATTATACACATTATATAGGGGATCGAATCCGAATTTCTGCAGGTTACAAATGATAGCATAAATCTAATATTTTCTAATGCTTTCATAGTAAGTGTATATATATATATATATATATATATATAATTATAATTCGAGTTTAATTTTCGTTTATCAACGACATTTTAATTTAATTATTACATCACTTAATTTTAACAATAGAAAGACGACGAAAATATTTATTTTAATGAGAATTTCATTAGTGAAAATGTTATTTATGTTAATTGCAAGCACGATGGCAGTGCTTAATTAAAATTCCGCATTTAGAGATTATAAACGCGTTTGCCTATTTGAAAATGTTACTATATATACTACAATATATTTAATCGTATACACTTTGTATGCTCTCCTCTGTTTTAAAAATAAATTAAAATTCTTTTGTTTATAACATAATCGCATGGTATTCGCGTTAAAGATCTTATCTCTCTAATGCTTCAGGGATATTTGGCGATGATTCGCATTACAAATACTATTGTGATAATCAATTGTACATATTTCGAAACGGTGAATGCATTCTATTATCCGCATCACTGCCGGTCTTTCTTTTGTTTTTATACCCATCAACGAAGAATGAGGGATATGTTAATTTGATCAAAACATTTGCAATACCCACAAGGAAACATCAGAGAAAGTATTTGCTATTCTCGATCAGCATCACATTTGAAATTGTTTTAAGCATGTCCCTCTGTCCGTCTGTATGTAATGCCTGTTGTAAACATTCTTTTGGCCGCAAAAATGCAGCCATCGACTTCAAAGTTGGCAGAAACATTGGAAGCTCTTACTCGAAAGCCGGTATTGAAAATGGATCAAATCGGTCGAAGAAAACGCCCACAGTACCACTTCCGTTTTTCAAAAGGAATAAGAAAATGATTTTCTTGCTCACTACACATAAACTGTAGCAGATAAGTGTACAAAAAGTTTACACGCATATTCTCTGGGCATCTTTACCAAAGTGGAAAAGTGGACCTTGCGTCTCCCTATTTATTATAATATCTTTTTCAATAAGTTTGTAAGGGGCAGAAACAACCTTCAAAAATCTTAAAAAGTATATACATATTTGGCCAGTTTCAAACTTGCAGGATAATTAAGCATGTCCGTGTGCTCGTCTGCCCATTTAGCAGTCTGCCCGATTGTGCAGGATCTGCCGTAAACATTCTCCCTTTAGCGAAAATGAAGATATCGTCCACAAATTTGCAAAAGCTTTTAAAAGTGACGTATACTTTATAAAAGACACGCCTACAACCCGCCCCCGCATCCCCTATATGACAAAAGCTTTTATTTTGAGAGCAGACAAAATCAGCCGCATCCAATCCATGCTATAGAGCATGAAAGTTAAGGTCTTTTGCTTTTTTTGTCTTTCCTCGGAAAACGACAATGGGCATAAAAGATTCGGTCACGACCGAGCATAATTTTTTTACTTGTTTTGTTTGTTTTTCTTTTTATTTATTTATTTATTTTTTTTTGCTTTCGGCAATACTCTAATAGTTAATTTATAGTACGTAGTATGGTGCGTTAGTACATAGGCCGGTTGGATAGAATTATACCGAAACATGGAAATTTTGCAAATCACATGCTGTGCGATGCGGAGAGTATTAGCAATAGCAAACAATATTGGTTATTTGTTTGTTGGGCAATTGCAAATTTGAAACCATTCATGCATACGAACTTTTCACTTTATTCATAAGCGGACAAATGACTGGGATTCTAAACGATCGAATTACAGAGCATTTGAAAACGAACGAACCGAATAAAAGCCATTTATAAAACAAATCGATTAAGTTGATAGCGCAAGAAAGAAAAAGTGAATTATGCGTAATAAATAAATTATGCAAATTTCTTGTAAAAATTCATTTCCTAATGTGTGTAATGCGCGTGCAGTTTTCATCTAATATTAAATAAAATTATTTAAATGGCAAAGTCTTAGGGTAATCGTTAGTAATGTGGACCAGTTAAATCGGAACGTTTAATAAAATCACTTTTCTCGTCCAACATCTTGTTAACCTTCACATGCATTTTTCATTCACAAAATACGATATAAAGGTGTACTTTTCTTGAGAAGCCCTGCATTCGGAAATGCCTGATAAGAAAGTCTAGGTAAAATACATTAAGATGCCAAATTGATATTTTGCATCAATTTTGATCAGAAAATATGGAAAATTAATTGCCACATAAGAGTAGATTTTTTGTAAGAACGATTCTATTGCGTTCAAATTTTCCCCTTTCATTTAGCGCAGCAAAACACTGCTTTTCGAAATATATTGGAGTGAAAATGCAATGTCTTTTCACAGCATAACTTTTTCCAAAATAATAATAAGGATAAATTTCGTCAAAAGTACTCCAAATCTGCGATCTGTAGATTAGATATCTGGACAGATACGAAATGGAAAATGATTGAGAAAGTGATTCCGAATCAATGGGTGCAAAAAAATATAGATCTATGAGTACTGCATACATTCAACCCACTCTTCTTACAAATAGTATATGTGTATTGTGAACATTAAATGTATTCTCTCGATATGGGTAGAATGATGAATGCTAGTTAAGGCAACGGTTTTTTCGAATATGTCTGCACTTTTATGCAGAAGCCTTCGACTAAACATTTGCATCAAACCGAAAAGTGCCAGAGTTACTGTCTAATGAGGAAAGGCAGAAGAGCGTTGTGTAATGCTTAGTCGAAATTTTCGATGAATACAACGCTGAGATAATCGCTTTAGACTTTAAAGCAGACGTCTGCATTGAAAATGGCTAAGTTTGTAGTGCCCCTTAAATAATCAGATTTGACCGGCGGTTCCAAGGCGTGGGGCATTTTTTATCGTTTAGACGGTTCTGTTATTTCTAAAATGCCACAAGGGAATCGCGGCATCATGACTATGGATGACTTCCTCTCTTTTGAAATAGGTGTGGCCTATCCGACATCACAGCGTACAATGTTTTTGCTTCGTCGAAGACGGGAGAAAAACCAAAAGAATGAATGAAACTTCTGTGGGTACCTGATATTCGAGGTACATTTTTTTTTTTTTTTTTTTTTTTTTATAAAGCGAAAGTTAAATATTTTACGCAGCACAAAAAAGTATTTTTTGTTCACATCCTTCCATTTTGCGAAGAAGCAACTGACTAAAGCAGTTTTATGCTTCGATAGCTATATTATTAATCTCTCTACACGCTCTTTATTATCTGCTATTAATTCATTAGGAACACAAATGCTGTCTTCCATTGGCAAACGTATGTGAAATTGCGTTATTTCCATTTATATTTATGTTTTTACAGTAATCATGTTTAAGAGGAAGAATGCATCTTGTAATGAATCGATAACACCTTTCCTTTTTTCTCTTGTCACGATTTTACCTGAAGAATATAATGGAAAGTGATGTGAATTTTTCAAGCTTTGTGGGTTCATTTGGTCAATGCTTTCGTTTTCTTTTTGATTTGTATAAGTTAAGTTGAGATCATGTCGAGCTTTAGTCAATACAATTTAAGCCAACTTACCCAAAACTCTATAATAATAAAATTTTAATTAAAATTGAATTCGCTGACAGTGTGGTTATAAGCCATTTAAATTTATTATTAGTTCATAATTAAAAAAACCAAAAAAAAAAAAAAAAAAAAAAAATAGTTGTGGCTTAATAATACAAATCATTATTATTATTATTATTTGGGAAATTTATTATAAATATAAAAACAAGTGAAAACATTATAGTCGGGCTAGGTCGATATTTAAGTACCCTACATCATATTGTCATGCCTTGGAACGCACTATTATGGGACTGTATATTAAAATTTAGACCCTTTTTGCAAATGGGGCCTTGCATTCCGTTAGAATGGTTGTGCTCAAGAGATTCAAAAGTCGAGATGTTTTTTAGAGCAATTTTTTTCCATATAACAACTTTTCAGAATAGAGCGTTATATCAGGAGCGATCGAAGAAGTGGATCGATCCGAATCATTTTCAATCGTTTCTAGGTCAAAATACGTCACTTTACCTAATTTTATCAAAATATCTCAAAAATTTCGACCTGTAGCTTGATCAAAAATGTACATGGACGGACAGAGCAACAGACAGATTACGACTCAGAATCGATCGGTAAAATAAAAAGGTGCCCTTTCAGCCCTTCTGCATGTTACATACGTCCGCACTAACTTAATATACAGTGTACTACAAGTGGTGGATGGCATACGTGGATTAAATGGACAGACATCAGACGGAAAGACCGACAGACGAACAGACAAGTGTAGATCAATTCAGATTACGATTCAGAATCGATCGGTAGAATGAAAGATGGGTGTGTCTCAAGCCGTTCTGCATGTTACATACGTTCCCACTATCTTAATATGGCCTATGTACGAATAGATGGTGTACATGGACAGACATCAGACGGACAGACGAACAGACAGATTTAGATCAATTCAGATTACGATTCAGAATCGATCGGTAGAATGAAAGATGGGTGTGTCTCAAGCCGTTCTGCGTTTTTCATACGTCCGCACTAACCGTGTACCGTGTACTACAAGCGGTGGATGGTATAAACGGTTATAACTGAAGTGCTTTGACATGTAAAATTCAGTTAGCCTGAAAAGCGCTAATGCTTTTAATGCATTTAAGTATTAAAACGAAACCATATGTCCCATTAGCTTAACCCCTTCAGGGGCAGCTATTTACCTTTTGCAACAATTCTTCTTCTTCCCTTCTTTTTTATTTGTAAATTGTAAATATCTTTATAAATTAAGTCAATTTAATAAGGTTTGCATTTCTATCACTGAAAAATTCAGTAGCGAATCAGATTTTTGCTCTTTTTGTTAATAATACAATGGAGTAAAAAAAGCTTAACGTCCTCTTATGCCTTCAAGGTCGTCGAGAGGTTAATTAAACTTGCAGAATCAAAAGTTTTCAGTCGAAATTAACATTTTTCATCTGCACCTCTTTGTGCTTAAAGGTGATTATGCGGGCGTCGTACATAAAAAGGGAAATAAGAAAATACTTTTTTATCGTCTAACTACGAATACATTTTTATACTAATCCACTTGTAATGAATGCACTCTGTGCACATAGCACCCACATGTGTATATAAACTGCCCACCCATATGTAAATTCTTATTAAAATTTTTTTTTTAAATTTCCATACGTTCTCGTCAAGCTAAGTTAACAAACCCAGCAGAGCAAACAAAATAGGGGACTAGATATCAGAAACAGCAAATTCGCACATTGCCGACTAATGCGTGAAAAAAAAACAAGATCAGCGTCTGCAATGGATTGTGAAGAATAACGTAATGCTAACGCAGAGATTAGATAAACATAAGCTGAACTGTATAAGTGGGATAAGTTTTTAGTGTAAGTTGATGTCTTGACTCAATCAAGCGCAATCACGCAGACCGGGAAAATAAAAAATTTTGTTTTTATGTAATAGGTCCCTGTAAAGGAAGATTTAACTTGTCAAACAAATCGAAACAGCTTTGCCGAATTTACCGATCGGTCATCGCAAAATTTTTAGGGATCGAAATTTCCTGAAACAAATCTGACGAATTGAATTTAATTTATTAAAATAAGGGTTCTTTGATACCCTACACCACTTGTCGTGCAAAATATATTAAGTTACACAGATCGATTCAGAAGCATTTTCATCATGTCGGTCTGATATCTGTCCAGGTATTTTTATGGTCAACTCGTAGCTTCTAATTTTGGACATATTATATTAAACTTAGTACACTTATGTATTTTGACTTAAGGACGAACGTTATTCAAAATGTAATCCCAATAGTAGAGAGTGATCGAGTAAGAGCGTGTGTTGTTAAAGTAAAAGACAAAAGACTAAAGCACGTAACTATGATAATTTTTTATACCCACCTCTGTACGATGGGTGTACACTCATTTTATTTATTTTTTTCTTTTTTTCACTAAAGAAAAGTCTAACGTAATTTCTGTATTATTGACTGTCGTATAGTCTAATGTGTTCTACTCAGATTCGATCTCTAATACGGTAGACCAATCATCAATCGTACTTCACTGTATGTTATAAATTATTAATATTGTAAAGCTGCGATAAAAAATTCGAATTCAACTATGGCAGACACCTATTATATTAGAGCCATTACGGAGCTCTCTTAAAGGAGATGATAGGTCCATTTGCTAGTTAAATTGGTATTCATCTTAACACCTTTTAATAGTGTAAAGTCTTCTCCGTTGGCTTTACGTCATTTGTCTGTTAAAGATCTCGGATTAGGCCGAATTTCTCGTGGCGCCAATTCTCGCGAAATCGTCAGAATGCTTGTTCTTCTTTATGGACAAATAATTATTTAATTTTTTCAAGGAAATTAAGTAAGGAAGGATATCTTGAAAAATAACGTTTGTCCGTCATTACATCAACTAAGATATCTTAGGCCATGAAGGTTAGTCGTTCACAATTCGATATCGGAAGTTTGAGCTGTTAGGTGGTTTTGGATTGCGCTACCAACTAACAAAAAGAGGAATTGACATACAGTCAACAGGTAACGAATGAAGAAGGGTTTGCTGACTTACATTCATTGCAAGCGGGTTACCAACATAGTGGTCAGCAAGTAGACGGTGCAAGCAGTCAAATGGATACTAAAGTAAAAAGCGCTGCTCATATTAAGTGAAGACAGGCATCAAAGGTTCCTAAGACGAGCATTGCATTCTATTTGCAAAATAATGTTAGGATTTCTTGTCTTCAGTTCTTTGCGATTATACCCGAAAACCGAATTGCCGGAGATGTCTGGGCGATGCCTGGGCAAAACGTTAACATCAGCGTATACCTGTGTGAGCGATATACTTTTGAAGGAGGCAAAATGAATTTAAGAACATATATATTTATTTTATATCGAAATGTTCCTTATTTTTTGAAAGAAATTTGACATTGTCAGTAAGAGGGAACATAAACTCGCTTTAGGTCAAAAATATTAGGTATCTTTATACCTCCATCGAGTGGGATTGTATTTATTTTAGCAAAACATCAGGGACAATGCAAAACAAAAGCTTCAGAGACACTATAATGTATGCAATGTATACTTGATCGGTGCCGTATTTTGAATTCCATTTCAGGACGTCTGAGTAATGTCTGCAGTAGACGTCATCGTCGTCGCAAAAATGATGAAATCAGGTTCGAATTTGCATTCAGATTAGTATTGAAAATAAAACATATCGTTTAAAGGTCACGCCCATAATACAACGTAAAGCGAAAGCATTTCTGTTTTGGTTACTGATAGATGATTGATCAACATTCACGTATGACTTAGGTGATCTATGTTCACGTTGTTTTCGTTTTTTGAGAATACGTTGCAGCCATTATTAATATCACTTTCATCACCTTCAGCATCCATGGCGTTGAATTAACGGAGACAAGAGATTTTTTGTAAGAATTCAAATTCCCTTTGTTTGTATGTAAACTTTGCAAGTGTGGAACTTTTCTTTAATGCAAATTTTGCAGCAACACGTGAACAAGCAAATCTTATTTCAAATGTGAATCAATTAGATCGTTAGAAAACGCAAGAACACAATCTAAGGCGCGACGCAATAAAAAATTTATATGAAGAAAATCTTTTTAGGACCACTTTTTTGATCTCACATTAACTAAGGCTCGCCAAGAGAAAAGTGTCCTTGCCTCAAAATATGGTAAAATTTTTCGATATTCATCAAGGTAAAAAAAAAAAAAACAAAACCAAAAATTGGATGAAGAGTTTTCACGATATTTTATGATCTGCCTTGTCCGATTAGAATGTTTTTACTTACTTCTACTACTTGCGAAGTAAAAATGCTACGAAATAATGCTTTCACATAATAATTACTTATACTGTGATAAGCTCAGACCACATAGATATATTCGTCAAGATTCTCCATATTTATCAGTTTCCATGCAAAGTAAGCCGTTTTTTATGACAAGATGGTATAATTTTTGCTATTTTTCAATGAAAAACCTATGTTAGGCGAAATATTTTTAATTTGTTTAATAGTTGACCTCGTTTCTTGTATGGCATCGTAATGCAGTTGCAGCAAAAATTTTGAAAATTTGAAAATCAAATCTTAATTGCAAATATTTATTATTCGATCGAATATTACCCAAGTGCGAGTTTTTTCCCATAAATATAAAATTAGGAAACAAAACTGTTTACTATGGCCAGAGTTTATCCGCAAATTTCATGCATGAAATTGTCTACCAACCAAATGCTTCCAGTATAATTGCATTCAAATATTCACCAGAATGTAAACTCACAAAACAACAAAAAAAGAAAAAAAAAAAAGGAGGAAAAGCTTTTTATGCTGCATAACTTTGGACTTTGGAATAGTAAATAAATGCCTGCATTTATGAATGAATTCATAATGATATTTACGAACCTATCATTAAATAACATTTTGCACAAGTTTTGTTCGACTCAAGGGATCTATTTTTTAAATATTTCAAACGTATGAAACGTTTTAAGCACTTATTTGGCATAAAGATTATGTTATTAAAATAAATGTGTTAATTGGTTCGAAATACAAAGGAATTTTTAATATTATTGAATGAGAGAAAAAAGTTCGTGGCGTTTTTCATGAAAATTTCAATACATTTTTCAAACATTTGAAATGAAATTTACATTAACATATGTGCTAATGAAAACGTTATGACATCATTATACAATTTCGAAGATTTCATAGCAAAAGGTATTCAGATAGCGGAAGTTTCGGGCTCTATAGTGCAGGGATGGAAACTTTACAGCTAAGTTTTTTCAATTTATGCATAGTCAGTAAAATTGTATGTGCTCTAGCATAGTCATGCCGTAATGCAATTGTGCTCTTTATTTGCATTAGCAAACAATCACAGATAGTGCAATTGAGCGTTTGGCCAGGTGGGGGTAGCTCATAATGAACGTTTCTCTTGCAACGCCACCAAAAAGAAAGTATTATCTTACATGGCATCGATCCACGATTTCCCACCCATTCTGTAATCTCATTTATGCTAAGCCACATTTTTTTTCGCATACTATTATCGTGTGTGACCCTTTTTTAGTCTCTGTAATTAATCGCTTGAAAGGTGGACAGATTTCATTGGGATTTCCAGACGGAAAATTCATTCCATTAAAAACAAAGTAAGAATCTTCTCTTTTTATGCAGTCTTTTGTTTGGCCGCGATGTCCTCTTCTCTGATCTTTTCCATGTTTTTCTTTTTGTACGATCGCCTTTAAGTTTGAAATTTCCAGAGGGTAAAGGAATTAACCATCTGCGTGCCACTGATTCCGATAAAGTATCATCACTAGCAACGCTACGAACTTTAACGCAAGCACTTGTGAATTAGATGAATAAAGAAATCTTTGTCAGAATTTCAAATTACTTATGGACATGAGCTGATAGTATGGCTTGTTGGATTCAAAGTTAAAGTTGCGCGACTTTAGATGTATTTATTGAGGAAATCGTCATGCACTTCTTCCTTTAGCTATTGCTTATAAAAATGTTATCGAAAAAGTAATAAATCTCTTGAGATAAAAATTGACCATAAACTCATTGTGCTTGTTCGTCATAATATGGCGTTGTTTGTGATTCCCGAAAAACAGAAAACGCTTTAGGTCGTAGGTCCCATGAGCGTCTTTTCAGAACATAACATGATAGGATCATGTTATCTCTCTGTGTGACTTCATATGATGGAACTTAAATATGATTGGACGGCATTAGAAAGATGAAAATCTCGGTAACGAAATTTTGCAAATAAGTTATGGTGAAGTTCGATATGCGTTTGCAATAATTTCTCTATGCGTGGCACATATCTTTTACCATAGATTGGGCTGCATTTAAGCCGCCGCACGTTGATAGTTTTCTCGCCCTCGCCATCACACTCCTCGCTTTAAGCGCTTGAGAAAATAAAATAGAAAAGCAAATGAACAATGCATTTTTGCAATCAAACATCCATTGTTCTCTAACTAATACTGTTACATTACTTGTTCATCCACGCTTTAAGCTCTCGATGATATCAAGTGCAATTGTTTGCTAGCCGCGCTTGACCTTTTTACTTACTTTCTTTTAGCTTTAGCTTTAATTGACACGTTTCCCCTAACAGTTTAGTGCGGAAGAGTTTCTTGAAATTTCCCGAATAAACTTGCGAAGCATTTTCTAATTTCATTGCCAAGGCCAACATATATATTATCTACTCGATGTTATAAAACATGTTTTGATGTAAGCAATTAACAAAGCAACATTATGTGCGCGAGCAGAAATATTTTAGTTCTTTTTGCCCGCCTATCAAATGTGAGAGTCGTCAATTATGAAATGCCTTTTCTTCCCCATACCATTGAATTACGTGATATATCTTAACGTTACCTTTAAATTACATGGTAAAATTTCCTTTTTTTCAAAATTATAAATGAATTACTTTGAAGCGTTTTTAAAAGCTTACATTAGTGCAAAATGACATAAATCAAGTAATTATATGCCAACAAAATTGTGATTTCATTTCAACATATGAAAAATGCGTACAAAAAAAAAAAAGCCCATATATCATTTTTTATTTTACAATTTTTTTGTAAACTTTCATTCATTAATAATTTTATGTTAATGCCAAATGTTAAAAATGAAATTTTTACGAAATATTAATTGATTTAATACATATGACCTAAATATTTTTAATAAAATCTCTCAGTAGAAAGCAATTTTCTTTTAATACGATAATGATATGTTTATTTGTTTATGTTTCCATATGCTACCGCTATCGTATATAAAATTAGTTGTCTAGCTTGTATAACACATTGAAATATTAGCTTGGGGAAAAAGAAATCCATTATTTTTATATGAACTTCAGGACTAATATAATAAATGCATCCGCATCGTAAGACAGGCAAGTTTATGAAAGGATGCAAATATGATTCCTTCATAATCCATGCAATGCCCGTCAGTCGGACCCTGCGGGATACTGCAGCGAACATCAGGAATATTTAAGTAAGTACTCGAAGTAATGCATTTTAAAATTTAATTTTGCAATGAAGAAAATAAAAACATTTATTTTCGCATTGTTGTGCATTTTTAATACCCACATAAAAATTATAAAATATTTTGCCGGTTGACCGAAACTATTTCTAGACTGCAGCCAATATTTACACTGAGCGTCATACAAAAATTGCTTACAATCTGTTCAGATTACAGATTATTTAGAAGCAAGTCCTGATCCATTTTTCCCTACAATTTTATGTGGTTGCCGTAAGCGTTTTTAAGAAACTTCCTACCAATATTAAGGTTAAAGGTGCTTCTATGCTGCGAGCTTAATTGCAGATCGATTGGGCCAATTTTCTCATTTCTATTAGTCGTCCAATTAAGAGTGCAAACGGGAATTTTCCAACAACAGACGATACACTGATCATGAAAAGATACCCATAGTTTATGCGTATCTTTACAGGAATATCAATGTCCTCTTATACCTCAGTATCGAACACTTGACAATAGCTACGACCAAAGTAACTTCTCTACCGTACTGAGAGATTTGAACTTGCGAACACTAACTTTATAGTTGCGATTCTTACCCACTTGGCTACTCATGCGGATATTCGATATTCTTGTGAGCAACATCGTTACCGAAAGATGGAATCATGACAATCTTAGAAGTTCGTTCATAAGACAGGGAGATACCAAGTTAAGAGCCTAAAAACTACTCTTGTCCCTGCATATATCTGCCCGTCACTTTCAATCAATCAAACTCTCTAAGTGGAGCTACCAATATTCGTCTTCTTTTCATGTTTCTGAGAATTAAAAGAAAAATGTATTTTTGATGAAACTGCACATAACACTTTAGAAAAATGTACCACTAACAGCCAATGACCTGAGACAGTTTACGAGCCAACATAGTAACTGAAGCCTGAGGCAAAAAAGTAGGCATCATTTCTCAATAATCTTCGAGCTGTTACCCATAGCAAATATATGAATAGATAACGTAGTGAAATTTTGCAAAAAAAAATGATCAATTTTTTATGAGTACGAGTCCAATTAAGACAGACTCACTCACGTATCCATAGTTAATTTCTTATAGGCCTTGCATTGCGTTGTCGTTTGCATTGCTGGTTAGATAATAGAATAAGAAGAAGAATGAATTATTTTAAAGCACCCTTGTGTATTACTATTTTTTGCCATAATTGTAGTAAAACCATTATGACGTTAGTCTAGAATTTTGTGAATTTCTGGCCGAAAAGCTGAGCCAAATGATATTCAGCGTTATAATGTTAAAACAATTTTGTAGAGAGCAAAGCAGTTGATAGTCGGCGGTAAGCCCGAATCGTCTCGCTTCGACATGAACTCTATAAAAGTAATGAGTATCTAAGATTCGTCGTAAATCGATTATACGGCATATGTGTAGGTCTTTTCTTTTTTTTTTTTAATTTTAAAAATTGTAAGTAGTTTTCGCACACGATGAAGTCAATGCGTGCACCTTGACGTATTGTATGTGTATATACCGCACATTTGTTTATCTTCATTATCATCGTCATCATCACCATAATCATTATCTTTACTAGAATTATTATTATTGCGGCCCAATGAGTACAAGGTTACTGAGAGCTATTTTTCAGTAAATTTTCTTCGTTTTTTTTATGTTAAGCGACCAATTTTTCATTAACTATTGATGATCTTTAAATATTTTGTCGCTATCGTAATTTATTCAGGCAATTTTCTTGTGATTTTTCGCGAAATAATTTTTTTTTTTTACGAAAAATTTATGAATGAATTTATAAATTGTGTGAATTGCCAATAGATGTTTATGAATGTCTTATGAAATTTTCTGCTAATGAATTTTGCGAATTTTTTTAATTAATGAGTTCGTATGGATGAGAAAAAAGAACTTTTTGGATTAGACTCATTTACCATTTGTTTGGTGTTCGAATGTTTTCTTTGGTAACATATTAAGCAATGTGAAGAATATTTAAATTAGGAAAAACTTTTTATCCCTTGAAGGAAATCTTTCGTTCATGTAATTTCGGATACATGCAGGCGCACGGGTACCGAGTTGCCAAAGCGAATTTTCACGTTCCTAAGCAATTTCTGCGTTTTTGCAGAGATTCAATATATATATATATATATCTATCTAATATATGTATCTAATATTTGGAATGTATAAGAATAATAAAATAATATATATAAACATATTTGTTTATATATCTATAATAGGCATATACATATACAGCCATATATATAAATATATATGTATGTATATATGTATATATATATTTATAAACATATTTGCAAACATGTATATGCGTGCATATATATGCGGGAAAATTTCGCGAAAATTCCATGAAATTTTCTACGGTGACATGAATCAGATAATTCCACAGAAAAAGTCTTTTTCTTTATTTATTTATTTAAAAAGACAAAATTGAGTTTGTATATACATATATACGTACACATACGTTTGCATGTATACACACACACACATATATATATGTATATATTCCAAAGCTTTCTCGATAAGTGTGCATAACCGATATATTTTCTAAAATCACGACTGCAAGGTCAATACACACACACATGCATGTGTATATGTATATATATATACATATATATGTATATTTATATATATATATATATATTACAACCGATAGGTTGAACATGAATACACATGGACAAAGGTCAGGTGGACAGACGGACGCACTTCACTCTGAATGGATGAAGATGGGGCTATTCAAAGTCTTACCCGGTATTGTATAAAATCGCACAAACTGAATCTACCCCCTCCGCAAGTGTGGCTTGAAGTATTCAATTGCAAAAAATCTTTTCAAAAAATACATATATACATATAAAAATATTTATAATTGCAGAAAGTGAAGAATATTATTCAAATCCTTCTTGTATCGATTGGCTAGTAAAGTTGGTGAGATCTGTTTTAGAGAACGAAATTCTGACTCTTCACTCAGAAAATATGTCGCCAATTATCTAAGAGGGAGTCATACTGTGATTTGTTACACTATCCATCACATTCATGAGATATGATTCTCTCCGATATTCCTTGGTTGCTTAACGTTAAGAAGCTGTTGTATGATAAGTTTTTTAATCGAATGAAAACGTTATAATACATTAAATATGTATATAGGTTTAACCGTTGTCGACATTGATACTTTGCATTACTTTATCATTTTCATCTATAGGTGCTGCACTTATTATATAAGAATATTTGAAAGATAAGATCTTATCCCACTGTTTCACATAGCACAAAGCACTAACACAGTTTAAAATGATTCTGACATAATTTATAGCATGATATACTTTTTCGATATATCAGCCTTAAGAACTGGACATTAATTGTATTCAAGTGTTGAACTTGAGATGTGCATTCATTATGTAGGAAAGAAACATGCTGAAGTGTAGAGCGTAGAATATTCTGATAATGACATGAACTATCATTGCATTCTAAACA
This sequence comes from Glossina fuscipes, assembly GCF_014805625.2. NCBI lineage: Eukaryota > Metazoa > Arthropoda > Insecta > Diptera > Glossinidae > Glossina > Glossina fuscipes. The sequence continues at coordinate 27,027,945 of NW_023998414.1, read as the reverse complement.
AGCTATAATAACTATCAAGCAAGATACTATATTGGCCGGGATCTTATTAATCAAGTATGCATAAATTCGATAGGATCCCCGATGTGCAATGCTTAGTAAAACTCTGGCGCCGCTTGTATGCTGCAATGCATTATAAGGTTTGTTGTGAATGTAAATAAATAATTATGCTGGAAAGAAATAAAAGAAAGGGGAAAAGAAAATAAATAATTGAATGATTACATGAAAGGAGATAAATAAAAGGGAAAACAAATAACAAGTTATTAAAAAATTATACTCTCAAGACATCTATCTATCTATGCCTGATGTTAGAGGAATAAACACAAATGTGTCAAGAACGTTATGTACGCAAATATTTGTTCGGTTAATATTTACTTTTTTATTGCATATCTCTTATCATGTCAATGCAAAGTAAGTTTTCTATTTAAGTTTGTAATTGACATGAAAATTTTCTGTTTACATACGATTCAATGCAAAAATGGATAAAGGCTGTAGGAGGAGAGACTATAGCGGGATAGATAAAATTTATTAAATTTAATATACGATACAATCATCGAAAGAATAAGTCAAGAATAAAATAAAAAAACAAGAAATTAAGAAAAACGATCGAAGTACAGTTCGTTCAGTTACGGCAATGAAAAGAAAAAGGAAAGTTTTGAAATTGCTTCGCTCTATTTTCGAAATCGGAATTCGATAGTTATTTCCTTAGTTACAGTTACAGCTACAGTCTATGTTGAGAGGTAGAGATATGCAGAATTCCGATCTTGTTTAATTACGACATCGCATGCACGCAATACGTATCCCAAAGAATGAAAATTTTATGTTAATTTATTTATCTTTGTTTCTTCACATGTTGATCTCCGTTCTATTCACAAAGTCATTAATTTTCCCTTACAAGATGTAGTAACCTAAACGATTTCCCAAAGAACCGAATCCGACTAGATTTTAACAAATTTTGTAAATTACGTAGATTGCATGCGAGCACATGCTTCCCTATAATAGTAATAATAATAATAATAATAATAATAATAATAATATTAACAAAAGGATGACAATCGTATTTTTTTATCCTTTACATCTTTATTTAAAAAAAATAAAAAATAAAAAAAAATAAAATTACCGCACTTTATAGTTTTAGATTCTTGTGAGTAGCCGAATAGGTAAGAATCGGGATTAGCTGATCAGTGTTCACAGATTTAAAGCTCAGCGTGGTACACATTCCTTTAATAACATGTACTAGTTAGGTAGACATCCACTAGGCTGCGACTACATTCATATATCTTTTCCTCTATTCTCACTTTATTTTGATTGTCCAAGTGTTACACGAATGGAGAACATCCATTGAATGATTGGTCATTTAAAAGAAATGAACATAATAATTAGGATTTTGGGTGCCTATTATGGCCTATGCTTTCCGCTTTTCTGCATAGCGAAATTCACACAAATACATGTAATAATAACAATATTAGCAATAGCAAGTAAGAAAATTAAATGCTGTCGAGACCGAACCGTTTGTACAGTTATCCTACAGAAGACAAAAGAAATGAAAATAAAAGCAAAAAAGTTTCATGCCCTGTAATACGGAGTGGGTGCAATTAATTTCTTCTATTTTCAAATTGTAATCATGTAGAACAGACGGACAGATGGATATTGATCAAGAATACATATACACATACTTTGTGGAGTCTCTAATGCTCGCTTTTGGGCGTTGCAAACGTTTTGATGAAATGAATATACCCCACGCCCTTCGGTAATGAGTGTAAGGTGTTTTCTTCACTGCTTTTTAAATTTCTTTCAGCAAATTTCGGAAGCGAAAAAAAGCATTACTTCTCTTTAAATAGGACGGCAAGCGTAGGTAACAGAAATTTTGAAGGAAACAAAAGAATGCAATAACACACGTATGAATTGGTTGCACACACGAGCATTTGTAGTATACCTTTAAGGCAAATACGTGAAAGATGTATGTAAGAGAAGACTTGTAGAACATTCCTAAACGTGTGATGTATATTGAATGTAAGTTGCTTTGAGACAAAACAAAAAAAAAAAAAAAATTATTTAAAATTTAATAAACGTGTAAAGCAAAGAACAGCGTGAAAAACCATTTTTTTAAACGGAAAAACACAAATGCATACACACTTGTGTTTATTTATTTTTCTCATGTTTGCTCTTTTTTTTGTTTTATTTTTGAAAACTCATAGCGGTAGGGAAATTTTTTTTTCATTTGCTTTCGAACTATCTATTATCTACGCTGTTGTTTGCGTTCAATATATGTGTAATCGATCACTAGTGTGTCTTCGTCCAAGCTTTTTACATTATTCACTGCCCGCAATTGTGAAGCTATGCACGATGAGCTTATTACAACTAACTGCGTATAGTGCAATATACTATTCGGTCAAAACAAAAAGGTAGGTTTTGAGAGCCCATTAGATTCTAATCAGCGTCCAACATATCTGTGCGTCCGTCTATATAAATGTGTGCAGTAAATATTCTCCTGTTCGGTTTAAAACTCGGCAGAAACGCAGGCGCGCAGGTTAATATTGAAAATGACGGCCTTACAATATCACGTAAACTGAAGGCGCCGAAAATACAGAAAATTTCCATATTACTGCGCGAAAAAGACAGGCGCACCCAACAAATATTACAGAGTATGAAGACGTAGTTGTTTTCACTTGTTAATGAGGATAAAGATGGTGGGTACCAAAGATTCGGCTACAGTCGAGTATAGCGTGCTCATCTGCTATGTTCATCAATAAAAGTAATTTTAATGAATTCTACCTGCAGTTTGCTCGAATATAATTTCTTAAATTATATACTAATTATATATAACGTTTCCTTCGATAATGGCATCTATGCATAAGCACACAAAACAAGGAATAATCGACATTTAAATTACAGTTAAGCCCATTTTTGTGCGGAGCAGTTTTTTCATGCGTTCTTTAGCGGCTGTCAAAGGGCGTAGGAGGGGGTGGGGTAGGGGGGAGAGTAAAGAATTCCATGTATAATTAAGTTATTTATTTTATTTGAAGAGCACTTTCTGACAATTCCGTAGAATTTTCACAAGTTTTCCAAGGGAGACTTTTTTATGCGGTCTCTATAATGCGGTTTCTATAATATACTGCGAAAAATCATTTGCTTTATTTATTTCTGAAGTTTCTGAATAGATTTTTTTCGAGAACAGTATCACTCGTATACGTAGATTTCAATTAGTAATTAGAAGATTCAATAGAACTCCTATAACAACAATTACAACTTTTTAAGTTTCGGTATAAACAAGTCGTTGTTTCTTTTATGATGCCCTATATGCTCTTGAATTAAAAATTGGAAGTGCGCAAAAATTTTTATTCCGTGTGTTACACTCCAGCTTCGGAATTTTTTCCTTCTTAATAGACCAATCACTAAAGGGATATCCCCTATCCGCGTAACAGGGTGACGGTCGGAAAGACTGAAGAAAAGTAAAAGATAGCGACACGGTGACACCACCCTAGTGGGTGTCTATCCGATCGGCAAGTGTTACATCTTTAACGACTACGCGCTCACTCTAGCGACCAAAATAAAATTTTCCGCACTTGAGACTTGAACCCGTGAACACTAACGGCTTATCCACTAGGCTACTCATGCGGTATACATTTGCCGTCGTGAAAAATTATATGCAGTGTAACCAAAAAATAGACCAACGTGGTCCAAATTTGGTAAGGTAGATTTCTTTGCCAATTTACTATTACTAGTTTTCATCATGAAATATTGGAAATTCCCGGACCTGTTTACCATTCGTATAAATAAGGTTATACGAGTGAGGATTCAAAAAATTGCCCCAAAGCAATCTAAAGTTTTCGCACTAATATACTGTTACTTAGTTACTTGTGCCGAAAAATTTTGAAAATTGCAATTTCCCCCAATATAAAGACTCTTCAGAATAGGGCGCTGGAGTGGACCAATCCAAACCATTTTCAATAGCATACGTCATTGGATCAAAACACGTCACTGTACCAAATTTCATCAATATATGTCAAAAATTGTGACCTATAGCTTGAACACTAATTTGCAAGGACAGATATTAAACGGACAGACGGTCAGGCAGGTTTAGATCAATTCAGATTATGATTCTGAATCGATCGGTATAATAAAAGGTGGGTCTATATTAAACTTTTCTGTTATATCTCTCGTGTTATATATAAGGCCGCACCCGCCTGCACCAGAAGTGGTGTAGGGTACAAAAAGGAAGAGCGGTTCCGTCGAAAATTTAAAAATTGGGATCTTTCTGCTTTAAATCACTAAACAATCCCTTTGTAAGCATTCCGCAAATGATAAGCAGAAGCACGTATTTGCGAACGTGTGGCAAAACAGAAAAAGATACACCGTTATGAATTGTTCTAGCTAATCTGCCACATAACATAGCTATACTGTAAGAAAACTTCAATAAATTTTTGACTGAAATTCGTTGTTATAATTTTATACCGTTGGCTTTTTCAAAATAGAATTTTTTAAGAAATGATAACAGCTCTTAACCGTAAGGTATCGGTGTTTTCGCTGAACAAAAGTGTAATGCGTAGCTGTTCCATTCATTTTTTCACATTTAAAATAACTTTTTTCTTTAACTTGAAAAATTGCGGTTAAATTGAATGTCTCCTATATCCTATAGTCTAGGGGTTAGCACGTCCGGCAAGTAACTAGGAGAACACAGGCTCTATCCCTGGTTTGGTAAACCTGTATTTGTCATTTACTATACTGTCATTGTGTACCCTACAAATTAACATAAATTATAGCTTGCTGATACTACTTCTTAGCAAAATGGCAGAACCGTCACATTTTATTTATAGTTACACCTTACAACGTGGGAGTCGGAGGGGGGAAGTGTCTAACTCCCAGAAAGGCTTAAGATGGACTCATACCTTATTATTGCGTTTGATTGTCTGTCCGTCCGGGTTCAATCCACAGATCGCAATTTTTGAGATATTGTGATGAAATTTGGTACACTGACATGTTTTGACCCAAGCTATTGACGCTATTGAGAATGGTTCGGATCGTTCCAGTTATTGACTATTCTCATCTAAATATTCAATGTTTTTCGACAAAACTCACTATGTAAGAGTATTCAACATTTTAAATTGGTATGGAAGATTTGGTTCGATCGGGGGCATTTTTTGAACCCTCTCCCATATAAGCATTCCTATGGAAACGGAATATTTATGTGGTAAAAAGGTCTGTTTTTCAATATATCATAATAAAAATTGTTTCATAATAGTAAATTGTCAAAGAAATCAATCTTACCGAATTTTGACCACATAGGTCAATTTTTTGAGTACCACTGCATATATAAGTTTTCTTAGGAAATGTAAACACTTACATGACAGAAACCCTTAATTTTAACTTTTAAGTTTTGTGATGAAAATTTTTTCATGATAGCAATATGATATAAGTATTAAACGGACCACATTTGAACCACATAAGTCCATTTCTTACACTCCATTCCATATAAGATTTCTCATATGAATACTGAGCCCTCCAAAAAAATATTTAATTTTTAATATTTTATGATGAAAACTAACTTAACGTTAGGAAATTTGAATCACTTAGGTCTTTTGTTTGGACCCCAACGTATACAGGGGTTATCATTTCAATTAAATGTGCTAAATTTTGATCACGTCATGTGATATTTTGGGCATCTTCAAACAGGTGGGCTTTTATGAAAAGTACGCCTTCGCATAATGTGTAATTTTTAATGTAAACGAGTGAATTGTTGTGTCAGATGAAGGGTATTTAGTAGCCGCCTTGCCCGGCTATATAGTGTTCTTACTTGTTCCTTTTAAATCCCTTCAATATTTCGTTAAACACAACTCTTTAGCAACTCAATAGGCTTAGATTACAATATTTTGTTTGTGCTTCATGCACATACTTCGTCGCAAACACACAACATATTTCGCAAAATGTTGACGGCAGGGATCTATTGGCATCTAAAATACGCTTTAAGTATACTGTGAAGTACTTCACTTTTGGGTCTTGTGCAAAGTGTTTTTTTTTTTTTTTTATGCATATAAAAATGTTAACGAACAAACAAATTCATAAAAAATTTAGAAAATTTTTAAATTTGAACATTGTTTTCGTTAAATAGAATGAAGAGAATGAAAACTTTCGATAAACCTGAATACAATATAAAGCAATCAATTTATTGGAATTTGTATATGCCATGTATATATGCCATGCAATCAATATTTCAATGAGAACATGTGTAAAAGTTCTCAGTCGCATTATATTACATCAGTCCTGCCTTGGATATGATTACCCAGTTTAAGAGTATTTTTTGCCAAACTTTCATTTAAGAAAATCTTATAAGTGGAAATAAAAATCGTATAATTTTTTTTTTTTTTTTTTTTTTTAATTGACAAACGATATTCATTCAATTGTCCACATATGTATTTGTGTATGTATATATTGAAGAAGAAGAAGAAGAAGAAGAAGAAGACAGTGCATAAATATTCTTTTTGGCTATAATCTCCGAGTTTATATTATTTCATGGAAAACTGTCAAACAAAAGAATGCGATTTACGACTCACATCTAAAAATGTTTGCTAAAGCGTAGGATGTAAACAAAATTTAGATAAAACAAAGCAATGATTTTTTTTTCGTACAGCATGTTATGTTTACATTTCAGAACAAACAAAAAGCGAATTATATCCACATGGTTTTCGTTCCCGGCAAAAGAAAAACATAAAATTTCCAATTAATACGATAGTTGAAAAGTTCACAGAGTTATAGCTAAAAAGCGATAAAAGAACTAACACTTTCCTCGTTCCCCTTTCTCTATTCTATAATTCGTCCGGCTTACGGGGGCTGATTGATAAATTATACAAAAAATAAAGAAGGAAATTATATTCGACTGTGGCCGAATCTTTTACATCCACCATCTTTAGAAACGTAAGTAAAAGAAAAAAAAAAAAAGAAATCAATAAAATTTCGATATTTTTTAATATTTGGCGAGCTTGGCAAACTTTTCATCACCTTATCTGTTATAGTTGAGAGTAATGAGTTGTTCTCAGCTTGTTGTATTGACCTGACCGACTTAAAACATTTGAATACCAAATGGACGCGACATCTTAATTTTTCGCTCGGACACGGACAGGTAAAAATTCATAGATTGATTTCAAATTTGACGCTGATGGGTATAAAAATTGAACCTTATTGTCATATAAATGTTCGATTTTTATAAGAAGTTGCATATAGGAGGAGATTTGCGAAATTGATCAATTGGGTCCATGTCAAAATCATTATTTTGGATGAATTTTTTTTATAAAATGTTAAAAATTGGAAATTATTGTTATGGAAGCTTTAACTTTTATGAAGATGTCTAGATGCGAGAGGATTCAAAAATATGATCGTATCCCCATCAAGTGTTCCATTTTCATTTATAACGCAAATATATTACTTTTCATAAATACCTATTGAGAAAAGATGCGCATATTTTTTTCGTATAAATACTTATTGAAAATAGTGCCTAGAGTTTGATCAAAAGGGCTTAGATTGGCGAACTTATGTCAATCTAGTGAATTTTATCGAAACATTTTGGAAAAGTACAAGTGAAAATTGCATGGACAGATATATATCAGAGCAACACATGGCCAAATGGAAAGTTGTTTTTTTTCTTCTTTTTTTAAATGACCAATTAATCGGGGGTTATGCCCTAATCGCGTAACACGATCACAGCCAGAAAGAAAAAGAAGTGAAGAAGTGGAATGATATAGGCAGGTATGGCCCCAATCTGTGCTGTGCCTTTACCGGCTGAATACTCATTATAGCCACGCCCTGCGGTTTGAATCCGCAAACACGGATATGTTGGCCACGGCGCTAACCTAGTCGCCTACTCTTGCGAACGCTGGAAAGATTCGTTTAAATTGATTCAGAAAATTTTAAATTAATTGATACAGTAAAACGTGGATCTATTTCAAGCCAATTTCAACTTTAATATACCTCTAGCACATCCGCTGTAGGATATAGAAATCGTAAGGTAATGCAATAATGACAAATAGAATTTCTTGACCGTAATGAAATTGCATTATATTTCATTATAGCTATGGAAATTTTTTAATTATCCTACTAAACGAACGCATGCACATATATTTAAACGTTCAGACGTTAAAAAAAGTTTTGCAGTTTACCCGATCTGGGTGTAATATCGTATAAAATCGTATAAAATATGTGTTTATTTGAAAATTTCAAAAAATTATCTTAACCCGATGTAAAAGTAAACAAGACGCAATAAACATTGCTAGCAACAAATATTTATTGCATTCAATAAAAGCGAATAATATTATTTTAAAAATGATTTCATATACAAATGCCATAAATAAGGAAATAAGCTTCAATTTATTTCAAATTAAATGAATTTATAACAAAGCAAATTATTTTAATAAGGATCGGATTAACTCAATAAAAAAACGTTTAATTAAATTTCATTGAAAGTTAGATAAAAATTTGTATATGTATATGCTCTTAGGAAGCAAGTCTTGAGGTGTCCTTAATACTCGTAGTTACTATCTAAAGCAAGAAAGCATAAAAAATGCAGGTTTAGGAAGACGCTTCGAATCTTTACAGAACCAAAGTTATCTCCTTTCGGTTTTTGAATTTAGATTATCTTTGAATTTTTCGAACAATGAACGATGCCTTAGTTCGATTCATCGAATCAAGGATATATTTTTTCGAATTGTTTTCGATTTGAGGAAAAACGTGCCGCATCATTCATTATCGCAGTCGTTCGGGAAAAAAATGCGTCATATGATTAGTTAGAGTTAGATGCAAAGACAATGTGATTTGATTTATGTGATTCTCCCTCCAGATAAGAGTTTATAAATTATAATAATAATATAAATTTCAATCTATCTGGCACTAGACCGGTAAACATATTTTGATATATTTCCCGATTGATGTCTAGGTCGTACGCATTTCCTAACTGCTATGACCGTGTCTATGACTGTGGACATGTATGCCATTTATTTTTAAAATTAATTTATGAAAATCATTAAAAACACGTTTAGTGTATGTAGTGGAGCTTAGTTTATATGTTTCAATTATTGTGATTGACAAAAAGCTGATAATGGAAATATGATCAAACAATGGAGCATATCGTACGATGGTTCCTTAATCAGGCATAAACGATGTGCAGCTTATTTGCATCTTTGTTGCCTATGTCGATATAAAGTAGCTACGCTTTGCACTGGGTTTAAATCGGCCCTAAAAGCAACTCTAGCTCTTAGCCTTACCAGGTGGCTTAGGCGGCAAATGTGGCAATATTCTTGGACATGTTCTCTCCAAGAATTTTTTCGTTGAGAGTTTGATTTTTTCTCCACATTTGAACCAAATGTTCACAGAGATTAGCGTATAAGACGATTTCATACATTAAGCAAGCCAACAAGAAGAGTGGCTTCCCTTCGATTATTTCGTTAGTTTGTATCTCAAAATGAGTAAACGTGTCGGAATCTTACGAAAAGACATGTGACTTGAGAGAACTCTCAAAGTTTCCAAGGTTTCCGAGAAAATATTGCAAAGATATTTGATCTTTAAGCTGCTTAAGCTGACTTAGACTGGCTAATTAGTTGGTAGAAATCTCGGTCAAATTGAAGTTACCATCCGACGACTTCGGGAATTGACTCTATGAGCTCTTGGTATAAAATTACGGATGCACTTAATATGATGTGTATGCAGGTATTCGGCTTGGAGAGATTTTTTCTTTTAAATCCACCGATTATAGCTTGTACTGGAACTAAACAAGTTTTCTATAAATCGTTGTTTGATAATTAGAAGCAAGCAGTGCTAAAATGGGAAAAGTTTCAATTATTGTTCACAACTTGTTCCTCATTTTTAGTGAAGAATATTTTAAATCTATCCTAGATTTTCTGCTTGAATGTCGCTTAACATAAAATCATCTCTCCGTCTGACGCCTCTCTACATATATAGTTTGAAACCCTGTTGCTTGCGCGCAATTCCAAATAAGTGCCCTCATGAAAGTATATCTATATGAGATAGGTCTATTGGGTCCCAGCTCATATAACGGGTCTTTAGAAGGTCTCATTTTGTGATCAAAATAAAGAAAGGATTGGACTAGGAAATGCAGTGTGTGGCACTTGCTTGCTTTGGATTAAATTACGCGCAATTACATTAAATCTTTAAATCTAATAAACTCCGCGCTACGAGTATAATAATTACAAGGCATTAATAAATCGCGATAGAGGGTTTCCTTTGGTCATAGCTACTGCGATTGCTCACTCGGTAAAAACATACTACTTTTCGATTGGACTCACACCCACTAGGCTGCAGCCATCACCTTTCTATATCGTTCTCTTTCGTGTCTTCTTTCTGATAGCCACTGTGTTACACGAATAGCGGACATTCCCTGAGTGATTGGTCATATTAAAAAAAAAAAAAAAAAAAAAATACATTGAATATTTGGCGACTAAGCTACAAGCCTTGTCTCACTATTTAAGTAGAAAAGGCAGCATCGATTGTTGATTAGTTTACTCTCTCTTAAGCTCTTAAGTCAGAAGCATGCTCCCCGACAATAACTCATCTCTATGGAAATATTAGTTGTAAAGCGAAGAAATGCGAATAAAAGATCGTCAACTTAAGCTTTGAAAAGGATGCTATCGTATTAAAAATAAAAAAGACGATGCCTATCTCACTCAACACAACCAATATTTAAGTTATATAATTCATCGTAACAGTGTTTGCAAGCGCTTGACATACAGTTCCATTTTGACCTACCAAGTTAAGCGTCAGTTGTCAACTTTCTATCTTAAGTTTTGAGAGTGTAAGCTTGCGACCATAAATGGACGCATGGAGAGAGAGATGATCCCGGCTTACTAAAATAAGAATCATATGTCTATCAGAAAACCTTTTATATATATATATATATTTTTTTTTTTTTGAGATCTCTGATGAGCATTTTGGTATGCGTTAAAAGCAGGAGGGCAAAATTTTGGTATTAGCTGCATATCGTTAAATGATCGGCTAATTAATTACGAAAAAATCAATCGCAATTTTCATGTTACTGTTTATTACATTTTTTAACTAAACAATCAACAAAAGAGTCTAAACTAAAACTTAAAATGTATTTAAAAAAGTATTTAAGAATTTTACATTGTAGAGAAATGTATTTATGCGTTTTTTTATTTCTTATTTTTTTTAAATGTGATTTATTTTCCTACATTAAAATCGAATTAATATCACTTAGAATTTGGAAAAATTATTATATTCTATAAGGGCATAGGTCAGAGGTCAGACAATGCTTCAAAAAAAAGCAAAACCAGCATCGCTTTCCTAAATGATTCTTTATTTGAGAACGCGATGCCTTCAAGCAAGTGAAGATTTCGGTTGAAATTTAAAATAAAACCTAAATCACACATAAATCACTTTATGAGGCCAGTTAGTAGATATAAAATATGTTGTAAGCGACTGTCTTGGCATTAAAATAAGCGAAATCGTTTATGTTTTTGCTTACATTTATTTTTTATTTATTTATTTATTTATTTATTTGTTTTTTTTTTTTTTTTTCTGTTATCTTCATGTTCTTCTCCATCATATTCTATGCGTTTTATAAGAGTCCAGTCAAATAGAATAGAAAGAGAATGATAGTGCGTTCGCTTTTATTATGTAGATAATGATTTTTCGAATTTTTTAATGTCGCTATACAAACGCTCAATAATCTTTGCTTGTTCGCTGTATGTTAAATGCGTTAATGATGGCAATGGTAATGAAGGCAATATGAAGCGGCGACAATGATGGCGGGTAAGCGATTTAATAGTTAAATTGCGTACGCTTAATGATGTCAATGTGGATTTAATGGCCGCTTGTTGTTGTTGTTGTTGTTGTTGTTGCTGTTCATGTTGCTGTTGACTAGAAATTGCTGTTACTTTCGGCCCATCACGTAAATGCTCATTAACGTTCATTAGAGGAATTTCTGTTTTATTTTGTCTCATTGTTTGATATTGAAGTGATGTTAGATTCTTGTATGTAAACGAAGGGTGACCCTTGGGTGTTAAGTGTCCGCTAATGGCATCAAGTCGTTGCCACCAATCTGGTTTATTTCGATTGGTTTTCATTTTAAAATCGCCTTCCAAAGCCTGCTTCCATCTATAATAGTTTGTATTCTTTTCCGATTGTTCGTATGATTGTTTCGAGAGATTCTTAAGGGACGAACAACGAGGCATACACTGGCATTTTATTTCCATTTTATTTTGTAATATAAGATTTTTATTAGTCTTTATTGCCTTAGCTTCTTGCTCTGATATTTTCCTGTCAATTAAGTAAATCTTGCGATGATAATATTTTCTCTTATATATAGTTTTTGTTTTATTTTATTTTGTTTATTTATTTATTTATTTTTTTTTTTTTTTGCCAAATTCAAATTCGAACCGTTCTTCCTTTTTTTGTTCTTTTTACTACTTCTGCGAAAGAAAGATCGTATACTGTGCGTTTTCCTTAAACTGAATAAGCTATTTATAGGTGAAAGGTTGCTTGCTCTCTTAGGCGTGTTAAACACATGTTCTCGGCTACGCTCAGGTAATTTACCAATTTTCTGCTTGTAAATCATTCATGAATTTCTAGTCATTTCTGCGATTTCATATAAGAGTTTTGTCCTTGCATTGATGGATACGAGAAAATGCGTTTCTTAATATACACTAAGCTATTGCCATAATCCAATTAGTATTAGTATTGGCTCTCTTCAAAATATATAATATATACCGCTTGGTAGTTTGACGCCAGCTTTGATTGAGGCTAAGCCAACTATAAATGGCCGAGTAAGGCTATATAACTGTAAAAAGGAAGAGGCTTTTACTTAACACTAGACTTGCTACACGCTCCAAGTTAAATGGTAGACGAAGATCGTACTATCAAAATACAAATACATAATCAAGAAGGAAGTTGTCCTTGTGAAATGAAGCGAATCTTAGATAATTATCATCACTTTAACTTTAAGCGAGTTCAACTAAATGACTCCATCAAGCATTTTCAGCAATATATGCTCAAGCTGTCGGTGGGTGGCAATGAGATTGACAAAGTTTCCATAGGCACGGTGAATTAACAATATACGGTATAGATTGCACAGTCCTGACTTAAAGAGCGTCACTAACACGTGGCGGACGTATAGATGTAACCACGTAAACTCCCAACTTTACAATGACCGAGAATATATATATATATATATCCCTGTATGTACAAAGGCATATATCCACTCTTTGAAGAAAAAAGCTCATTCATATCATCCACCAGTTGTTATGTTATTTGCTCATACCTTTAATAAATGTTTGCTCAATATTTTCTATAATTTATTCAACATTACTTATGCTCCTATATGCAAAAGTCATAATTACTTGAGATACATCAACTTTCTATTATGTCAATTATGTTACAATTATTTTTTGTCTTGGTTCAAGCATGTCTGTCCGTCCGTCCGGCTAATTTCTTACAATCTTTAACTTGCTTTTAGTGCATTGGAAAGTTTTGGCCTATGAAGAAAATCTATTGAAAATAGATCCCTTTTTACGATCACTCCGCATAACACAAGCACCTGCTATAAAAAAATGTAATAAAGTCATGTGTGAAAAAGATTTCAACCCCTTCTCAACAGCAAAATTGGTGAAAAATACTTTGCGCCCTTCTTTATATAAGGGTTCTTACAAAATGGCACCCACTTACGATTTTTTTATATGCTATGACGAGAGAAAAAAAAGGCGAAAAATTTTTCCTAGGTGTAGCATATTTAATAGACGGCCATAACCAATTACAATGTCCCAACTTAATTTTTTCCCAATTTTCATGACTTACAAGAAGTTTGAGTTGAGTATTAAGACCAATAAAAAGATAAGTATTTTGTTTTAAGAGTTTTAGGGATTTAATAATAATTAAATGCGCTTTTAAATGATTGAATTTGAAGCTGAGAGGCGACATCAAAAGTCTTGAAAACGGTTTAAATAAACACTCTTCTAGCTTGCAATCATTTAGATAATGTAACAACAAAAAGAGGAGATAGTTGAATCTGAGTAATTGTGTGTGTGTTTGCATATCAAATTGCCAATTAAATTAAAAGTCATAACCATGCCAATTACTTACACGCATATATATATATGTTCAACATTATGTCGAAAGATTTTGCGTTTAAGCACCGCTGCTTACTTGCGTTTATGCTAATTTAGGTTTTCCAAGTTGTTGGTGAAGTGTTAAGGATTGGGAGAAAGGAGTTGAAGAAAAAGGTAATAAGAAGGAATTATAAAACAAAAATTTTCAATAGAGAGCTGGTCGGTCATGCCAACGAGCGTCGTGGATATAACAAAAGGTGTTAACAGAAACAAAGAAAATGTCGAAATCTGGCATTGTAGAGGCACTTGCATTTAAGCAACTGATAAGAGTGGCTTAAATACCAAGAATATCTATAGTTCTTCTTTTTTCCTTTTTTTCTTTTTTGGGTTTGTTTGCATATGACGGTCATATGCTATTGTTGTTTACAAGGATGAATCAGGTACTTGAATGAGATCAAACAGATATCTGTACATATTTATTGCGTTTGGAATTTGCGATTCTTATTGTATTCACGCACAATGCTTAGGCAGACAATAATCGAGAAATTCGCAAATCACAAATGAGGCGAATTTATATTTTAGAAAAGGGTCCTTCAAACTATTCACTAATTAATTTGCACGATCTCTTTAGTGACCTACTCATCAATTATTATCTATTACAAATCTTTCATGTCTTTCATTCAACTTTGATTGTTTTTTCGTACAATTTAGCATTAAATCGGGACATTTAAGTCTCTAAAGAAGCTATGCAAGCTTTTTTATACATAATTGCGGATTGGATGGAAGTTTATCGTCTCGGTCAATAAATGTGTAAATATTTCTTCGCAATTGGTTTATTTTTGAGTATAAAAGTTTTCCATTCTCAATAATAAAAAATTAAATTCCACTGCTATCATGGTAGACGTGTCTATGCTATGGATAAAAAAATGTAATATTTTTTTGTGTGAAAATTTCATGCATTTAAAGATTTTGTATTTGCAACCTGTTGCTTTTAATATTTCGCAAACAACAAACGCACTACCAGTTCTTGCTGCCTTGAAAATGAATTAAATAGAAATTAAATTAGGTAAGAACTAACTGTAAGAAAAAAAAAATTCCTTTAATTGAAATGTTTGCAGTAAACGAAATTTAGATAGAAAAAAGTTACAACTTTATAGTTAGACAAGTCCGCCCACTAAACGCTTTATATCACTACTCCTCGAACAGTACTTTATCTATTTTCGTGATGATATATGAAGAGGGTGTACTTTTTTCTTGAGCACCTTTATACGAAAGCAAGTTGAAAAAATGGAACTATGCAGTCCAAGCTTGCCGCAGTACAATTTTATATATTGAATCGTAACTTTGTTACCCTATAAGGCTTCATTCTTTTTTCTCAATTCTGTTTTGATCAAATTGTCAAAGCAATTCGGGCAATGTAGGAATCAGTCATATCTTCGGGAAGACGATATTCCAATTTGCTTAACAAAGTCAAAAATTCACCGCCACGATAATCAGATACTAAAAGAAAACAAAAACACATAACAGGTAAACAATAAACAAAACAAATAATAAAAACTACTACGATCTACAGGTCAATAAAATCCGGTTGCATTTTGAAAAGCATAAGACAAACTTGTAATCCATTGACGAGCATTGACCGTAAACTAAAACAGCACGTTTCTCTCGCAAAGAAGCTGCTTGGAAATGTTTCATTTCTCGTTTCCATTTATTTCGTAGCATTGCTTATCTCAGCGCTATTCATACGTACCGTACACGCTTCAGTAGAGACACCGCAGCCTATCACCATCTTAATAAATGTAATCTTCTTCAAAAAATCACTTAAGCTTATTCTTACAGTTATCGTTTTCACCAAGCCAGCGACAGGTTCTGATCGTTTTATTCATCAATTTTAATAAAATTTGAAGCTATTTTTCCCTTTCTTTAAGATGAGTTACGGTACTCATCATATAACAATGGAAGATCATCTAATAGAGCTTTGGAAGATGTGGCTATACCGTGATTCATCGTCTGCATCAACATGTCTTGCAACGGACGCGAGAACTTGTAAACGTTTGTATGGAAGTTTCTTTTAGTAAGTCTACGCTACAACAATACCAAGTATTCGGTTATAAATTTGTTGTAAATATTAAATAAAAAGAAGAACAACTGAATAACACTTCTACGCCATGATCTTGCAAATGATAAAAAAAAACCGTAAATGGGAAAGCTGGTGAGATAGAAATTCCCGGATAAGCGATTAGACTATTTCGTCTACCAACCTTTTTGGGACAACTAGGTCACATTTATTCAATATATCTATAACTATTAATTTTCAATGATTTCATAGATGGACTTGTTTTTTTTTTTTATATATATATATATAAAATCTTCTATAACATAGGACGTGACATATGAAGTGAGCATAAAAATGTCACGATCCCGTCTAATTTCAATAGTGTGTGCTTTTAAAGGCGAAACGTGGAGGTGTACAAGATTTTATCAAGATGCCTGAAAAATTCCGATCTATAGGTTGGACGCAAAAATATATCTGCACAAATATCATATTGGCAGGCAGATAGACTTGCTCATCTATAGACGCTTAATTTTCGTTTTATCCCCTTGAAATTCTCCATTATACACAGCACTTGTCTGCAATCTTCGGACAATCATAGTAGATTTTCAGAGATTTTCAAATTAACCTTTTTGTGACTGCTACAATAGTCGACCTCTTGTCGGCATTGAAGTCATTTAATCCGAATTTTATATCTAACACATAGTTCTCCCAATTTCGGAATTCCATCGATAATGAATTGGTATAACGATTCGATTTAAGGAACGATTGTCTGTTTTCTATAACCATTCTGCGTACAGGATTCGTCATTTATTAAACCTTCTTCTGCGACAACAAAGAAATCCAACTGTCTGCTTAGTACATATTGTTTGCTGAGAAAACGAGGTTACTTAATGCACTTATCATCTGGCTTTGAAATTCTTTATCGTCTTTAAATGTTTTTTTTTTATAAGCAATGTTTTCTCTCTTTACCATTTTCAATATTTCCGATGTAAAAACAAAAGAAAAGAAAAGAAAACTTTCTTATACCCATTATCATAGGTTGTTCGTAGAATATTCGTTTTATCAAAACATTTGCACCAACACTTAGAGGGATGTTCCAAAGATCCTACAAAAATATATATATATCTGATTGGATATTAAATTCCGATTCTAGGCGTAATTCTCCATCCGTCCATCCATTCAAAACTATAGGTTTCTGCGTATGCCTGAAAAATTTACGATATTGACTTTAAATTCGACAAACACACGAAAACTGCTTAAAGACTGATTGATTTAACCTGAGAATCCTTTATTTATTAAAAGGTAAAAAAACAGGACCGCGATGAATAATCTACGTCTGCTACCACAGTATCGGCCACGTTTACCCAAGAGATAATGGAGCAATAAAATTTCATCTTTTTTTAAGGTTTTTTTTTTTTTTTTTTTTTTCAAAAAATAAAAATCATAAATGCAAAAGATTCGACCATAGCCGAATATTATTTTGTTACGTTTTACTTTATGCCGTTGTCTACACATAAACTTATTGACAAATTGAATTAAAGTTTCGTTTGTGTGTTTATATGAAAAATGAGACTTTAAAATGTCGTACACTATGAAGTTCTCTTTACTGCATTAGTAAACGTTTCAGTAAGTGTACGTGTGTTTATGTATAGAATAAACACTGGCCATTATTGTTATCGGCAAGTTTATGGATTTTGTCACTCTTTCTTTGAAAAGTGCATTGACTCGATTCTCATATAATTATTGATAATGTCATTAAGAATTTCTATGAATGGCAGATGCGTTGATTTGAATTGTAACGGTTTTTCGTTCGCGGCACTTTTTACGCCCCCACCGAAACAATCAATTCATCTATTGCAAGCAAAGTTTAACTGAAAGATTATTTCTTGAATAAGTTCAGTTAAATGTCTACCAACATAATATGACTTAATGTCCTCGGACACATAAAATCGCCAATTTATTTTCGATAAACGTACAAACATTAACACTAACATCATGGTGTTAACGAAATTCATCCTCAATTATTTCTAATGAGGGTAACTAAAAATTGTTGTTTTCATGCATAGCCGCAGAATAAATGGGTCTGCGACATGACACTCGTATGCCAACCGAAAAAAATGAGCAAAATACTGACTAATGATGCTTTTAATAAAATCCCTACTTAAACGTACATAGGCTAAAGCTAGTAATTGGAAAACGTTGACCATTAAATACTCTACATTGCTTTGCTTAATCCTTGCTAAAGTTAAGAATTAAAATTAGAAATTCTACAAAGTGATGAAAAATTAAAAAAAGCTATATATGGGAGTCGGTCCAAACCCTAAAACGATATCTTCCTTTTCTTCTCATCAAATAACTTATTATTGTATTTACCTTATATAACTTCAGAAATGAATGATGATAGCCTACGGAGGTAGGTAAGCATTGTTTAAAGCAACTAACTGTCTTTGCTAAGCTATGGTTTGCCGCAAACTAATTAAGCAATGAAGAAATTAATTATAAAAATCAAAAAAAATTTCTCTCACTTCACTCTACCCCTTCCTCATTACATCATTTTTCATATCATTTTTGGGTATTGTTGCAAGTGTTAATACAACACGGCAGAACAAATTTGCAAGGCAGGTATGTACGGGCGGGAGGGAGATTGAGAGAGCGAGAGAGAGAGAGAGAGATAGAGAGAGATATTATCCCATAATGTCCTAAATATTATCCCGTTTAAATATAAAATTCTTAGCTTCGGGTTTCGAACTCGAAGTTTCGGCCATCAACGGTGAACCGTCTATCAACTGCACTAACATGAATAATATACGTTTGTCAGATTATTTTTATATTATTATTATTATTATTATTATTATTAATTTCGCCAGAGAAATAAATTCTAAGACTAAATTCTTAAAAGCACTAGCATCTAAGGCTATCGGCTTTTATTAAAAACTCTACCGCACTTGAGATTCGAACCCACGACCATTGACTTGCTAGTCGACATTCCTCGTCTTCGTCTACTCAGGCGGATATATTTTTATATTTTGCAATTTGTTTGCAAAAAATTACTAACCAAATATTCTATTTACAAAGGATTTGTTCATGTTGATCTGTCCGCCGTAGAGTCTAGTAGTTAGGACCGGACCCTCCTCGTCCCGCCAATAAACCATATAAACTGTACTATCTATTTCCATATGCTCTCGCAATTGAAGCAAGACATCGTCATTTTTTTTTTTTTTTTTTTTTTTTTATAACAACGTATGATTTTATTTATTATTTATGGTTCTTTTTTCTACTTTTATTCTATTGATCGTAACAGAATCTATCTATGGCTGGTCCACAATATGTCAGCGCACCAAATTTCATCGGAATTTCTCGAAAGTTCCGATTCGTACTCTCAATGTACAAATAAATGAACAAACTGACAGAGTGACATGATTATTTAATATTGTAAAAAAAATTAATTTATCTCAAGTCCAGTTTAATATATGCTTATCATAACTGCTGCATAGTGGCACCGATATACCACATTGGTAAAATAATCGTAAAAAATTCAATGAATTTGATAATTAATAATAATTATAGTATTTTTTCCTTTGATATTTGCCTTTTGTCAAACAAACTTGAAAGTTTGTAAATTGTCCGTTCGATGTGATTATTGTGGCGATTGTTGTTAAAAATGACCGGAAAATGGCTGGACTTTGATCACAAACTAAAATGGCGCAAATTAAGGCTTAGATGTAAAATAATGCATCTACTCGTGGCTACGGCACTACTTTTCTGATATAAACAACTATGTATATCAAGGTTGTAATCTATCTTCTCCTATATCATTCATTATTCGTGTCCTTCTCATTGCATTAATTATGTGAAAATTATAAAATTTCGTATGCCACTAATTATTTTCGTTTCTATCATTATTCCTTTGTTTCCCTTATGATACAGAAATATGTATATCTCTCTATATAGATTAGAAATATTTGCACATTGTTGTTCCAAAAAATTGCATTAATCTCGTCTTTTATCAGTTGATAAATTAAAATGTATATTTAAATAGAAGGATTGAATAAATTTTTCAACGTCTTTCAAGAGTGAGAATTATTAAATGCTTGAATGAAATTTTTCTTATCACATTTTATTTGCTTTCGTGTTTCAACTTTGCTTGTTTTACATCTTCAATCAATCGGATAAAATTCTTTCGAAGTTAAAGTGAAGACTTGGCTTGTTATGGCTTGGCAGCTTATGTTTATCAATGGACAAAGTGATTAAAGGTTTGTTTAGGCAGGAGTGTACTGGCTTTACTGGAAATGTCATTAACGTATAATAAGCACATAATTGATTAAAGATTTGAACAAAGAGGAATTGTTTGGAATTGAGGACGAAATGTCCACAATATGGTGCAAATCTCGATAAAAGTCAATCAGGTATTGCTTAATGGCTCTCCTTCAACAAATGTCATCAACTAATTAAAGCTAACTTTCTAGATTGCATCAAACGACAAGTCATACTTTTATTGATGAAAATTTCAGTTAAGCGGGGCATGGGAACAGCTGAATTAAAGCTTGATTGCATCTTAAACTGACTCCAGCAGGAATGGAATAATTTAAATGAGATTAGTGCGCTTAGGAGTAACGCCAATGTAAACAATAATGAAAGGAAAACAAAATCGAATTAAAGTCAGTTTTTCCTAGCATTTCCTTTTAAATTCCGGACTTAAACTTCCGGACAACGGTTGCTCTTGTTACGCCAACAACAATTCATCAATAAAATGTATATGTACAGAAAGATGTTAAAACCAATGATAAAATGCTTTCGCGTATGTGCACTGCAATCACATCTATAAATATAACAGTATTAATGTCTGGAAAGGGAATCATCCTTCTACTACTAATGCTATGCGATACATGTACATAAGCAAGCAAGCATGGTGACACGATAACAGCAAGAACATAATGCTTTAACACGAGATACATTGCACTCTCAGATTGCTATTTATTTAACTATGTTTAAGATTTAATGAATACATCATAAGGGAACTTTATGGCGATACCTATTGCTGCTCATCGGTTATAGTTATGATTAACTGTTTCTTTCGATCATATTAAGTTAATTGACATATATTAGAATTCGTTTCAATGCAAAATCATTTTTTTTCATTTAAAAATTTTTCCAAATGTGAGGATCGAAGACGCGAACTGAAGGGGTCCGAATTTATTAGAAACTAATTTTCTTGCCAAAAATTTTATTTTCGTCATTAAATGTTGAAAACGGCTTATTATTAATTAAGAACGTCGAAGTGGACTAGGTTTTCGCATCACAGAGCTACGTGATATAAACACATAAAAATTAGATCTGTTTTTCCATGTTAAGAATACAAGAGAGAGTTGGTCCAAATTGATTTATATATATATTTTTCACATAAATATTGCTCCATTTAGTTTCATATAACCACGAAAACTTCGTCTGCAGTGCGCTATAAGAGGTTTAGGACGTGAAATCGTGATGTAAGGGGCAAAATTGCCTTCTTCTTAGCAGGAAATTGATGGTTATTTCCAATCAACCTATTCGAACATGGTTGTTACGCATGTTTGCATATATATAACGGTATCATACCATATTTTCGCTCCTAGAAGTCCTGAAGTGCACTTCGATTTCTTGCAATATTACATATAGAAGGAAGAAAACCAAAAAAAAAAAAAAAAAGACTCCTCAAGTATTGTTCACGTGTGTGTACTCATTTACAAAGCAAAGTGTTGCCGATATTAACTAAAAATCAGCTAAAATATTACATAAAAAATTTTTACTAAAATCATATAAAAAAAAATTTTTTTGCAAGTAAATATAAATTTTAGTAGAAAAAATTATATAAGATATAGCAAAAATTTGAGTCCAGTCGGTCCAGCACTTGCGAATTTGTAGTTTGAATTACAAGAAAAGACAGTCGCGCATTGATCGCTAGTTAATTCTATCTGGAAGAGATCCGCAATACTTCAATAAAATTATTGCATCGGTTGCACGGAAATCGTGTCAACCGAATTCAAAAACTGAGCTCTGAATAAGTCATTATAGCTAAAACAGCAATGAGGGATTTGCTTCGATTAGCTTCAAATTTTGCTAAGATATTCCTGAAATGTTGGGTGATCGAATTTAAAGAATTTAAAAAAAAAAAAACAAATGAAAAGTTAAATTCGGTCAGGACCGAATCTTTTATACCCATCGCTGTCTACCACAAAAAAAGACAAAAGAAGTAGAAAAACAAAATTTTTATGCTCTCTAATATGGAGTGGACGCAGCTGATAAAAGTTTTTGTCGTATAGGTATGTGGGCGTTGTAAGCGTGTAGCACAGATAGACAGACGGACATGCTTAAATTGCTTTAATATTTGATGCTGATCACGAATGTATATACTTTGTGAGGTGAATACATAAAAATACATTTATTTGTAATTTAAGTAAGTAGTAGTTTAACTCGAAAATTCAAATTTTGAACGACCCTTAAAATATCTCTCGTATTATCCCTTAAGCTTGCGATGCTTACGTTTCAAATCCTATTGATTAGAAAGAGGAAAATACTTTTCAACAAAATAACCGAATCGTACAATTAGGCAGAAGGCAGAGTGAAGGCAAATTCGCCTGATTCTGGTATAAGGGGACCGACCGTTTCGGGAACTATCATCGGCTTAATAAATGAATAAATGAATAAAT
>NW_023998414.1:26981021-27005043 GCF_014805625.2 Glossina fuscipes | reverse complement strand
AATGTCACTCATACGCAATGTATTGTTTATTAAATAAAACACATGCAATAAATTGACTGTAGCAGCTACTCAGCGGGGCTATATAAGGTTTTTCCCTAAAGGGCAATTTGATGTTATCGTGTCTGCTTTTATGCGAAGTTAAAACAAATTATTGTTCTCGAAAAGTTTATAATTCGAATAACAAAGATAACATTTCGCAAATAAGTGAGAAATAGAGATAAAGTCTTTCACAATATGCTTTGTACGCGAACCGTGTGTGTGAAGCATATTTTCTATTTTGTTTTTTTTTTAGAAATTCCTATTTAAATAGAGAAATGAAAGCCATTCGAAATTGTCAGTTTTTCTTCTTTTTTTTTTTTTTTAAATGAAGTTTTTTTTTGTTTATGAAAAGTTGATAAATCCAACCGCAAAAACGAAAATGAGAATAATAACAGCGAAAATTGTACACATATACATAGTTTGGCTATCGCTAACAAGAGACTTAAAAATGGAAATTTGGTCAAGGCTTTCGGTTTAATACGTACTTTTTTTTTTTTCATATAAAAGTTAAATTTATCATAGTTTACTGCATCGCAATGGAAGCATATACTGACGTGTAATAATTTTCGACTTGTTAGCTGAACTTAATTAAAACTATTATTAAAACTTATCCAAATGCCGTAAATGCAGTAAAAGAAGTTCAGTATAATATATAGTAAACTCAAACATTTACTGTATGTTGAAAAAATGTATACAACAACAAGCATTAACATGATAATTGCAATTGTGTGCAATTGTGATGTATGATGGTGAACTCTGGCCTTTTTTTTTACTCGTGTAATAAACTAATGAACTTGAAAAGTGAGTCCAATTATATTCGAATTGAGGCAAATTTTTCGAACGCCACAATCGTACATCACGAATTACTTGAAGAGGTTATAGTTGGACAATAACGGTCATTAGATATCCTACACGGAATTTATAACGTATTGTCATAGAAATGCTTACTTTTCATGTAAAAGCCTTACACGTTATAGAGTAGGGTCCGAAAAATGTACCTCTGTAGTTCAAACTTCCGACCACGAGTTTATATGCATTATCTTGTGGACTAGCCTTCATCTTAAAATACTACAAATTAAATTCTTTTGCTTTTGCTTTCCCATCTTCTGATAATCGGTCTTTGTCGCCTTACATACATGTAATACACATATAGGATCCCTCCCCTGATTGGCTAATCGGACATAAGAAGACTGTATATATAAAAGTTTACTTTTCGTGAATACCATTTTGCAAATACAGACCTTTGCGACTAAAATTGATCATCGTACGATGAAAGGGAATGAACAAAATAATATGGACATGATGCGACATAGTGCTTCCGTGCAAATGAGGCGACGCTTACGTATTGCACAACTTTCGTGCCAAGCCGCGTATGTTATATTTCAGCTTTTTCTACGACTGTTAAAGCAAGCGATCGGTGAAGTCTATGATCTCTCAGACTTCGTAGGAGGACAAATCATTGATGCATGGTTAGCGTTGACATTGTTTCCCACTGACGGACGGGTTATATATGAAGAATTCCGAAACAAGGCTACGAGCCGGACTGCCTGCTGAATACAGTCAACAATTATGGAGGTCTCCATTATTAACTAGGCGGTTATACCCTAGTCAGCTGGCCCACTCGTTCGCGTCAGTGGCCGGGCCAAGGCGAATGAATATCTCGACATACTCAAGGATTAAGTTCTTCCCATGGTTAGCATATTGCTGCCAAATGCGAGATGATAACGCGCACACAATCACATAGCCAAAAAGGTTCAATCTTGATTTGACGACCATCCCTTTCCGGGCCAGCACAATCGCTAGATTTCAACATGATTGAACGGTGATAGGGAGTTTAGAGGGGAGAGATAGGGAGCCGGAAGTGACGAGCAGATTTTCATCTTGAACATCATTGAAGCTATCGGTGGAGGTTTTTTGTATAAGAATGGGACAAAATTCCGTGAGAAACTATTCAAACACTTTACGAAGCAAATAATTGGATCTGTTCTACAAGGAAATCGTGATCCAAGATCTTATTAGTAAACCAGGTATTCATATTATTTTATCCATCTCATCTTTATGTTAAATAACTATCTTGTTTCAAACGTCATCGTAGTAGAACTAAGTTCATGTTATCATACAAAGGTTTATTTTTTATAAAAAAAAAAAAAAATGTATACGAAACGCGATTGAAAATATAGTTTAATCCGATTCCGATTATTCATAATAAATTCATATGTCAAGTCACTATATTGGGCGCACTTTCATAAAGAAATTTCAATATTGACTTCTTGTTGCACGACAAACACTTTGTTCCTCCAAAAGGAAGCGTCTCTGTCTTTCAAATTTTCCATTTCTCGCTTTTATTGCACTAAAATGCCAGTCTCCCCCGATACTCGAACGAAATTGCATAGACAGCGATCAGGCAGATAGACAGGACAGACCTGCCTAAGTTGCTTCAAGAAATGATTTTGAATCGATTGGTTTAACAAAATGCGAGTTTACCCCGATTTCAGTGGTTTTTAGGGATTTTGAACTGCATATATTTACAGACCAGAAGACAGATGAGTGAAGGGGGGGAACGAATGATGGTAACGAAATCACGTCGATCCCTTAATCAATCATTAATGCTTGCAGCAAATGAATGTTATAAACGAAACAAAGTAATTTTATTCATATATTTTCTTTCAGCGGCTATGGAATGTACATATATTTAACCCGCATCCACTCAATACAAACTTTATGAACTTAGCAGATACGCTCTTGATTATGGAAAAATGATTTGCATAAACTGTTTATAAAAACATGTGTGTTTGCGTATGAAATTTAATAGCTATAGACAAGTGCGCTTGACATAAAACATATAGCAGTCAACGGATTGCAATCAATTTTATACGAACATTTAACATTCTTTTTAAAATGATTTACGCCCTGATCTGATGGTTATCCGTGACAGATCACAAATTCGAAAAAATACTTTTTAATATTTTTTTTTAATTTTCGCTCGAATTTATTTGATGATTTTTGTCGAGCGAAATATTTTTTCTGAAAAATTCATATATGAACATAATTGATTTCGATATTGCGATTGGCTGATCTGATGTTTGCCTATGTAAAATTGTGTTCAATCTGCAGGTCGCAACTTTTACGATTAATCGAAGTTCCCGTTACTGCAAAAATTAGTTAAAGTAAATTCTAAATGCAGTAAATCGAGCGAAGGTATCAATATATCATCATGTCTTAATAGACGTAAACTATGGCCACATGTGAGCATCTGTACTTGTTAACATGTGTTATATTCATAAAAAGTAGTTCGATATTTTTGTTACAAAATTTTCCAGTTATTTCCTGTAAAGGATAACATTTTCTAAATTACTATATCGTAGATCGTGTGTGTGTGTGTGTGTGTGTGTGTGTGTGTGTGTGTGTGTGTGTATGTGCCTGTGTGTAAAAAAATTTAGTTTGCCTTTATAGTTGTAGACGTTATGTGAGTGAGTTAGGGTATGCGAGCTTCTCATCACCGCATGTAGTTAACTGACAGTGTGCGGTGGAAAAGTTTACGGTAAATATTCAAACTTTTTTCAATCATGAATTTTAAATTATTCTTTTTCAGTTGATTTAATGCTTTTGTTGAACTAACTCACAAGAGATATAAATGATGAGAAGTTATTCAATCAAATAAAACTTTTCATAAATCTATGGCTTTTCTTCTTTTTTTTTTTAATGAAACCTATCAGTTTTGTTTTCTTATTGCGAAAAAGCAAATTAAAAGTTATAGGCAAGCAAGGTTGACAATTATGCTTCTGTAACATTTTGACCAACAACATTCTTCAAAAATTATGCCTCGTTATGATGTCAAAGGCATTTTACAAAAACTTTGCTTAACATGGGTTGGAAAAATAAATCTAATGCATCGGTCAATAAGTCTCAGATTATTTTCTTGTAGCAAAATTCTACTTTATTCGTTATTAAGAAAGCAATTCACTCACTGTTCGTTACCCTTGTTTAGAGAACTTGTTTATGCAAAAGCAATCTTGGATCAACAAGGGAAGTTGGAATTTTACATTGTCTTGAAAATGGCAAAAGTAGCGTCATCAAGTCCACTGCAGTTCGTGGACAACAACAATTGAAATAAAATGAAATGATACTGACACTGTTGCCAACTTTTTAAAATAATAGGAATTTTTTTTTTTTTTTTTTTTTAAGACAAGATCTATGTATTTGTCCCGTACTGCTGCAAAGTCTCATTTCTAATAATCGACCTAAACTAAGCAAGAAAAGATGTCAATAAAGATGGTATGCTCTCGTAAGGGCATAATGTATGTAATTTTGAACGACTTTATTTGCAAAGATATCAATTTCGGATAATAATACGGTGTGTTTGTTCAAGATGGCGTAGCATTCTCATAGAATACCGTAAATTAAATTTTGTTGCCATATAAAGAAAGGTTTATTTGGAATAAGAACGTCGACATGAAAGAGCGTTCGAAAAATGTTCTTTTTATTTTTATTTACTATGGCAAAATATAATTTTTGTTCACAAAATGCAATTTGGTGTTTTGTACAATGACTTTGCTAAAATAGAATTTTAATGCCCTTTGGACCAAAATATGAATGTGTATTAAATTGCATTAGAATATCTTGATTATATCAGACAGATGGACGGACAAGAATTGAAATCGATGTTGGTACAATTTCGCAAATTATTACGTTAAGGTATATTTATGTCAAGTCTTTCCAGATGTTGCGAACATTCGCAGAAACTTTATATTACGATTGTATCACAAGTGTTTTAAGATTAAAAATATTTATCCTTTTCCTCTATAGAATTGTACACGAAACAATTGTGAAATTAAAATTGAATAAATCTTATCCAGACTTGTTGAAACTTATGTTGTTAGTTGTTAGTTGTTAGCTGTTTGAACACCTGCTATTAACAAAAATCATTTAACGCCAACAATTAGTTAAATATTAAAATATTCTTAGCCGGTTGGAGAGAAATATAATCACATTGGGATTATATAAGCGATTGCAATCTCGTCCCTGTCTTAAGCAACTTTGACTTATTACTTATTATGCACATAACTGAAAGCTAATAAATGAATGCTACTCTAAAATTACAAGTTGATGACAGCATCTCTCTCTTATATGAAGCGCTTTGAAGCGCTTTGAATAGCATCATAATTTATTAAGAAGCGTCAAAGGTCAAAGCTCAAAGGTGTAAAAACTGTATTGGACTTCTTTATTGCCATCTGATTGCAACCTTTGTCTAATTACTTTACCTTGTTGTGTAAATTTGTTTATATCAAGAAATAAAATCAAAAAGTTAATTTAAGTAAATACATTTTAAAAAACTTCATAAGAATTTAAAAAAATTTTTACACACATTTATATGCACATTTTACAACGAAATCGACCCAATGGTATGCATATGTATATAAGTATAGCGTGCTTTAAAAACTTGTTTTTATCTATTGCGAATAGAATGACAAACTTAGCAAAGCTTATTCTCTCACTTATATACAAATGCATATAATAAAGGACCCAAAGGCAAAAGATAAAGAGTGTGAAACTTTAAAATTGTTTATAAAAACTGGCATAGATAATACATTACTACTGCAAGTGTTTGAAGATTAACGCGAATTTTGCAACACAAACATTTTTCATAAAATCATTCCTTTTTTTTTTTTTTTGGTGCGAGGTAAACTTTTCAAAAAGAAAAGGAAAAATGCTACGAATGCATATGTAAATCGTTTGTTTATAATAACCAAAGTAGGATTTCTATCGCATTAATTATCGAATTTGTTCGCAGATTTGCTGAGAAATTCCTGACATTAAAGATTTGATGTGACAGATAGGCTTCGCTGTGCCAGTAGGGAAGTAAATGGACCGTAGCCATGCGTCTTGTGCAGGCATTTTAAAAGCAGAATCGCCCCCGATTGTATTAATGCTTTTGCAAAAGGTACCTAAGGCATTATATTTATTCCATGTAGTATCGCGCATCCCGCTTCAACTCTAAGGAGAATTGTATCTTGCATTTATGAGCTTAGGTTTGAAATTCAGTGAAATGATTTCGCAGTTTCACTCTCAATAATTCAAAATCTACTCATCTGTGTTGCTTGTGCAATAATTGTGCCGGTGGTCTTATCATGCAATTTTTGTGTGCTTTAGTTCGTCGTGTCATGTTGTGCGTTGATCGCTTTGTTTTAAATGCGTAGTCTTTCTGAAGGCTGGCAGAAAACAGAAGAGAATTTACGTTCATGAATATCAAGCGATTATTAGCTTTTGCATTGATCGATTTATTCATATTCATAATATATATTTGAACTAGTGTTTAGAGAAAAGAGGGATCGCCGGGGCAATCCAAACGTTTGATTTTATCAAAAATTTTCATTCGTAAATTCATTAAAAACTTTAACATTTATATATATGTATATATATAAGTATGTAAGAATGGAATGAATGGATGGTGGCAGCTTTTCATTAGGGAACAAAGGAACAAGAAGAGGTAAGAAAAGTAAGCAAGTAGTATATATATATATATATATACATATATATAAAAAAAGGAAGTTAACCTTAACTATAAGAAATCTCTTTTTTAGTTCTACCCTAGTATCTTTATGTATGTATTGAGTTTAAAAAATTTCCAAAAAATACTTTCAAGTCATTAGACCAATGAAAATAAAATATTCTACTGCCCAATTTAACACAGCACGTTTGAACTCTTGATTGTATTTTTAAGATGATTGTATTTATTTTATACTCATGCTATCGTCTCTAATATCCTTTTTCAATTTATTTTGACATTTGTTATTCCAACCAAAAGGTTTTCATTTCAAGTGTTTCAATGTAGAAGAGAGAATCCATGAAAGGATAAATTGCCTGAATACAATATTACTCTTTTTGACCGCAATCAATTTTATCCTATATCGGTAAATAAGCAACGAACTTATTTATGACTTTTATTAATAAAAACTTGATAAAGTCATTATCAGCTTCGGTAAGTCTGCCGATAAATAAGTTAAATGAAATACAAAGTGCAAACTATCCCAATTAATTGTAAGGTGGTGATATATATATTTTGCTTCTTAAAGGTTGATATCATTTTGGGGTGCTTTCACTTGCTACTCCTGCTGACTTAAATGATCTCTTAAAGAATCCCATATATCTTACTTACACTCGTCATGCCATTTATTGCGGCCTAGAATAGCAAATTTTCGACACATACTCGTATAGCTCTAGATTAAAGATGCGGGATAACTTGTCATGTATAAAACTTTGTTTGTTGGTGAAATAGAATCGATTCTATGGCCAATTATCGACCAATTAGAAGCAATCAAAAAAAGAAAATTAAAAACAAAGCGATTTTTATTTCCTTAAACCATTTGTAGTACAATGTGAAAATTTTACAGATAAACAGTTTATAAGAAGCAAAAGGGCTTAAGGTATGGGTCGTCTATCTTATCGATCGAAATCAGAAATTGATTCTGAATCGATCTACCTCGGTCTGTCGAGCTACGCTTCGCAAATTTTTGAGATATTTTCATAAAATTTGTTCCACCGACATGGGCTATTGAAACCGGTTCGGGTCGGACTACTTTCTCGACCATTTCGAATAGTTGTTCTATAAATAATTGTAGGGTGTTGTATGCCGTGTGTGTCATCCATCACCAGAGTGTTTGCGTTTATTGTACGTGCTTTTTTAATTGTTTTAACCCTTAGAAAAGGCATCAAAAGAAATGAAAAGGTTATGTTCTTATCTTAGATCCTGGCTCCCGTAGACCTTTACATTTGCTTTTACATTATTTAACTTGATTCATCATTCCCCCGTAAATTTGCGATATAAAATCCATAAATTGTGGAAAATTTTTGCGTAACGTATCGTTTAAGTGATTTCTTTCAGATGCGACCATTTCAAGCAGGATTGTCCAACCTACGGGCCTTTGACTTTTCTTTCATTTAACTCTATAGAGTAGATAAGTCTTTTTATAATCTATAATAGCACGTTTAATCAAAGACTGGGAGAATGTGAATGAATATGTCAATGTCTGGTCAAAGTTTCAATTTTTTGATTCAATTAAAATTCGAATAATGCAGAGACAGTCTATGCCTAAATACATTCAGAAATTGATTCCTACCAAGCAAACGCATCATCATTAGATATGTTATGTAATTCATGTTACTTATGATCCATACTTTTTGAATGTTATAAATCAAATAATTGAAGACTATGAACATCTCATTGTCTTTAATGGCATAAGTAATAAAAATATGGTTTTAACTTCTTAATTAATTTTTTCATTAAATTGCATTAACGTTAAGTAGATTATACGTGTGATTAAAAGAAAACTTTTGTGTAATTCAAATGCGGCCTCTCGCAGCTACGACAAGGTTAGACAACCTTGATTTAAGGGTTAATCAAATATTTATTAATAAATGTATAGAAAAACTTTTACTTGCACAAAGAAATGAAAATTCAATTCAATGTTTGTGCAAAGTCACGTTATACTGCAGCAAATGTATTTTTTAATAGCTAAAGTTTTCTACGCAACAATATTGACTTAAAATTTGTTATTTAATCGTATAGCAAAAATGCAAGCAAACGAAGCTTGTATGTGCACGTATACCATCCATGACTTACGTTACTAATAGTTTAGTGATGGTGACTTTGAAAATCTTCAAAGAAAAATAAGAAAAAAAAATAAAAAAAATTTAAAAACGTTATGAGCGCTTTTAGATGAGAGATTGAACCGAACTCGTTTGTATGGTACGGTAGAAGTATTTTGCTCCCCGCCACTCTATGATCGGAAAAATTGAAAACATTTCTACATACTTTCTATTTGTACTCTAAAATAATTTGCTTATGTTCGTGGTAGCTTCGATTTCGCAATTCTCAAGGCGTATGAGTGAAATCAATAAATCCCTTGTGTCTTAATGTCTTTTGCCAAATAGCGTTGGATATAAAAAAAAAAAAAACAAAAATTGATTTACTAGACATTGTATGAACCGATTCAGGATAATGTATCCTATCGTATTTGAAGCAACGAATCTTTATCTCTGATATTAAGCAAGGCGACCGTTACAGTCATTGAAAAGTAAACAGGTTACTTGTCGATGTGAGGATATGATTATCACGCTTTCACGCTCGGAATGCTGTACGTGAAATAAAAGATGGGAAAACTCCATCGACAACGAATCTTTAACTCAAACTAACGAACTCAGGATAAGACGAGATCTGAACTGTTCTTTGAGTCTAGAGAAAAAAAAAAGTGACTTCACAGACATAGACATGCCAATGCGTTGTAGAGGAGACCTCTAACATCGTCGCTTCCAATTTTAAACACTTGATCTTCAAACTATCTTGTCAAAGGCGCGATTTACACTATTGTTTGCCAAAAGTCATTTAAGTTTTAAAGAAAAAACATTATCGCTTGCATACTGATACATACTTATAGGGATATGGATAATAATACTATTTTTCAATAATAGGTTCCATTGTCAATTGCGAATTCTCAAAGACTCAGTCCTTCTTTCTCTATTTCAAATTCGAAGAACAGAAGCAAACTGAAGCCCACTTACTTTCCTTTCAATTTCTTTAAGCGTATTGTCAGCGGTACTTACGCGGTATTAAGACGTATTAAGAGAGAAAAATAAGGACGAATAGAAAAAGGATCAATTATTGTTGAAAGTGTTTCGAACAACGTATCAAAAATTTTGATATTAAAGTAAGTAAGAAATATAGAACTGGCCCCTGAGATGCACTTTTACTTTTAAACACATGAGCAGCTGATTATGTAAGAATCACGACTACCAACTTAGTGCTCGCAGACTTACATCTTATTGCGGTAGAGTTTACTTTGGTTGTAGCTATAGTAAGTGCATCGTCGGTCAAGGCATAACACTTGCCGATTAAGCATATACCGACTAGGCTGCGGCCACTTCCGCTTAGCTCACTTCTGTATGATCGTCTCCATATTACACAAATCGGAGACATCTCCCGAGTAATTGGTCGTTAGATATTGTTCGTACCACTGTACGCCTTGAGTTCGTTGTCGGCTTTTGTTGGAGGTTTTGTATTACCTGCAACATGAGACATAGGCTTATCGCTAAGGGTTTTTAGAATCTAAATTCTGTAATATAATGAAGCAGAACTCACTTTAGTACGTTAAAAAAAAAAAAAAAACACGTGTAAATATGAATATTTTGAACTGAAAGTCTACATAGTTGTCAAGAAGAATGCTACCAATCCCAAAAAAAAAACAAAAAAAAAAGACGCGACACATTTCATCGTTTCGTAGCCTCTGGAAAATTTAAATAAAAAATTCACCTTATTTCTTGATCACAATAGTGTTACACAATAATAGTTACTTATGCCCTCTTATGCAATGTGTTGTTGTGAGTATCAATTCTGATGAAAAACAATTTTATGTCAAAGACACATTTCAAGTTGCAAATGTAACGGAATACCCAAAGTGCAGTTACTGGACTGAACTGAACTGAATTGAACTTTAAAAGTATATAAATAAGTTGAAAATTATTCTGGGAATCTGTGACGCATTTCAAACGTCCACAATATCCAGCACAGTGACACGTAACATAAAAAGTATAAGAAACTCTTAAAAAAATGTCGCTTTCTTTGCCAGAAGCCATAACTAATACCGCAATAAGTGTAAAGCGAAACGGTTGAATGTCGTTAAGTAAAGTGTAATAGAGAAGAATTATAGAAGAAACAAACAAACAAGCAAACAAATAAACAGCAAGAAGTATATAATGGACATAGTGCGCGTACTTTATTCAAGTTTCAATTCACATTTAAGTCTTCACATTGTATTGTGACAAACATTCAAACATTCTTCTAAAATAAGCATTTCTTTATTGCTTGAGACACTATGTAATTACTTAATGACGTTAATGCATTTAGTATATAAAGTTAAAAAGAATGAAAGACAATAATCGATTATTATTACGCAAACTATAGATATGAACGTAGAGTTGTATAAATACGATGAATAGATAAAAATAAATGAAATTTTCATACACTAATACATACAATGCATTAATATTGTAGTAATATGTACCTCGTGCGGTAAAATTTCCCTAACGTTATGCTACTACGATGTTGGCAAAGGCCAAAAATTTTCTCCACTTCATCTATGCTTTTCGAAAGAGCTTCAGCTTCGCAGTGGTGTGGAACTTATCCATTGGAAGCTATTGATTTCGCTGACCCATATTCTTGATATATATACAGTAAAAAGGAATGCTCATCATTGATCCTTGTAGGTGTACGCAAGCTCGTTCTGTACCCTGTCCCAAAAATAAATTATGAGCAGCTGTCTTTCTAGATTTGATTGTTCATCATTGATCCTTGTAGGTGTACGCAAGCTCGTTCTGTACCCTGTCCCAAAAATAAGTTATGAGCAGCTGTCTTTCTAGATTTGATTGCTCCACAAAATCTGCAATAATTTAAAGGAAAACGCGGTGAAACGCGGCGCCTGTTATGCTGATTCAACAGATCGGCCGGCTAACTAAGTAACTTTGTTCATAGCGGCTCCCATTTTCTTTCCTATAAAAATGATAGGCAGATTTTTAAAAATATTTTATATGAGACGTGGTCTTGAAAGCAATTAATACATCGGTCAATAATTACCGGGATATGCTTATAAGTGTGATATAACCAGTTCAACGTTCTTCTAACAGTTCGATGCGATTTTTATAGAATAATTTACGAAGAGTGTAGCAGTTGTGTTTGGGACATTGTTTCCATTGCTAAAATATGAAAAAGATTTTTTCAAATGACGATAACACGGAGGATTACCATATGGAAGAATAACTAAATCATGCCTACATTTTTATCCAAAATAGTAAATACACCGTCCTCTGACAATTTTAGGTTGCTAGCTATCCCTTGCAATTTCAAAAATAATTTTTAAAATTTTTCTATGTTGTCTGGTGTAAGCATTTTTTTTGGATGTCTCCTACGTTCAGCGGATATGCTTTCATACGCTATCGCCTACCAGTGAAGACGAAATTTCTTCTTTTGATGGAAATTATAGCACAGCGCTGGAATACGCCAAAGCTGAACTTGAAAGTCTGAACTTTTCTCACCAAAAATTAATGTTCACCCAATTAACCCATGAAATTCGGATTTTTCATATTAGTTTCAAAATAAAATAAATAGTGTTTCTAAAAAACTTTGCATAGATATTGTTTAAGAAGCTTGGTACTTTTTAAAAATTATATAAATTAATTATTAGACACAAGGTCTATGCATCGTTCTTAGGAATTATTGATCGATATCCTTTCGTAAACGATGAAAAGGCAAATTCTTGTGTGAAGCATTGGCAATATTGAGTTGACCGAAACAAAAACAAGTACAAAGCGTAAATACAAAGTTTTTTTTTTTTTTTTTATACAAATATATTTCGTTCTTCTTAGCCCCCTTTATGCCGAAAACTTGAAATCAATTAATTTAATTTATTTTAATTTTTATAATTTTGTTTCTCTTGAGTTAATAGGAGATAGCGATTAGCGTACTCTCGTTTCTGCATATGTTTCCTAATTTTATGGAACTACATATGTCTTTAGGGGCTTCACGTCCGCATCTGGGATCAAGCCTTAATTAGATGGATTCTTTTTTTTTCACATGCTCTACAAAGCTTTCTTTTCCGAAAAGGGCATTTCCCACTTAAGGGCATTCAAATCACTTTATGTCACTGATTATATCAATAATGATCGCTTTTTTCTACATCTCAAAGGAAATAATTGCGGTTAGAGGTTACCGAGATATCGAACCTAATGAATCTAATTTTCGATCAAATTTGTTCAATACTTATTTTTAATAAATGATTCCGCTTTATTGCAAGCGAAAGACATCAAATAAACTTCAAATAAAGAGAAAGTTCAATGGTGTTAAATAGGAGTTTCTTAAACTTGCCGCTCGACCAAACTTGTGACGCAGTTAAAAGACTGTTTAAAGTAATCTTGTTAGAAACAAATTTTGTTTAGATCAACATCTTCCAGTTCAGATCACAAAAAGGAGTGTTTCAATATCTGTGGCGTTTTCTATTCTTCTGCTTAATGTAAAGATATCTCCCGAATAGTTTATGGAGTGGCTGCATATCAGAAACGTTAATTGTCTTTGTCGCCGAACGGCAATAGTAAGAGTATTGCGACCATAAATTTACAAAAGTATTTTCGTAATTTCGATGATGAAATGTCAGTATCATCTCTCTTGAAAGACCCTGAAGTTAATCTCGCAACCGGGACGGGGACAAATCCTGCTATTACTTACTTCACACCGCTTCACCTAATACAACCCGTTACTTATCTTTATCTTGAAATTGCAAAAATCATAAATTATTTTAGATTTGCTTCTCACGATAGAGGAGGGGACGTAATTGAGAAATATTGAAGATTGCAAACTTTTTTCGGAACGGATCAAATTATATGATTAAGTAATTATTATAAAAATGTTTTAATCCAAATCCATTTTCAATAGTGCTCGCTTTTGATCCGGAGATTTATAGATTAAACAGACGAACATATGGACTGAAGGACAGACAAACTTATATCGATTTAGAAAGTAATTTTCAATTGTTCAAAGTATTAAGTAATGAAAAGGGTGTGTGTGTGTGTGTGTGTGTATATATATATGTGTGTGTCAAGTCCTCAATGTACCACTTTATGTGCAGTGTAGGGGAGAAAAAGCGATGAAAACAAGTGATGAGTCGAATATATAAGAATTTCTTTTTTTGTTTTGTTCTCTTGTTAATAAAAAAAATTGAAATAAAATTATAAATGCACATTACCCTAAGAGCAATTTCTGCACAAATTTATTTTCGTGCACAAAGTTATTTACAGACGACATGATATGATAAATACGTAAAAAGCCATTGAACTCAATATTGTGTAGGTCAGGCATTATTAATCGATATAGTCTATGTATGAAATTGTTTACATGCATGTTCAACGCGTCTAATTAATGCATACAAGTAGACTCGGCAGGCATGAGCCCAAGGTGCGAATACACATATATTATGCAAATTTGTCAAACACTATTACATACTGTAACGCATGAACTACCAGATGAAATTATTAATTAATTAATTAATACATCAATGGCCGGTAAAGGTACACACTCAACTCAATTCTCTCCTCTCGGGCAGACATTAGAACCGAATGCAATCACATATGTAATAAAAAGTCCACAAATTGAAAGACTTTTTTTGCACGTTACTATCCCTTGCTCAAAAGGATACTATTAGAATTGAATGCGATCCGTTTGCACGCATTAAAGGAATAGAAAAAAAAAAAATAAATAAATAAATTCTACAAAAAAATTCATTTAAAATTCAGATGATGGGTATATGATATTCGTTCTGAATTGAGCATAATCTTCTCTACTATATTCTTTTAAGGACAAGATTTCTTTTAGACACAGTTCACGCATTCATAGGCGACAGCGCACGAACAATGACATATATATAACCATAAAATATAATTATTAGACTGTAAAGAAAAGAACAACGATAATGTAATGTGTGACATATGTAATTTTTCGCATCTGCTAAACTTTTGTAACCTTCTATCGGATGGATGAACATCTCTATACGCTATTCTAGCAAGTATTCTTGATGTTTGTAATATAGCTGTCATAGCACTGCTACCGAAAGGCTTCGGTGCGTCGAGCATGCATTTTGGTGTCGTTAAACCTAAGCGTAGAGTAATCAAATATCACTCTTCGTGTCTGTTTTTCCCGCATTGTACTAAGCAATGTGCTAAAATATGTAACTAAGGTTTCAGTTCGTCAACGTAAAAGTCGATTTTTATCAAAAATTCGAAAATCAATAAAATATTGTAATAAAACTGACAGGTTCATAACGCTATGATGATGATATACAATTTAATAGTCTCGTCTTTACAAAGTAGAATAATTCAAATTATTTGAAATGAGAGAGATATTCAAAAATCGGAATCTGAATAAACACCTGCCTGGCGGAATTTAAATTTTGGTCTTACAATCTCAAGCAATTAGCAGCGCTTAGCTTTTTTCATTGAGGTTCGATTATCAGAAAGAATTGAAGAAAAAAACATTTCATGTACACTATGGATGGATGCAAAAATGTAAGGCGCAATAAATATCTCATGCGTGATTGCATGTTTACAAGAACATGGACATGTCCAACTCAAATTCAGGAATTTTCGCGTCGTGAAACATGAGTTCGCAACTAAAAAAGGTTTAAAAGTAAACGTGAATCACTTTCGCCAGTGCATATAAAATACTGTAACTCATACTGAGCTCATGCTGATCTCTTATTTTAAACTGTGAAGCAAATGTTCATTAAAGTCATTAAATTATGAAAGCAAGAACAACCATCGCAATGCTTGCAATATCCGGATCGTAACGAGATCTTTTGGAATTCAAGTGAAAAGAGCATCGTTGTCCACGTACAAAAACGCGCCCATAAATGGTAAAAGAAACTGCAACCTTCAGAGTATAAGCAATCTTAACCCTAAACCTTGGAACAGATATTTTTCGGGGGACTTGCTAACCAATCGATCAACTGACACACAACCACGCAGTTCTTTGTAATTATAACAAGCCAGTAGGTTCGCTTTAAGGCGATTAAGACGATTTTTTTTTACTCGTTTATCTCGTTGGATTTAATTCGCACTGCGACTTAAGTCGCTCTTTTCTCAATTTAATTTTAATTTGGGAAAAACCGCAAAGCAATATATGTCTTCGTAATAATATTGAGACTGACCGTTAACGTTAATAACGATCATAGTGGGAACGGACATCTACAATAATGATTCGCCTTGATGTCATTATATCAAATATCAAATTTCGTCGTACGTTAGTGCATTAAAAAGCCCGCAAGAATGAAAGAATATTAGAATAGGTTAAAACTGAACTGAATTAATTTTCATTCACAATTAACTTTTATTAAATTAACGTATCAAGCAAATAATTTTATTTCGCAAATAAATTTATTTATAATATTTCAAGTATTTATAGTGGTTTTATTAAAGTTCGCGCTTACCTAACTATAACATCGTAATCAAAATATTCACATAGGCACACAGGCCTACTGCCACAAAAAAAAGCAAAGTTAAAAACATTGACAGAATTAATAACAAAACCTCTACCTCTACCTCACTCGATTGACGTGAAGAATTATTAAAAAAATTTTGTGAGTAAAAATGTTTCGTGTCATATATATTGAGATTGCGTTATACTGAAGCGCGTTTGAAAGACGACATTTCAGCCTACATTCGCCTCGCAGACAGCTTTCTATTTTGTCAATCGTGTAAAAATTATATTAATGTAAGATAAATGGAATTTTATAGGAAATTCAATAAATTTCACCATTTTGTTTGTGAAAAAACCCAAAATCGTGTGAGAGATTACAAAAAAAAAAGGTGTAGTCTTTCTAGCGAAGACGATTTGCGGATGAAATCTTACAAAAATATGAAAAAAGGAATTAAATATCGATACAAGACAAAAATTTAAGCCGTTTGCTTGGTAAGGCCCAACCCGCAAAGAAGTTCGACGTTTGCCACTGCGTACCGCCTGGATTGTTCATGAAAACTTTGCTTAAACGAATTTTTATCAGCGAATTACTATTGAGATACAACGCGATAAAAAGCGGGTAGAATGCGAGAATATCGCCGGAAAAAAGTCACAGTCAAATAAAGATGAGCAACCATCACCTCAAGTCTATGATTGAAGTTCCATAAGGTTATCATATGGATATGGATGGAATTCTAACGAAGTAAATACACGATCAGATTTTGGAATCTAATCAAACAGTTGATCCTTATCCCTTCTGTTAACAATTAAGCAGGCTAAAGTAATCGATTCCAATAGACGACCAGAATTGATCAGTGGGAAGGATGTCGTCTTCCATCATGATAATGCCAGGCCATGCACATTGTTGATGACCCGGCACAAATTGAAGAAGCCTGATTGCGAAGTTCTGAGGTACGCCCTGTTTAGCTCAGACTTGGCACCATCCGTTTTAATTGTTTGTCGCTTCCTGCTCAATTCTCATCACGGTGTAAAGGTGAATTTAAAAGAAGAAGACTGCAAAAAAATTGCTTGGCCCAGTTGAAATTGGGAATAGGAAATTATCATCAAGGGTCGCTCTTATTCCATTATCTAAGCTTTTGAAAGCTTTAAGATAACCCTTGGCATTCTTAAATGCTTTGCTATCATTAAAGGGCGTTGAACCCTTAAGAAGATCAATAGTCCTGTTATTCCTAGGCTAAGTGCAATCATTATATTGCTTCTTCCTTTTGTCTAAAATTTGTGTAAACATCTCGAAAGGACTGAGGTGATGTTTAATCTCATCTATACTCATCAAATACCGCATTAGTTTCAGTGATAGACTAATCGGACCGAGCAATAGTTTTTCTTCATAGACTACGTATGTCCATGTATATACATATATATATATGTATTTATTAATTTACAGGAATATTTTTTGATCACAAATTCCCGGAAAACTTTTTCACGTCTTGTTTCAGGTTATATGAAGATCGATATAAGTTTTAGATTTCGCTTAATATACAAACAAATACGCGAAAGTAGATACAACTGCAACCAATATTTGAGGGAGATTTTCAAAGAAGTAGAAGAAGAATGTTTAATGTTTAATTTCAATTATTTTCTTCTTGCTTTTTTTTTTCTCCTTCGATATACAAAGGCAAATAACACGAAAGAATCGTTCCACGGCAAATATATCGTTCTCCTTATATCCCATCACAGTTTTAATCACTTTCCTATCCTCAAAGGACTAAAGAAATCTGTTACAATGTATAAGAAACAAAGAAAGAAATGCTTTTTTACATGCAATCAACAGCAAGGTTGTAATCTACTTAATATTGTATAGTTTATATGTCTTTATCTCATCGTAAATATGATGACATTGTCTTTATTAGAAACACTAGCCAGATAATAAACTATGACTGATAGACAGACTGATGGGATATCCTCGAAATTTATTCGGCATTATCGATTGTATCGAAGTTGAAAGACTTCGTTGTGGTCCAATTTATGTAACTGCATTCCAAATATTACAAGTATTCTTCGCCGACAAAAGTAACAAGAATTTCGTGTCTTAGGCAATTTGTCTGATGTTGTCTCGCGACATGCTTGTATTAGCTAATAAGTGAAAATTTCCTCATTAATAACATACAGCGCATTAATATTAATTTGTATACAAAAGTAATAAATCAAAGTGAAAATCGGGCAAACCGTGCCAAGCTTCTTAAAAATTCCGAAAAAGAACGATTTATTGACTTCCAATATATGCGTATAATTGTTAATCCAAATGATTAACAATTTCGAAAAATGTTGAATTATGAGAAAAGTTGGAAAAATTCTTGAAATTTGATTTCTCAAATAGCGAAACAAGTAGTGGCAATGCAAAGTGCTCGACCGCAAAAAAACTTTTAGTTTATGCTAAATAGTTGATAATGCCGCTGTGTGTTAGGTTTGTTGTTGTACTCATTCTCTTTATACTCATCATCGAAGGATGAAACGTTTGCAACATCCAGACGTTAGCTTTAGCGACCCCGCAAAGCATATGTATATTCTTGATCAGCATCACATTCTAAAGCGATTCGATCGATAGCATGTCTCTCTCTGTATAAAGCCTATTGTAGACATTCTCCTCGCCGCAAAATGGAAACTATCGCCTTCAAATTTAGCAAAAAATAAAAATAATAGAAATTCTTGCACGCAGTATGGTATTGAAAATGAGCCAAATCGGTCAAAGGACATGCCTACTACGCTACGTATACTGGGAATACCTTTGTTTTTCAAAAGGAACAAGAAATTGATTTTTGTTCTCATTACGCATAAAGTAAGGCAGAGAAACATAAACAACATTTTTAACGCATATTCTATGGGTGATGCTATAATGCCTGTAGAAAAATCGAAGAATTTGACCACGCCTACCCAATATAATATTTATTTTTCAATGCCTTTGTAACGCGCAGAAACAAGCTTCCAAACCGCCTCAAAGTATATAAGTTCTTGGCCGGTTTCAAATTTGGAATGCATCTAAGCATATGCGTCTGTCCAGCTGTCCCCGTCTATGTAGTGTATCTGTGGTCATCATTCTTCGGTTAGCGAAAATCAACTTAAACCCACAGGCGCCGTTTGCGACTTTGACGAAAAACTTTTATTTATTGAAAATAGAAAAACCCAACCTCACCCATATCCATATCATAAAGCATATGAAAATGTACTTCGTTTTGTTTTTTTTTTAGGATAACAATGTTGGGTACAAAAGATTCTGTTACGACCGAATATAATTTTCTTACTTGTTGGGTTTTCCATCTTTTTTTTATTTATTTATTTTTTTTTTTTGTTTTTTGTTATAAATTATTCCCCCGTTAGCCAACAAAGGAATTTTTAGATGTTTGTTGGCTTAGTTGCGTATTCACACCAAGATGTGATTTTTTTTGTCATTGCTTTAACAAAAACAGAAATTGTTGTCTCTTAAATACCGGATACATCGTAGATAGATTGTCTTGGGCTTTTAAATAAATACTTTTGCTGACAGTTGTCATTCACAAAAACAGTGTGAAATTAGTTGTCGGATTGTCCGTTTGCATTGGAATCTTTACAATATGTGAGTTTTAAACTAACATTTTCTCCTTTACATATTTACACAAATATTTACTTATGAAAATTTCCCAACACTTGGGATTGATTTTAAGACGAAAGGGAATAAGTGTTTTTAGTTGCGATCTAAGCGAAATTTTATGTGAAAACTCGGAATGCAGGTAAAAATTATATGTCTAAAGGAATTTCGCGGAAAACGTTAGACATCGCCTGATATCATATCTTATGTACTTAGTTGGCTAAGAAAATGTATAAAAATATCATTTACAACCATCTTAATAGCCTGGGTAAGGATATTTTTTGCCTTGAACTTAGGGGGAATTTATACGCGGAAATACACGCCAAGTTTCATATTAATATCGACTGCGAGTTACGGGTAACTTATTTTCCAATCTGTTTAAAAGCTGTTTGATCTTAGCCCTCGAAGATCTAAATTTTTATAAATGTATATGTTCGACAAAGTGTTACGTTGTAGGCAGCTGAACTAGTTTGCTTGTGATTCAATCGAACTGAACAGAGAAAGTTTGGATCATTCACATTCACCTTGAAAATAATTTAATCAAATTTAAACTGCGGCCACCTTTTAATTTCCTTCTTACGAACAGGAGGTATGCCTTGAGTGATTGGCTATACAATAAAATTTGCAAATTGAATCCAACAGTGGAGAATATTTCTTGAGTGTGTTTGAGTGTGCGCGAAAAATTTGAACGCATTAATTGGCAAAAGCTGTTATTATGTTATTTTTTACCGGACCTGAAGAAGGGAAAACCCGCCACAATCGGTTACCTGCGCTTCCTTTTAACGTGAAACATTTTAATGCCTTTGTGAAAAGAAGGGAAATTTTTTTTCCTATATGGTCTTAATTTTGCGCGCCATATGGTTTAGATTAATTTTGTTTAATGTTTGCAAAGCAAATCCTAAAAATGATGTTTTTCTGCGTTTATACCGCATACCATTAAAGCGGCTAAACCCTATTGAGAATGAATTCGATACGATCATTTTGATGACCACTCCCCATTTAACGTACGTTCACATGAAAACACTATGTCTGTTGTTGAAATTTTCTCACAACAATAATCGCTGATTCATAGTATATCGGCATCGAAAGCGGATTTGCGAAATTTGTAGCAGATCTGTTGAGGGGGTCTCCTAAGTAGGAGCTTATATGGCGAATAGGCAAAATCTTTAACACTTTCGTTTGGAAATCGCTCGATAAGGGAGCACTTTGACATAAAAATTAATTATATCAATATTTTGAATTCTGTTTTCAAGTCCACTTGAGAAGTGATTCAAGAAAAGGAAGTTATTCTCGTTTGTAGTATTTTGTGATAAAATGAGATGAGGGATAATAAAATCTTGAACAAGGAAATATTAATTTTATCAAATGTACTCCACGTCGGCTTAAGTAAGGGCTCTTCACAGGGAAAGTAGGTGCAATTTTTGATACATATTTATATTGCACTGTATTAGGCAAAGTGGTATAACGTATTTAATGTAACACACAATAATGTGTTCACTTGTTACAATTTAGTCTAATGAACTATTATGATATACATATATATGTATACTGAGTTGTAAATTGCGTAAATAATTTAATAAGTTGAGATGGCTTGATCGATCACTTGTTCGCCTCGAATCTATGTTTAAAGTAATAAACTTACCTTTGTTATTTGCTTACATTTGAGTTGCATTAGATTGACTTTAAAATCGACTAAATTAAGGGTCGATGTTATTGTAAACTCAAGTGTAGTTCTTATATCAATCGTTAAGCAATTTTGTTTCAAAGATTTACGTTTCCTTCTCTTAAGATTGCATTGTTTCAACTTCTTAAGGTACATTGGTTAAACGAGGAAATTAAATATTCCCGTTCAATAACAGCAATACCAAAAGAAGTGTTTGCAATCGCTTACTTGTAATAAATAAGAAAAAAAATATTACGAGGTAAGTAGCGACTTTTGAAAGTAAAGATCGGAAGGTGAAGAAAGGGAAAACTTTGAAAAAATATTAAAAATCTGATTCATTATCCTGGAAGAAAACCACATTACGCTCTCCTCTTGCCGGCCTAATTAAAGCTCCCTACAATCTATCATACTGTCTATTCGACAATCTTAACTATAGTTTACCTCTATCTCACAATGAATCCTTT
This sequence comes from Glossina fuscipes, assembly GCF_014805625.2. Lineage (NCBI taxonomy): Eukaryota > Metazoa > Arthropoda > Insecta > Diptera > Glossinidae > Glossina > Glossina fuscipes. The sequence continues at coordinate 26,983,243 of NW_023998414.1, read as the reverse complement.
TCTTATTCCTTGCCTTACGTTGATGTGAAGGCTACATTTTGATTTCTAGGCGAAGCCTTCTGCAATTGCTTATAATAGGTACCAAAAAAACTACCGGTAACGTAAACGTGCCAACTTATCTTCTTGGCGCTCATTCCTATCTACAGACGTACTATACGTATTACAAGCAGTCTCAAGCTAACCACGTTCAACCCATTAATAAATTCCGGAAAGCAATTTTGAAAACTTTTAGCAATGACTCGGCCGGTAACCAAACAAATTGTAAAGTTTCTTATATATTTTGCACCAAAAAAAAAAAAAAAAAAAAAAAAAAAAAAAAAAAAAAAAACATTGAATGAGATCGCTAGTGACAAAATATATCTTCTTAAAGATAGTTTCTACTAGTCATGGTTAAGATTGAACCGTGAAATTCGCGTTTTAAATAAATTTGCTTCTGAAACAGCATCTCTTGACTAACTCAGTGTAGATCTCAGGTGACCTTGTAACATCTAAGCTTATAGCTTATCTTTGTCTAGCACTTGTGCTATCAACTATACGGCTACATGCAGATATCTGGCAAAAACCAAAATTTTGTTAAAAGAAAAAGAAATAGAAAGGAAGATTGTCGACAATTAAATATTTATTTATACTAAAAGTTATGAAATTTCCTCCCTTTGTTATAACACTCCTGCTGTTTTCGTTGTAACAAAAAAAAAAAAAAAAAAAAATGCAAACAATTTCGTTATTCTTTTACGCGGAATATAATAAATGTGAAAAACTAATGTCTAAAAAGTGTGTGCTTGAATGCATTTCAATTCAATTCGAACACTCGAAACATGACATTGTACTACCGTCGTTCGCTATACCCTTAGTTAGTGGATTCTTTTTTTTTTTTTTTGTTTTCTTCGATTCCTTCAATTACCTTAAATATCCATCAGGCATACATTGCAACCAATTTTATGGCTTACACATGCAACGGTAATCATTGTCGATTTACAAGCCGAAAACATTGCGTTATGTAAACCTTCGAACGAACAACACAGTTGTTAGCACATTTCACAATTGCTAAGAGTATCGCTTATAAAACGCGCTTATAATTTATGGAATACTAACCGTAGAAGACTAAATGAAACGAAAAAGAAAGCATAGTGTATTGACACGATGAAGGCCGATTCAGTTTCACGCTATGGTATATTGAGGTAAGCAAATGAATCTCGTTTTCCTTTTATACCCAAGTTGTCCAATTTATTTTTTCTCTTTTCTTTTTCTTTTTTTTTTTTTGTTTATCACTTCAGAAAAACTTTGTTTCCTATACGCCGTTTGTATAGTGTTACTAGTTTTCTTTTCTTCTTTTTTGTTTTTTGTCGTCAGTTAGTGAGCGTCATACAATCTTCTGTGTCAACCGATCGCACAGCAGACAATGTCGCATATGTTCATACAATTGAAGTGAAGACGAAACTACAGGACAAAACTATTATAATTTGTATGAAATATATGGTAAGGAAGCGAATATAAATTTTTTTCTTTTTGCATTCGCTCTCCTGCTGTTTTAGTTTTAAAGCATGTGCTTTAAATTCTTGCGAACTTTGATTTTCTAAATCATCGAATCGATTGTACGCTAAATCGTTTGCAGCAAAGATTTACAAATGTCTCTTAATACTTTTTCCCCAAGCCAATTTTTCAATTTTCCAAAATTTCAAAATTTTTGCATCGAGACTGAGAAAATACTCGAAAAGCGCAAAAGCACAGTCACACACAATCTCAATTTGCCAGTCACTTATAAAGTTCTAGTAGATAACTCAATTTTCAAGACATTCTTGTCAATAATCTCAATAATAATAACAATAAAGTGAATATAATGTTGAAAGATCAAGTGATGAATGAAGTCCACACAGATTAAACAGAAATTTTATTTTTTAATTATTGACTTTCATCTAAATGAAAAAGCTGATCTTTATTCTCGTAAAGCTCGGCTTGATGCAAATATTCTCTCAATCAAGTGTTCCTCCTCTAATTCTTAATATGATAGTAGTAGATGGACGAGATAGGCAAATATTGTGAAATGGCAAGATTAAGAGAAGATCGTCATCTGATCATCTGATAAAGATCAAATGAAGATCCACCCTTTTATGCCTCTTAAGACCCATTGTAATGCTAACTTTACCACATGAAAGATTAAGATGCTCAGCAGACTCTTGTCCGATCATACATACGACAAAGTTCATTTAAAGATGATCCGATAG
>NW_023998414.1:26972007-26981011 GCF_014805625.2 Glossina fuscipes | reverse complement strand
GTCTTTGTGGTGTTAACTTTACTGCATAGGAGATTAGGGTGCTCAGCTGACTCATGTCCGATCATACATATGACAAAGTTTATTTCAAGATGGTCGGGTGGACATCATTTGATACATATGAAGGGTCAGCTGGGCATCGCATTACTACATGAAAATAGACCCCAAAATGAACAGCACTGAATGAACAACTACAACGTGAATAAATGCTAATCAACGGAGGTCAACATCATCGAATCATCGATAAATCCAGAATAATTATCACTTGAAAGCCAAGCTTTATCATATGTAACTGCTGCTAGTACACTATAAACCTGAAAGAACAATTCATATTAAAAACTCATCACGTTACTGGATATGTTGGTCTAATTGTTAAAAGGCGTAATCCGTTCCTTTCCTTCGCATAACAAAGTAAATTAGACAAATCTGCTTATGTAGTAGTAAATGAAAAAAAAAAAAAAAATTGCATTAGAAAGTAGAACGTTTTCCGTTAAATGATTAACTATTAGTTTTGTTTATCAAATAATTTCGATTTGTTTTTTAATTTTATTTGTTTGATTGTAACGATAATCCTTATGTATGACCTCTCGAAATGAAAAGCAACCAATAATTTTTGCACAAAGACATAATTGCGTTTTGAAGCCCTCATCAGATATGTCCGGCAGCTTTTGATTGCTTGCTAATGTATGTAATGCTCTCAGCGAGATACCAATCGAATCTAAAAACTAATTTCCGGTTGATTAGAATTTTAAATTAATATATCAAACATTGTGTTTAATAATACAAGTTGACAGAAAGTATGTAAAATGAAGTCATGTGAAATGAATGGAAATAAATATATTTGATGAGAGAGGAATAACTGAAGAAAGAGGTCCTTTCGTTTACTTTCTTTCTTTTTATCTTTCTGTTTCTGAAGCCAAAGAAGGGCAAGTAGAAAATCCGTCATCTCGTTAACTAGTATACGACGACAAGATTGTATTAAAGACTCCGCCATTCTTGGCCACTAGGGCAGACATCAACTGTCTATACGTTTGTATGCATACAAATATTTAAATATATATAGCATATTAATTTTGGCTAAAAAGTATTAAGCCTTTTAATGTACACAAATGCACTTCATTTCATATTCATGTTAGCATAGGTGATGCCGCTCTCTCTCTCCTATTCGGTTCAATATTTTTCTGATTACTTAGATTAGTATTTAAGGGAATTTGTACGTATATCGTAGAGAATTGAAATAACTGACGCCAAAGCAACACTACATTAATAAATTGAATATTCTAGAAAATTGCTGGAAAAATGTCATCATTATAAGGATAAATAAAGACAAATACCTGTAATTTTGTAAATAGCGACTCATAACGAAGATGCAAACTATACTTTTCTCTTTTCTCATTTCTTTTATTGTTGTTGTTATTGTTGTGCATTACAAATGTTAGGAAAATCATTGCTGGTCCGTCATTTCAAAATCCCAAGTTTTTGTTTCTATTAAATGAAAACATAATGCCGCAAATACATTGTTGTTTCAGTTGCCCAGTAAAATTTACTGGCATTTTGTAAGGCTTTATGGCTTTACGTATTTCCATCCATCCATTTGAATACCTGAAAAAGGGATTATATGGGTTTTTATTGTTGCAGTAATAGTCAAGCGTTATGCGTTTACTGCACTCGCAGGTAATATTTACATTCAAGTATTGGTGACATTTTGAAAGTACGCGAAAATATTCGCGTTTCTTTTGTTCCTAAGGACGAGGTATAAATATACTTTATCGTGGTATTCACAGTTAGTTATCGTTCAACATTCTTGAAACCAACCGCACGTACACAGACAGTAGCGTCTCATTCACTACAAAATTTATTTAAATTTTTTAATTTTTGGTTGTACATCGCACTTGTTAATGCTATGGGTTGCTTTCCAAGCTGTGTCTTTATTCCTGACAATAATGAAACTGAAGCCAGTTTCGAAGCTTATAACATGAAGCGTCCAATACGTCAAGCAACTTATAAACGTACCTATTGCAGACGGCAGGTGACAAATTATGATTCAAGTTCTGGTGTGTCAAGTGCTCATACCAGTCCAGCAGGACGTAATATTTTCGTAAGAGAACGGTATAAGCCCGCTGCGTCGAGAGCATTGAAATTCGAAGAGAAACCTATGTGTAATGTGCTTCCGGCTTGCGATGATTTTGATGAAATTGATGCTTTACAACAACAACAACAACCACAACAACAATGCCTACAAGAATATAAATCATTCGGCTATTATTCAGAAGACGATAGTGTTCTATCCACAACCACCGGTTCTTGCATGCGTCGCACTCAAGAGATAAGTGAAAATATATCGACATACTGCACTGCAGTAACATCTCCACCCAATAATGTGAAAATGGAAGTGTACATGATGTCCCGTACTAAAGGTTTAATGCCAAAAATTTCATCACCCCTATGCCAGAGACGGGATCAGAGTACTGACAGTTTACCTACGGCTACTACACGACGCTCTGCCTCATATCAAAAATGGGTTAATTACTTGGAAGAATCACCGGCTTATATGTCACAAAATATTACCCATTTACCTGAAGCGATATCTGGCCGTTTCTGCCCATTGAATTTTCCAGCCTACACGAATCTAGATGCTATGGAATGCGCTCATAAATGTTATGAAATTGTACGCAAGAAGTCTAATGTGTTAGTAAGCGCAAAAGACGAATCTTATATAGAAAGCACGGAATTGTAGAAGTATTTCACGACCTTACTGCACTTACGCTCGCTGCAACATTTACGCTCGTCTCGTAAATGCTTTGTATTACTTCAAAGTGAGCCCAATTAGAAGGTAATAATTTAGCAAGGCGTGACAGTATCAGAAAATAGAAGGATACACTATATATATATATGTACATACCTATATATATATATGGGGGTTTATTCAAGCGTAGTGAAGATGCTTATGCTATATGCTTTTTTCAACGTTTTTCGATCACGAAAAGAATATCCATTATCTTTGTTATTTTTATTTATTATATAATTGACATCTTTCTGTATCGAAAGCAATGCACTTACATCTTTATTTACTATAAAATTATATACAAACATATATATATATATATATATATTTATTTATTGCATATGAAAACCAATTAAATGTAAATAAAACTAAAAAAATTATTCTCAAAAAATCGATTATTTTTTTTGGTTTTTTTTTTGAAAATCTGCTAAGTTGACAATTCACATCGTATTCAGTTTGCTTATTGCAATTATTGCAGTTAACGGGGCTGCACACACACACACACACACGCCCACTGTGCTTGCCAAACAATATATGACGTAACAATTGCAAATTTGTTCTCATTCATTACACATGTATGGCTTCGTTTTTTGATAGACTATCGGTAAAATTTCATGATTTTATTTGCATTAATATTTAAGGCTTTCATCTAACATAACCTTGCAGAAATATTGTAATCTATATTTTTATTGTTGATTTGCGATCTTTGCATTATGGAAATATTGTATTTTCTACGAAATACTTAATTGACATCGTCTTTTAGAAGAAATATTACAATTATAAAACGAGGTAAAGCATATTCTAGTCGAGAACGGTTTGAACAGAAATTAATCTTGATTCAATTCAAAATTGCATCTTCTTACTTTTCAGCTAAGCTTCCATATGGGAGATGAGTAAGAAAGGTAAAGTGTTGTGCTCTAAATTTAGCCAAAGTCATTTTTTTATTTCAAGATTTTATTGCTACTTATTAACTATCTTTGCGATAAAGTAATAATAGCTCAATACCACCATCTAAATTTAGTGTATATTTTATATAGCAAGCGACTATTGTGGAACAATTTGCCATCATAATATGTAAAAAAATGAGATCGTCTTGTCATGTAAGAAATTACAAGGGATATAATACCTTTCGTCGCAAATTTCTCACATCACTTGAAAAACTACTGCTTATCGATTTTGAGAGATGCAAGTCTTTTTCCCATAACGATTTTCAAAATACTACCACCTGTATGGTAGGGAGTGCTCGTAAGATTGACGAAATCCAATTAATTTTGAACTTGGTTCGTCATTGAACCGAAACAGATTAGTGTAACAAACTTTATCATAGTATTTTCAAAATGCATGAACAGATTGCTGACAGTCAGCGGGACAGGCAAGCTTAAATCGATCCAGAAATCGATTACAAATCAATTGGTGTAATAAATTCTGTGCTTATCGTAAATCTTTATGGCTCTTATGTACATTCGTACAAATTTGAGTAACCCTTATACCAAAAAGTAGCGTAGCACTATAGCGTATCAGCTGTATCTGGCTATTCCCGCTCTTTAACGCTTATAATAACTTATGCAGTCTAGTAAATCATCGGTTAAAAGTGCACCGTTTAAAATGCTATCGGTCTAGTAAAGGGATTTAAAAACATTTTGGTGACAACAATTATCGATAGATGCGAAGATTCATTCAGCTTAAGGTTGTAGCTTAAGTAAATCCTTGTACGATATATAGAAGATATCAAGTTTATGATGAGTAAAATACAAAAAATGGAAAAAAAGAAATGAAAATATGAGACACGATAAAGTATTCAAAAATAAAAGCTAACAGCATTTCACTCAAAATTCAAACCATTTCAAGTAACACTAATATGCGACGATATAAGTTTGCTGCAATAAATATTAGAACACATTCCCTTTTGCATTGCACAAACACTGCTGGACTTTGCCAAATCGATTTTGGCGAATGTTTTCAATTTTCTCATTTATACCCTATAACATGACTACAACTGCGTAGGAAAAAAAGGGGTTTTTACCATTGTTTTTGGAATGAAAGGAGAGGTTAGAGTATAAAAATACTTTTAAGTGCTAGAATATATGAATAAATTTGAAAAAAATTAAAAAATGGCAACATCGAAATCAAGTTCGATAGAGTCTATGCCCATTTTCATGCTAGTTTGAATTTGAAAAAAAAAATCGTTTAATCCACTTACCTATAGGTAGGCGAATATGTGGGATTTTTTGAATAAACTGATGTTGGAATGAAAAAACTTTGATTTTTGAGCACAAAAAACACAAAAACCGAACAAATCGTTTATACATAAAAAAGGTTTACATGAATTTATCAAAAAACAAAACCGAAGCATTTCTTTTCCTAGGGAACGTTGTTGCTTTAAAGAGACCGCAAAATATTCGAATGAAAAAGAGTCAAAATTAGAAGCATTCTTCCAGAGATTGTTTTAACGATTTAGAATGCGTTATAGACATGCTTTTTCATTATAATGCATTTTTTCATTAGTCGGGTATCTCGGAATTATACAAATGCCCTAACATGTTCAAGTATTTTCTTCCCTAAATGACTTTAAACTCGAAGTGACCTGTATCCTCTCCTCACATTTTACGTGAATTCTTCATGATCAACGTCAAAGGCTTCATTTCAAACTTTCAATTAGCGATAGCTTTCAAATCGCTCTTAGCCTCATACCCATTCAATGTCTAAAGTCTCAAAGTAAAACTACGATAACGCGGTTTTGCTCGAAAACGATTTTAATTGAACATAAATACTTTCTACATATAGATCTTTAAAAAAATTAGAAATCAATAGGTAAAACATTAGGTTATAATGACCCAGCAGCTGTTCGTCGCGTGCACGTTATCTCCCACATATTCTACAATTTTCAAACCATTTGTTAAACAAAAAAAAAAAAAAAAAAAAAAAAAAAAAAAAAAAATTATTAATTTTAAAAAAAAAAGCTTCCTTAAGGAAAATAATGTAACTAAATACTATGGCCTGAAACTTATCAAGGATCTTAGCACTATGCTCATCGAGCTTACACTTCTGGTGAGGGTGACTTCGTACTATTGCATTATCATGTTTAGTATTTCAGGAACTAATCGTAATATCCGCAATACAATTATATTATAGTAATACATACATATATTATACTATACATATTATTTAATGTATATGCAAGCTCTCGTATTAATTTTTTTTATTGTTCGCTATACACGATGTATGTAATTGAGATTTGGGTGTAAATCAAACCAATTGCTGAGTCTCATCGTTTTGTGGTTAATGAGAAAATTTATCCTTCGGCTAATAATTGCAATTGTTGCGCTGTAAGCTTTACATGTTTTGGGTACATGCATACAAACGTAAGGATTCTTAAAACAAAAGATTTAAACATAAATTACTTTGGTATGAAATTTGCTGATTTAAGTTTTTACTGATATTTAGAACAACACTGCAGTCACTACACTTGGTTGGTATTGTCTTAATAATGAATGAATGACCTTAAGGAAATGTTCAATACTTGAGAATTGTAAAATCTTTTCAATATGTGAATCCTTCCTTTATCATGTAAATGAATGGTATCATGAATATACAAGCGTGCAGTCGTTGTATTTTCTGTGTTTGCAGCGAAAGAACATTAAAAGTAAATTTAAAACAAATTTGCTCCCCTCTCTTCTATGCACATAAGTACGAATTGTATATAGGGCCCTTTTTTTTGTTTTTGTTGTTATCAAGTTTAAAAGAATAAAGATGAAGAGATGGAGGAATTTCGGTGAAAATGAAAATCAATGAAACAGAAAAAGATGGAAAATTTAATTCACGCTTTTAAGCTTTTTAAGCATTTAATTCACTGTCTCACATGACATTCAAATTTTCTCCTAGAGTATTCTACTTAATGCTCACCCTATTGATCTTGTTTCTCGGCCAATAGAGAAAATGCGAACAACTTTTGCATTGTAAGCGATTTGTAAGGTCGACCTAATTGAAAGGATAGAGTGAAAATTTCTCAGATAGTTTCACACATAGATTCAGTAACCAATTTATTTATAATCAAGTTCGCTCAAGCAGATGCATGTAAGACAGTTCAGAATCTTCTTGCATTGATCAAAGATTCGATGCTCCTTTTTTAAAAGATCTTCCTCGTCTATCGTATTTCTGCCAATAACTAATACTAATGCAATGACACATAAATCCATATAATGTCATAGGTGATGGTTTTTTCTTTTCTTTTCTTTCCTTTTTTTTTTTTTTTTTGTAACAAACCAACGCGACAGGATTAATAATCAAACCAGAGATCTAAACTAAATTTTGAATAAAACGTTAACACATCTATGCATTTCGTTGTCTCTGATCGAACATTTGTCAAGCAAGCATCTTTAATATGCCGCCTTGAACGCTGTAAATATATATATATATTTTATTGGGGAAAAAAAAAAAAAAGTCACACTGCATAAGCAAAACTAAATTCTTTCGTTGCTATATTTTAAGGAATTCTCAGATTAAATCTGCCTGCGTTAGCTTTGGCTTGCGAAATATATGCAAGATATATGAAAAGCGAATTCATATTTACGATATACAAAGAGAGGTTCTTGCAAATGAGATAACAAATAATGCTGCTAATAAAGAGATTTGTTAATAGTTCCCAGAAAGTTGAGACAAAAAAAAAAAAAAAAAAAAAAAAAACAGAGAAGAAATAAATATTTTTCTTTCATTATAAGTACTTACTTGTTAAAGGAAACGATATCCTTTAAAGATTAAGAATAACAAATTAAAAACTACTATTTTTACCTGTTTCAGCTTTAGGTTTACCAAAGCATTCACGATGCATTCATGCTATAAACGAGTGCATAAAGAATTATTTAAGAAAATTCAAAAAGTACAGTCATAGCTATCTCTCTATACTTATCCATGCGATATGCGTGGATATATATTTATATATATATGTATATATACATTTTTGTTCTTCATTCGCATGCACAATTGTACAGTAAACAAAAGTTGTTTGTTTTCATATTGTATACCGCAACCAACCTGCGACGCGTTCAGCATCTCTTTCAACACTTTCAGTTTTAGTTTTGTTTAATAAAACTTTTCATAAGACGACGTGTTGACGTTATGTTAATGCGACTTTAACTTTAAAGTTAATTCTGACGAATGATAACGAAATAGTTGTCTTCGCAATTTTTATGATTCAAACGTATTTGCATTGTATGCATAAGAAACTTAAGCAGGTAAGCTAAGAAAAATGGGAAAGAGGACGATGCGAGAGGTAAAAGATAGAAAACAAAGAAAAACTTGGAAAACTATATTCATCTTATGAGACGCTATAGATACCCATCATCTAAACTGTATCGCTGATTATTTGCATTGCAAATGAAAATGTGACTTTTGTATTGGAAAAGAGTACGCATTAAATGATCGCATCGCGGTGGCTCTGTATTAAAACGATTTACCTTTGAATTTTGGAAGGAGAAACTTGACCAAATCTCGACATTGACGAGTCAATTAATTCCAAATACCTATTGTTAAGAATGTAGCGTATTACCAGCATTGCAATCGAGCCGAGCATTCAAGGAAGAGCAGACGAAATTTCAATGATTTGAATAAAACGCATTACGACAACGCATTAGCGTTACTCACACTGGCAAAACCACATATCTTCTGATTACTACTTGTTTTGGCTGATGGTTCAGAATATGTCTGAGCAGCAGACCGATTCTGGAATAGCCGCAAAAGACAATTTCATATATTATCAAAACTAGGAAATAAAGCAATGGCGAACACTTGCAATAAAGTATGACGAATAATTGTAACTTTACTGAAAATGAATTGTGAACTTCATTATAATCCCAAAACGTGCGTAGTTTGCTTTGTTTTGAAAACAAAGTCAAAGTTCAGATCCGATGTATGAGAGTAGTGATGGCAATCACAAGTGAAATCATCTCGATTCATAATTTTTCATATAATGTCGTCAAAGCCTATTATAAAGATCTCAGTATCCGTTCTAGATCTTCAGTTATTGAAAATAAATTGTTGACATTTTCATTTATTCTTTTTCCTTGTTTCTCTTTTTACTATTGTATTGACGAGTCGCCGAACTATTTTTAAATTTTTTAATGGAATTTCAAAACAAACCAAATAATAATTGATTGATGTATAGATGAGAAAGATTATGTTTGCTTATGGCGTAGCGACCCATTTTTGTTCGCTGCTGCAAAATAT
>NW_023998414.1:26939037-26971997 GCF_014805625.2 Glossina fuscipes | reverse complement strand
CTTTCTTCGCTTGTCGCCTTTCTTCATTTCTCGGCTTTCTTCACTTGTCGCCCTTCTTCATTTCTTGGCTTTCTTCACTTGTCGCCCTTCTTCATTTGTCGCTCTTCTTCACTTGTCACCCGTCTTCATTTGTCGCCCTTCTTCACTTGTTGCCCTTCTTCACTAGTCACCCTTCTTCATTTGTCACTTTTCTTCATTTCTCGGCTTACTTCACTTGTCGCCTTTCTTCACTTGTCGCCTTTCTTCACATCTCGGTAAGTGAGAAGTAGATTAAGTACTGTTTCATGTATTCCGTTTAAAAGGTCATTGTATCTAAGATTCGTCTTGAATTGAATGCAGTTTTCATACTTATTATATTTAAAGATACCGTCACCTACATGTAATAAATTCAACGCTGTTGGCACGTAGCCAACGCCAACGGAAATGGCACTTCGTTCGCTTTATTGCTAAGACTCTTAAACTCAGATAATTGACTTCGGTTTTATATAATATGTATAGATAGATGTAAGTAAATATACATATATACGCATAGGTACAGTGCGCATTAAACAATCAAGTGCACAAATTGAACAGAAAATTACTTGATTTATTATACGAATCAATTGTTGTATAATATAATCTGTTGCATTCTATTGAATATATTATTAACAAGCTATCTAACTTATGATACATAAAACTTTCTTGTAAATTATAGCTAAAAGAAAACTATTTGTACTTTTATTTGCAGCTATCAAACTGGAGAACACACTGGCGGGCGTGAAAACAACATCAGAAGTTTCAGAAGGTGATTACAATTTATTTTTATTACGAAACTTATTTACCACGAAATTGCACATATTCACACATTACATAAAGTAAGACAAGTGAAATCGTTATAGTCGGGCTAGGCCGATTATTAAATACCCTGTACACGATATTGTCTAACGCAATATATATTTTTCGCCATAGAACACAAAAATTATACGCTGTTTTTATAGGAACATACTCTTAGACCTCTTTGCAAATGAAGTCTTGCTCGTCCATTTCTTTAGCCGCATAGAGATCTTATAAAGATGTATTTGGACAAAAGTTGCAGGTTCGGTGTTACGTTCGCCGCGTGCAATTAAAGCCATATCATACGTATATATAGTGACAGTGACATCTTCAGCCAGATGCATATCCACGCGAGAAATTTGTACAGAGCACAGTGACTTACATACTACCCTGTGCAATGTCGGCATCGTTTTCACAGACATCTGATATTTCCTTGTGAACTTTAACACGAATGCAGCGATTTTGTAAATATTGACGAAGAACTAGATAGAGAGGAGCACAATGATTCTTTTTCAAATTTGAAAACCACTCCAACATGCCAAACTCTTGGCAAAGCTTGCTTTACATCCGGGAACATTGCTGAACAGTATTACAGTATTACCATGCGTATGGTGAAACCTAAATTGATATTCAGGCTCTTTATTGGCTGCAACCTTCGGAGCAGAATTACGATAAGGTGACTAAAGGTCTAAATGACTTGCAATAGTTGATGTGATTCTCTGGTTTAACAGGTTCACCTATCACCATCATTATTTTACCACATTCCCACTAATCTGGCTATTGATTCAATCTCAAAATTGACCTGTAAATCCAAGTCAGTAACATAACACCCTTTTACCTCCAATGGTGAGTATAAGAAAAGTCGATTCACGTATGATCTGAATGTTGTCTGTACTCGATCCAAATTATAATCGTTAAAAAGTTAATTATATCTAACTTGCACGAGCTATATGGATTATACATGCATCAGTCACGTCTACTTTGATATTTGAAAGATTGCGAACCACTTAAATAAAACAGTTTACGCATTGAAACGCTGAAAGAAATGTTTTCTTTATCACCTCCAGCGACAAGTTTTCTTTCATAGATTTGAGTAAAGTGAATTTTTTCCAAAATTCATCGGATTTTCTTACGCCAATTTCAATTCGATGAAACTTGAAAACAAAATCTGTAATTAATTAGCAATTGTAACGCAAGCAACTCTTAATACCTCAATATCGGTGAAGCTCGTTCGGCATTCAGGATTTATTCTTGAAATTGCTTGCTTCATTTTATTCTATTACAAGTTCTTCGATTGTGCAAAAGTATGCGTAAACCATGGAAATTCGCTCAATAAGTCCCGGAACTTTGACTGTATTCGACGCCGAAGTTTCCTTCGAAAATTGCTCTTATTAGTCCAGTATTTTTCAAACATTTCGATATCTCTTTTTCTTGGAATAATTTGCCAAGGCGTTGAAAATATAATCGAAATATTTGTCCCTCTCGCATCCTCTGTAGATAGTTTGAATCAGTTAATGGTCGCTAGGGGTCTGCAGATCTAGAAAATATAATTCTGTCATTATAGCGATTAACTTGTGACATAATGCATTGTCTTAGTGATCGAGAATCTTCCTCTTCGCGATTTGAAGCCGTTTTTGCGGCCATATCTTGCCTTTTAATCGTACTAACAGATCATATGCTTGTCGGCCGAAAAATGTTTTTACTTACCTTTTAACCCACTTCCATATCAGAAGGCAAATTGCTAGCCATTTGCGTAACAATGATAAAATTTTACTTACCCCTTTTCCTCCGATGTCAATATAGCGTAGTGCAATCAATTTTCCTGCATATTCAAAATGACGGACACCATAAAATGTTGAATTACTACTATATTTGACTAAATGAAGCTTTCCATGATCAATACTCTTGATATGAGTATCAAATGCACCGGAAGAAGATAAACATGTTTTTTAAACTTTTATTAAAACCTAAACTATTTTACATAATTTGATATTAGTAACTTTTCATGTAATTACACATAAAAGCTTGGGGCGTTTAGACGAAATTAAATTTCTCGCATACTACTCCAACCCTTTATATATAGTATATCTAACTTTTAAATTAATCAGCTTATTTTAAAGGACTTTACTAATTTAATTCTGCATAATTTCATAGATAAATAATTAAATTAAAAAAAAAATGAATAGAAATGTTTTCTTTCAGACATTTAAGCACCTTCGCTTAAGCAAACGATTATTAAACTAAGAGATGACAAGGAAATACGACCAAATTGGCCCACTATGGAAATAAAGGGCTTACTTATTTAAATTCTCATTTATAAAGGGATTAAAATTTCAAATAGAATCGTCAGTCAATTGAAAATTTAATATCTGTTCTGTTAACGGATAGATAAACTGTGCTTAAGATATTTCCACCGCAGTGTAAATATCGCATAACATAAAATGCGTAATATTTGGGAACTTTCTAATTAATGATCGAATGGTATTGCCCTAAGGAGCTGTTAAGGAGATGAATTTGGTTTTTGTTAAATTCTCACAAAGAGAGCTAAGTCGGAGCTGGAACAATGGATTTCATAAGTGGCCAGAGACCGTGTCCGCATTTATAGGAAAGCCAAAACGGACGAAAAAGATTAAAATGTTAAATTGTTGAGATGTATGATGATCATCTTTATAAAAAAAAAAAAAAATTTCGAACATTTTCTATGAACTAAAATTGGCAAAAAGAGACTGACTGGCTTAGGCTCAAATTCTTTTAATGGGAACTTAAATCAATCTCTTTTTAACACATGGCGTAATTTTACAAATTTTTTTTATATATCTTTTTCTTTAGAATGGGGCTCTGGTTGGAAAGGTACGAATTTCATAGTAGAAATCGAAGAGACCGTAACTGTCTCTCCCATAAGTACAGATTATTTAAGCAGTCGGGAAGATGCGACAAGTTCAGAAATAAGGAATGCCACAAACATTGTACATGGTAAGTATTCGCCTTCTTCACACAAACAAACCCACACACACACACACACACGCACATATTAATGTTAAATTACTTACATTCGAAATTTCCCAATTCCAAGGTCCCAAAATAATTGTGCGTACCGAGGAAGTATTAATAGTCGGTTTGGTCCTGATGCTATGGGTCGGCGCAATAGCATTATTCTTTAACCGTTGGGGTAAAATACGTATGCTTGAACCGTATCAACCGAAATTTCAGCAGCAACATCGAGCTTCCTGTCCCCTAGCTGATATCGAGACAATGCAGACACATCAGGTGCGTGTAAATTATGCGATACTAAAAAAAATGTCTTCCTTTTTTATATAAAAGAAAGAGTACGAGAATTAATTATATTCGGTTGCGATCGAATCTTTTGTACCCATCATGTTTACCCTATAAAAGATTGAAAAAAAGGGGCAAATATAATATCGTATATTATATAATATTGGGTGGAGATGGCTGATTTTTGATCGTGTAGTTATCGGCAAAAGACACGGAAATCATAGGTGTACAGAGTTTCTTTTTTTTTGCAAAGGCGTGTTCTTTGACCTATTTGGGCCTCTTTTCAGACTCTTTTACATATGTGTAGGTAATGGCATCTTTTTTATGAAGGGAGAAAGATACCGCACAGTTTAGCAGACGGAAAAATGGACGGACTAACAGACAGACAAAATACAGTATAACCCTTTATGGGAATACAATCTTTTAAATTCTGAGGGAGATAGGTCTGAAACACCGATTTCACTTATACATTCACTATAGTTAAGCTTGGATCACATAAATCAATTTGCCGAACTCTTACCATGTAAGAGCGTTCAGGCAAAATGAAGTCTCTATATGACGACAAGCATTTTATAATGATATTAGGTTCATTAGAGTCATAGGTTCTTATTAAATTTGGATCACTCCAACATAGAGATTGAACATGAACAATAAGCTTTTACATGGCGACAACATTTGATTTGCAGTATTTTATGCCCAAAAAGGGTGAAGTGCTATTTTCAAGCGATATTGCTTGAAATGTTTAATAGTCAGCTACACCTGTGCATTGACCAATGTGCGTGCATAGGTAAGAAAGAAGAGAGAAAAAAATGCCTTACTCTGGCGAAAAATGTGTTTTATGAAATATTTATTTTTTAGTTTTTTTTAGCATTTTGTATATCTTTGGGATAAACAAGCCGAACGACAAATTTACTCTAATCCTGATTCGGCCGGATTTGATGGGTATAATAATTAAGCACTTTTGTATTTTGTTTGTTTATTTCACAATTATTTTTAGCGTTCCTCAGTAACCCGTATGTCAATGGGTTTGGTTAATAATGTAAATATGCCAACTTGTCAATTTCCAGCTTATAATCCAACAATATACTCAAAAGGTAAATATTTTGAGAAGTATTCAAGCATCAAACATTCACACTTACAAATACGCGTTTATACTGTAACTTTACCAACATTTTTTCAATTAGTTTCTCATTGAATAAGCTTTTGACTGCCTATTATATGTACACACACACACATACACATATATATGCAGACGCATATGTCTACGCTCATGCACGCATACACGATAAAATTGCATTTAACATAACAAGTAAAATTCTTGCGAGCTCAAATTTAATTCTGAGTTTACACTTTCCGATTATATATATTTCCGGAACATCGCCACAAACAGCAACGGAAATCAAAATCTATGTCGTTGTCACCTCATTTCTATCTACTTAAAATGCTTTACATTAGTCAGCCGAGAAGCATGTATAACCAGTGCAGTCATGGCAATGTCGCGAATGCCTTAATAGGTGTTATGCACAAAGAGATTTATTTTCTTCTTATTTTTTTTTTTTTTTGCCTGAAAGAGAGGAAAAAAGTTTTCCATGCTTTTGAAAAGAAAACTATTTTGCCGTTTCATATATGATAAATATTTTTTTTAGTGGCGTAACCTTCTCAACAGATATATAAACTAAGTACGTTTGTGTGCCTTTCTATTGTGAGCTTGTTGATGACTTAAAAAATTAATGCAGACAAGATAAAGAGAATATGTTCAAAAGACAATTTCACATGCTAAAGGCATTAATCTGTTAAAATTTAGCGAAATGAGGCCATCATAATTCCAGTAATAGCTGTTCATACGAAGGACATGAGAATAGAATAGTTTCATAGAGATAATTTAGTTCGAATCTTAGGAGAATGCTTGATACTCACCACATCGGCAGTAGTATGTAAAAAAAAAGTTCATCGAAAAATAATTTTTTTTACCAATCAAAAACTTGAAATCAGCAATGAATGACCTGGACAGGCTATCAAGATCATCACGATGTAATCCCATTGGAATTTTATCTCTTCGCTAATACAATATCATTGATTGGCTTTAACAAGTCAGAAAAGTCCATGACCTTAAAACGAATTGTAATTGAGTCATTGGCGAGACGTATGCTAAAAATTGAAAAATTAATATTCAAAAATTGAATTTTATAAATACGTCACAGGCCCGCCAATAAATATCCTAGATTACTCCACTTAATACAATTAATACGATATTATACGGGAAGCAGTCGAAAAACTGGTTCAATCCGAACCAGCATTCATTAGCATTCATCCCTTGGCTAAAACAAGTCGGTGTACCAAATTTCATCAAAATATCTCAAAAATTGTGATCAGTAAGTTGAACACAAGAAAACAAGCCGGACAGTGGGACAAACTTACGCATAACCTTAAGTGTATTTAGAAAGTGACTCTGAAGCAATCGGTTTCTTAAAAGGCAGATCTACCCCAAGTTCTTCTGGGTATAGTATACATCCTCACAAACTTAATGCGCCCTTGTAATACAGGTGGTGTAGGGTACAAAAAAAAACTCTACGTCGCTATCCCGTATTATTTTGTTTTCAGACAAACAATGGGGTCTGCTTAACTAAATTAATTATAGCCAGCAAGAAAATTATATTCGTTGAGGGCCGAACATCGCAAACCCACCGCTTTGCTTTTCGCATTCCTCTACTCTCCAAGTCCTTTTATTTGAAACCCATATCGTCGGTATTTTAAGAAAAATTTAATGAACCAGGTCGTGGTATCCACCATACTTACTTTAGAATTAGAATTAACCCAATTTTAGCTAATCAGATCAGATAATATATCTTCATTTGACGAATGTATAAAATAATTTTAAGCATTCTATCTTCTTTGCCTTATGATAGATAAATAAGCGTGGAACCTAAAAAAAAATGCCAAAAATAAAATTTCATCTCTTGTAACTTTATATGGGCATGACCGATTTTTTCCATGTTTGTACGTAAAGAGTATAGTGTTTCGTAAAGCAAATGTGGAAAAATTCAACCTTCTAACTTTTTCAATTTCTAGGTGACGAACGAAAACCCACAAGAGAAACGAAGCTACGTTCGACATTTAGTCACCACTGCGGGCTTCTGCTCTGACCAATTTGAACCCGTTTTCAAAATCCAATCTGCGTGCAAAAACTATCATCGTTTCTAGCAAAATTTAAAGTCGTTATCTCCATTTTTGCGATCAGGAGAGTGCCAAGAACAAACACCACACAGAAAGACAGACGGACGTACATGGCTTAATCAATTCAGAATTTCACGCTAATCAACAATATATGTACTTTATAGAGTCTCTGAAGCTTTCTTTTGGGCGTTGTAAACGTTTCGATAAAATGAATATACCGCCCATCCATCCGGTGATGGATATAAAAATGTAATTAAGTTTCGTATAAGATGTGTAAAGTCTATCATTTGGACGTGAAACTTATAATATTCATGCACACATTTAACAATATTGGCACGCATAAGTATCTGCGTTAAGTGCGCCATTCGTTTACTGTTACATATAATGTAATCGTTAAGTTTTAAATTAAGATAATTACGTCGGTTTTTTGTCGCACAGTGAGATTTCGAGTCCAAATTATATACTGAAAAACGTAAACGTGTGGAAAGAAGTAAAAAAGTTCAACTGAACCTTAGCTACTAACCAGAGTCGAGAGATTTAATAAAAATTACAAGAATTTCTTCTGTTTTTTTTTTTTTTTTGTTGTTTTCTCTTCCGAATTTTAAAAGTTATATTAGTCCGAGGGAAGGATTTTTACAATTTACCATACTTGTGGTACAGAGTATGTTCAGTTAATGCGGTCGTATGTAACACGCAGAGGTGCTTAAGATACACCCATCTTTTATTATACCGATTAATTCAAAATCATAATCTGATTTGATCTAAGCCTGCCTGTCCGTCTGTCCGCCTGATGTTTGTCAATCTAAATTTGTGTTCAAGTTACAATTTTTGCAATATTTTGATGAAATTTGGTATAGTGACGGGTTTTGATGCAAGGACGAACGCTATTGAAAATGTTTCGGATCGGTCCACTTTTTCGATCACTTCACACTTACAATTTTCAAAATTTCTTGGCAAAAGTGTCTAAGGCATAGTATTTCGGCATTCTAAATTGGTGTGAAAACTTTTAAATAGCTGGGGCAATTTTTTTTGAACTCTCCCTCATATAATCGATTATACGAGAATTGAATTTTTATGTGGCAAAAAAGACTTATTTTCAATATTTCTTGATGAAAATTGGCTCATAATATTAAATTACCGAAAACACCAACCTTACCGAATTTGGACAATGAACGTAAGTTTTTTTAGATACTATCGCATATAAGGATTCTTATGCAAGGTCAGCACTTATATGCTAAAAAGATTTAATTGTTGAAACTTTATTCATAATAGTAGTAGAATACAAAAGTTAATCACAATAATTATAATTTGAACCACATCGGTCTATTTCTTGGCTCCACTTCATATAAGATATCTCATCATTAAGAAGCCTTTCGAAAATATGCTTAATTTTTTAATATATTATGATGAAAATGAATTGAGCCAAAAAATTGACGTTAGCGAATTTGGGTCACATGGTTCTATTTGTTTGAACCCGAACATATATGGGCATTATCACGAAAAGCAAACTCTTATCTAAACTTCTAATGCTCGAGCTTTCGTAAAAATTTTAGCTATGCTTGAAAGTAGTCTACACTTTTTGATATATTGTCACCAAAACAAGTGAATAACTGTACCAAGCCAAGTGGTGTAGAATATTCAATGTTCGACGTTGCCCGACTATAATGTTTTTGGCTTATTTTTCTTGAATATGTTGTGTAAAATTCATGCAGACGAACTAAGAGACTGAGCTGCTTGCATTGACTTCAATCCGCCTGACGTTCAAGCATATATATATCTTATAAGGTGTTGCTTATTATTGTTTATTTAACCTTGTGTAACTCTATTCTATCCTAATGAGGATAATTTGTCTTTAGTCGTAGGAGCACTTATAGTTGAATACGATCGCGTTTAAAAGATGTCTTGCAATTATTTCCTGCACTTAAAGTTTACCAACATAAACGCATACACTTTTTAAAAGGAAAGTATGTTTCGTGCGTTAAAGCAGGAAATGAAATAAGTATACAGCAAATTAAAGAAAGGAAACGTATGCGTATTCCACAGCATACAATTAAAATTGAAAATAAAAAATCCAAAAAAACAAAATTCTGGTCACATGAAAACGCACAGTTTTTACACACATCGCCCATAAATGAAGGGTGTAGTCATGTTGTCAAAACGTTTGCAACGCCAAGAGAAATTATCAAAGGCTCCGCATACGTATTCTTGATCAGTATTAAATCGTGGATCAATTTAAACATGTCCGTCTCTCCGTCTACGTAATGCCTGTTATAACCATGCTCCTGGTCGCAAAAATGAACATATCCACTTCAAAAGTGGCGAAAACTGCTGGTTTAACAGACTTGCGAAGATGTCCAGATGTCAGGTCCAGAGAAGAAGCATTTAAAGTTTGACGTCTCAACCCCATCGACCAAAGTAACCTGCTAAACTAAACAGTCTAGGAATATGTGTCGATAGCATGTTCGCTCGACTCAGATCGAGTTTCTTCCGTCCGATAAGAGCTGTTATCGACGGCTATTCTTTAAATGAATTCTATTTACATGCAAATGCACCAGAAGGATCTATTATTTCCCCAACTCTTTTCCTGATGTTCACTAATGACCTTGTGTGCACAATTGGGTCGCACTGCAAGCCAAAGCAACTTGTGCCGTTCGTTTTCCTTTAGTAAAAGACCATGCAACAGCGATATGCAGGACAAACCGGGACCCCATTAAAATATCTGAATGGGGTTGCGTAAATAAGGTAAACTTTAATGATACACTGGTCTTGTGGTCTCAATGTAGAAGAATCGGTAATCCTTGATGTTCTAGGCATGAGAATACAAAATAATGTTCGTCGAACGGAACATTTGTTCGAAGTGTCAAAAGACGCCCCATAGGGATTAGGTTTTTAAACCGGTGCAAAAAATAGTTCACTGCAGCCGATATCCGTGTAACTTACACCGTCTTTATCGGACGGAGGTTTCCAAACTTTTTTTGGAGGCCCTCGACCGCATACAGCGAAAACCTCTGGTGCTCATGGGTGACGAAACTGTATCTAGAACTCTCGATACTCTTGAGCATCGGCGTAATGTGGGCTGAGTTGTGCTTGTGTGTACGGGTACATTCGGGATAAGTGTAAATCCCTCAATAGGACATTTTCGTGTCGAACATAAAAAAAACTCCACTCCCTTTCTTCATCCCATTCCTTCTATATTCCTTCCCGGTCACATCCCTTGACTGGTTGGTCATTAAAAAAAAAAAAAAAGCGCACTAAAAAAATCATAGTCGACTTTGGCCTCGAGTTGTTTATAGAATTGTAACAACATTTCTTTTTAAAGAGGACGAAAGAGCAAGCAGTTAAATGGTTGCTAATTAACAGCGCTGCTACTGTTATTGATAGCAGAAACATGAAAAGTCCCTGAGATTTTATTAGCTCTTATTTTTACCAAGATGTTGGCATTTAATTATCTATGCATAAGAGAAAGAAATTAAAATTTCTATCATTCTTATGCTTAATTTATTGCCTTCAGAAGAAGGTAAACATATAAAGTAATTGAATAAACATACGATGACATTTGACACCGCAGAGAGCATTTTTTCTTCTATTTTTTTTTTTTTTTTTGTTATTGTGTCAAACTGCAGTCGATGTGCAAATATTTGTTTAAGATGAAATTAGATAATGTAGTCCAAGTAATTATCTTATTCTACACATTTTTAGAGAAAACGATGAATAAGAAAACGTGTCCGTTGTAATGATGTAATGATGTGTTATTGTAGAAGAAAATTAAATTTTGCCAACATTAAATATAGGTTTTTTTTCCAGCTTTATTCCTTGATTTTGAAAAATTTTCAGAATAAATCTTAGAAAATCTATTCGTGTTAGAGCGAACATTAATGACCCATTAAACCAAACAATTTTTTTTTTTTATTATTTTAAACATTCTACATGCCACAGAATTCGCTTATTCTCACTGATCTCGATTCTATAAATTTTGACATCACAGCGTATCAAATGTTTGCAAAGCAAGCGAATAGCGGCCGGCTGCGAGCATTCATAATTATGAGCAATAGCTGCTTTCAATACATCGCAAGTAATTTAATTGCAACTTACGTATATAATCTCGACTATTGTTCCACAGCTGCGACATACCCAGCTACTATCTATAAATGATATGAAGCTTTAGTTTCAAGTGCACATATATGAACGAAAAAAAAAAAACAAAAATAAAAAACCAAATTTAGTTTGCTTCCCTTACCTCGTCTATATCAATAATTAATTAGTCTATGAAAGAATGATATATGAAAGGTTCACTCTTAACATTGACTTACGCGTTTAGATTCTTTCTGGCCGGTCAAAAATTCCAAAGTTCTATACAACAACACTTTTAGAGTAAAGTTCAATGAGTAGCGTCTATTTTTGCCGTGGTCATAGTCCGTTGTTAATCAATTCATCATTACGGTCGCAAGACTCTCGCAAATTACTTCGCTCGCGTAACTAATGTTTATTTGCCGTGAAAGTATGTGGTTGACTTAATAGTCTAGTGTTAGATATGTCCAATCCGCCTGAGTGGCCGCGTAGGCAAGAGTCTCGACTAGCAACTCTTAATTGGTCGTGGGTTCAAATCTCAAGAGCGGTAAGAGTTTTTAATAAAGCCGAAAGCCTTAGATGGCTAGTGCTTTAAGACTTTAGTCTTTTTAGACCTTATTCTCTGGCTAAATTTATAATAATAATAATAATAATAGTGATAATAGGTACGTTGTGTAATATCATCGGTTGGACCCTATAGACATACGTAGTGTGCTGCAAAAGTAGTGGGTATAGGAGATTCGACAACGTAGAACTGTAATATTTTTTTTTTCGATTCGTATGGGGTAACACCTACACGACAAACAATTATAAACAATATATATGTAGGAAGTATACAAAGCTACCGTAATTAAATATCATACAGTATAAACGTTTCTAAATTAGGTCAACCCTGACATATTATTATTATTTTCCATTCATATTCAATATGATTGCATCATCTTTTTCTTCAATAGATAAACATTGAAAATTTTCTTTTCTTTAAATGAATCACTTTCGCCAAAAAATATGCACAAATTTTCTTGTCTTTCAGTAAAACACTTTCACCAAAAGGTGTGTAATTCGTGGAACGCTTTACGTATGCATAGTTTTCGTCAGCTTGCAATTTTAAAAGCGAATATATACATATTTTATCATAATTGATAGACCAGCGCCATCTATAATTTATATCATTTCATTTTAAGATTCTTTAACAGCACTTCTAAATAACTCTTGTTAATTCTTTGTTTTTTTTTGTTTTTTTTTTGTATTTGATTAATATTTATAATTCAAGGTTTTATTGGCCATAATCGGCCACGACAAAATTCGGTTTTTGTTGGCCCAAGTCCCAATCGGTTTCTAATACCAAGACCACCGCGTAAGACTCGCTCAGCCATGGATTTACATTCGATGGTGTTAGATGAATCAGCAGAACAGGTTTAAAGTTACTATAAATTTATTTACTAATCACATAAATGGGTAAATATCTAAACAAGAATATTTTTAATAATATTTTAATAATTGGCTGGATTAAGTGCTAAGCGAAAAATCTCTTCTTAAGTCTTGCCAAAAACAAAATGATTCTAAATAAAAAAAAAGAGCAGTTAATTGATTACTTAACTAAAAATTGTTAACTTAAATATTTTTGGTCTTTTTTTTTTTTTTTTTAATCTCTAAATGAAACTCTATTTATTAATCAAATATTTGTTTTTTCTTTTTTTTCTTTTTCTATACACTTTTCAAAGTAGTTTTTAAATAAGTTTTTTAATCTTCTTCTTATATACACATCCTTATAAAATTACAAATCCTTACGTAATTGCACATTTTTTATGATATTAAATATCTATTGAATTAAAATATAAAATTACTCTCGTTAAAAAATTTTATATAGAGACGAACAAATTTTAATTATTAAGTTCACCAAACATATTATTATTCTAATTAATCTTCTTTCCTTCAAGACCTACAAAATCGTATAAAAATATTTAACATGTGGATCAATTACGTATATATAATAAATATATATATTTATATATATATATATATATATATATATATCACTCAAATACAATTAAGTACAATTATGACAAACAACATTTAAAGTTTAAGATAGAAGAAAAGTAAGTGAAAAACGGTTTAACTAAAAATATTTTATTTTTTGAAAAATTAAAAAAACCAAGAAAAACCAGAAAATTTTTTCATTTTAAATTCTAAGGGCACTATACTCATTGTAACTCTTTCGCTATTCCCTGTTATATATGGAATGTGACTAAGAAATATGAAAAGAGGAAATTCTTTGAAAGAGAGCTTAGTGCCCAACGGCAATGGCAAATAGCTTTACTATTAAAAGTAAAAAGTACATACATACATACATACATACATAATATATGTATGCTTTTGTATGCATATATGTTTAAATATATTAAGTGTCACTTAATAAATGTATCCAAATATACATGTATATGTATATATGTAATGAAAACATAATGAATATCTTATGTACTTTAAGTGTAAATAATATTAATATTATATAGTTGTACCGTAAAATTCGTATTTTTGTTAGTTGCTGGCTTCAAATTAAAGGATGATAATTCTTTATAGAAGGAACAAAAATTGAAAGAAATTCATATACACATATATACATATATATTCTTTTTGCATCTTAAAAAGAAAAGAAACAAAAATGAATTGAATGAATAAAAAAAAAAAAAATCAAGAAAAAACAACAACAACAACAAAAAAACATATTCTATATTTTACACTGTCTGAAATAATTATATAAAAAAAACCTACATAAATAAATAAGTATACAAACATCTGCATATATACGCATAAAAGAGTCTCAATAAATAGTAAAAATTATTTTAAACAATTATGATGTCATGTGTTCTTACTTATCTAATCAAAGTCGCGAAACGAAGGCAAGCGACGTGGGTCGATTGCAACCCCTCTAAATAGCTGTCAAGAATGTAAGTACCAAAGTTGAAGCTTGGTTTGGTCGCATACATATAATTCATGCGCATATCACAAATAGCGCAGAGTATATTAAATTCGTGCGGATGTGTATAACACACCGAGAAGGACCCATCTGTAGGAATACCGATCGATTCGGAATCGTTTCATAAAGCTTATCTGCTTGTTCAATACACGAAGTTTGTTCATACCCGAAGCCGAAGCGAAATAGGCAATGTCACCTCCATTTGCCCTACAAAGAAAGAAGAATTTGAAAAATTCTTACATAAGAGTATTTACAATAAGTAAAAATATTTTAATCAATCGACCGATTTTCTTAGCACTGTCTTCGTACGGCCAAAAAAAATGCTAATTTTTCATACTTGATGGTGAATAATCGCTTCATAATGACAGTTTAACATAAAAATCAGCCGCAGTAACCCCCTCTAAATATCTTCATAAATATCAAGTTTTATGTACTAAGAAAGTTGAATTTTTAGTACTTTACGTCTAGGGGAACGTACAGTAAAGTAAAATAAATATGATAAGATTACGTTATACGCAAATGATTTGAAAAATTTCGACGGCACAGGGCAATTTATTTAACCCATTCTTATTTGGATTTGTAGTACGACCCACTTAATTGGGATAAGCAATCGTTATAGGACAAGACTCGGAGAAACTGTAAAAACATTTTGTTTGCCATAAAAGGACGCTTGAGCAGACCTACACGCTGATGCAATAGTCGTAACGTTTTTGTTTTGATATCTCACGCCGGTAGTCAGTTCAAGCCATCCAGTGTAAGGATACAATAATCGGTTCTTTCGTTGAAACCCGCCCTTCGGGTAAATGCAAGCTAAGCAGTATCTTAAGTTATGTATAAAAATCTGATGAGAATAGTAAAATGAAAATAGATAAGGCGGAGAACGCTACGTACTAGTTCGGCAACTGCAGATAGAATAAATGACAGGATTCATAAAAGAAAATAAATAAAGCGTATAATTACTGTGAAGAGAAATTAGTCAGTCATTCTTTCATCCCTGGCAATATTGAAGCATTTTAGTGAAACTCCACAAGTATAGAAATTGTTTTGGATAGAATCTCTAAAAGCCACTGAATAGCTTTTAGCTTGAGATCAGGGAAAATCTTGCTGCTTAATGTAAATGCTGTGTATACGAAAAGAGTCGATTAGTTGCCCATTTTCATAGTCATTGCGGAAATTCCACAGCAGAAACTGGCTATTAGAGAATCACACTTTAATAAAGGAAAGGACGCATGCGCAGCCGTCTGGCATCTACTGTCACATAGCCTTTATCGAAAAACTCGAATTTTCTATTTTGAAATTGAAATCATAGTTCGGCACTGCAATCTATATTATGCTATGCCAGGTCAAATATGCAGTCTAAACAAGGTGTCGTACGATATTGACTGGAAACTATAAAAAACAAATAAAAAACCTTTTAATTTTAACACTTATTGTCTCCCTACACCAATTGTGCTACAGAAGGATTTGAGGTGAACCTATAATTTTGTATGAAATTTGAGGCACTGGCGTGCTTTGAATAAAGCATCAACGCTATTGAAAATGATTTCGATCGTCCAACTTTTCAACCGCTCCCCATACAGTAACTTATTGTGAAAAGATGCCTGCGTTGCAAGCTGCATGGCATTTGAGATTTGAATCCGCGACTACCGAGTTGTTAGTCACGACCCTTTGACTACTCGGCTAAAATTTCTCTACATAATTTCAAGACTATATCTTCTATGGGTTATTAGATATTAGCAATAATATATTGAACTTTTCTTGAAAGATTTCCTCTTCGAATTGTTGAAGTGTAAAGAAAGTTTTCCCTCTCTCGGAGTTATAGGATTCAAGCAGAAGATGCTATATATTAGGGGTATATTAAGTTAATGAGGATGTAAGGTAATACGCAGGAAGGCTTAGGATAAACCCACCTTTTATTATACTGATCGATTCAGAATCATTTTCTGAATCATTTTTTGAATCGGTATATGTTTGTTTGTGCGCCTGTCTGTCGGTCTATCTGCTTTCTGTCCATCTAACTGCAAACTACAGGCGGCACTTTTCAAGATATTATGCATTGGCCTGTTTTGGCCCAACGAACGTCGAACGCTGTTGAAAGCGATTCCGATCACACCACTCATTCGATCATTTTCCGTACAATGTCTTATCTTGAAAAGTAGTCATATAAATAACCGTACGATAGTGTAAGGCTATAGTGTTTTTTTTATTTTAAAGCGAAGAAATCTTATTAACCGTAATTACATTCACTGACTGATGATTTTCAGTTTTTCTAACAATAGTGGAAGAGGTATATCGAAGGAAAGGTGTTTATGAACGTGCTGAAGAATTCTGAAACTATTCGAATTCAATCGAAGAAATAACAGATGCTTGTGCTCACTCCTTAGGAAGTTTATCCATGTTCTTGAATAGCGTTCGTTTCTTTCGACAAAACCTTCAAGTCATTATTTTGGAATTATTTAGTTGATATCCAAGGGATAACACAGCCTAAATAATCCACTTCACGCAAAGGTATAATAACACTCCTAGGACGAGATCATCGCATTTGTTGCCGGTCAAGTTATTCCAAATTTACGGTCGCCTAATCTCCACAAACTATTAACCTAGCGACAGAAGCATCCACATCATACCATTTTATTGGTGAGCGATTTTATACAAAAACCGCGATAACTAACGTGAACAAAGAGCATCTCGATCGCAGGTTAAGTCCGTTATTTCTATATTGCATACTAGAATATAATTATCACTCATTTTCCAAAATAACGTACGCATCGTGCATTTTCTTAATTTAGAAACTCTTCAACATATCCTATGTATATTAAAGGCCAATAATTGTTAAACAGCCACCAAACAGGGGCGAGGTTATACAAATTCGACTTGCCGAATTCAATTTGTATTTCATTTCAGACGATTTTGTACTAAAAATTTGAATTTTCTATCCCTTTCGACGACTGTGGCGCCCCACTCCATATCCTACGCATGCATGCTTTCCGCTCAGCAATGAAATTTATTTTTTAATGCTTCACTTTACAATCTGATGACACCAGCAAGCCGGCGCCAAAAAAACTATCATATTCATATATTTTTTTATATGTATGCATCGCTAAAGAGTGGCGTTACACTTGACTATTATATCGCGTACGTAACGATTACAAATGTAGTAACGAAATTTCTTAAAACAATCTGTAGCCGTACAGGGTCTGATGTTTATTTATTCATATTATTTTGTTCAACTCCTCGTCCCCTTGGGCCATTTGCTATCGCCGTTAATTTCAACCTCAACCTAGCACAGTGTGTTTATCGAAACGAAATCATTTTTCCACTTCTCTACAAAATTTATTGTTTCGTTATATATATATATATATATTACAATATGTACAAGTGGCATGTGAAAAAAAATGTTGCACGCAATCGACCGCGCATTCATATGGGGATGCGTTTCACAAGATGGAAAAATGGTCTTTAAGCGGCGAGTGGTCAAAATTGGTCCCATAACTTTTTCACATTATTCTTGTTTGCTTTAATGCATTCTATAATATGCTGTAAATTATTTACATCATGTGGAGATTTTTACGATTATTCTCTATTTAGTCGTAAATGTTTTCTTCTTTTTTTTTTTCTTTTTTTTTCAAAAATTTATTTCATATTTGCTTTGTATTGCAATGCTTGCCTTGTCTACTTTGTCTTCGTCAAAATGAAGACAAATTGAAAATTTATAATCTTTTCTCGGTCAGTATATTTACTGTGACATGTCATCATGGGGATGTATTCCGAAAATGACGCATTTGAGCGCTTTTATCTCATGTTTTACAATGCGATCCAAATAAGCCTTTTTGCTATGCTTGACTAGATTTTTTTTGAATTATGGTAGAAATCTTTGTCGAAAACTTGCGTACAAAAACATATAGCGGATCTGTTCTGTTTACAACAAATCAAACATTTCAATATATTTCCATAAAAAATATTAAAGACTGTCGCAAGCATTTACTTAAAAATGTGACAATTGTGCTTAATTTAAGCAGAGACCGGTTCAGCATGAAACTTATCCGGCACTGTTCATGTGCACGCTGCTCGATATATAAAACGCACTTCAATGGAAAGTGTTTGTATGTATGTCTTATCGGTCAATTGAAGTTATCATTTCCAGATTTGTGCTGAAACTTTTCCATTCCCAAATCATGG
This sequence comes from Glossina fuscipes, assembly GCF_014805625.2. Lineage (NCBI taxonomy): Eukaryota > Metazoa > Arthropoda > Insecta > Diptera > Glossinidae > Glossina > Glossina fuscipes. Next base: position 26,953,513 of record NW_023998414.1, on the reverse strand, counting down.
GATCCAAGGGCTTACGTGAATTGAAAACAAAAAAAAAAACAAAAAAAAAAACTGAAACCTGCCATGGTCACACTCCTCCGGTAAATGACACGGATTTGATTAGGATTGAGCCGTGCAAAATAGATTGCATATAGTGCTCTATGCTAATGCGATTAATCTAAAAAAAAAAAAAAAGAACAACACATAGCGAAGATCATGTAGCGCTTTTGGTTCGATGGAAGAGAAAATTATTAAGAAATGGATTTGAATGGTTAGGAGAAAGCTGTTGCTTTGCACACGACAAGGGAGGGAATCTTGTAGTTGCGATAGTGAATGCTAACTGCTGGATACGACCCTACGTGGAATGTTGTGGTGACTGTGGTTTTCATTCATTGCATTCACTAAAACGAATAATTAGAGCTGATGATAGGCTTGAACATTCCCCAGAGTGGGTTTATTGGCCGTACATTTAAAATCAATCTAGTAGTTCAGTTGTAATGCACGAACCCTAGCTTTCATTGTCGCGGGGAGAGGCACTCTCGCGCATAAACAACCCGTACATCAGCTGACATCATGAGGTTAAGTTTCCATGCAGATATTCACGTTTAATTATTAGAGACATACGACCAAATAACTAACATCTCTTGGGAATTTTCATTTCTTTTATGTGACGTAATTCGTTGATCGCGTGTCATTAATAAACATTTGCGATGTTAGCTATGAATTTCTCACGTTCACGTTTAATTATTTAAGACACTGTCGAAGACATATATAATGAGACATTGAAACCGTATGTAATCAAAAGACAAAACAGAAGTAATTAACGAAACGACAGAAATAAATTTGAATGCTTATTATTTTATAAGACATAATAAAATTTTTAATAAATTTTATATAAAATTCTCATGCTATCCTCGTACGCGAAAATATATTTGTAGAGAATTTTGATAAACCTTGCAATTAAGTAAAAAACTAATAATAAAATAAAATCAATATTAATTTATCAGTATGTGCATGCATGACCAGCTCTTGCATATTTTATTTTAATAAATCCATACCGAAAAAATAAAAGAAAAAAAGCAAAACTGAATTAAACTGAATTAAATTGAATTAAATAAACATTATATTTATTTACAATAGGTTTGCATTCGATTACTCGAACGATAGAAAATTTTATTTGCCCATCATCAAATCAATATTTATTCGGATTATTGTAAATTCCAATTAAGACGGGCTTCATCAAACACACCGTCCCTACCCTTCCCTCTCGCCTGGCCGTCTTGCCCATCTGTCCATCTGTCCAACTGTGCAGTACCTATTGTAAACATTCCCCTGGCCGCAAAAATGAAACTAACGACTACACATTTGGCAAAAATATTGGAAGTTCTTGCACCACAGATTGGTATTGAAAATGGGCTAAATCGGGCGAAGGAAACACCAACAGCACCACGTAAACTGAGAACACCTCGGTTTTTTAAAAGGACTGGAAATTCGTTTTTTTGCGTATTACGCATGAACTAAGGCAGATAAATGCACAAAAATTTGAATGCATATTCTGTGGATGATACGGCAATACCTGTACAAAAATGGGAATAACTGACCACACCCATGCAATATTGTATTATGTTAAAATTTAATTTCTTTTTCAATACCTTTATAAGGCGCGGAAAAAAGGCTTCAAAAACCACATGTACAAATTCTTGGGCAATTTCAAATTTAAAACGCACCCAAGAATGTCCTTCGGTTCACCTGTCCAGCTGTCCGTCTGCCCAACTACGTAGTATCCGTGTTAAGTATTTTCTCTTTCGCAAAAATGAAGATATCGTTTACAAATTTGCAAAAGCATTTGGAAAACATTCCAAAAAAAACACGCCTACAACGCTCACGTATCTTTATTTAAAAAATAAAAGGAAACCCCGCCTCGCCCACTCGATATCATAGAGCATGAAAATTGAAATCTTTTACTTTTTTTGCCTTGTTTAGGAGAGATGGTGATGGGTATAAAAGATTCGGTCACGACCGAATATAATTTCATTATTTGTCAACATACTGCTCACGGTGCTCGATTCTTTTTACACGACTTTTTTAGAATATAAATTTCATGTAAAAACAGAGCAAAGTGTACTTTAGAATATCCGGTCCTTTATTCATTATCACACGTATATGTATTACTTCGCCGACAATTGTCTATACCCGTATTTTATATATTATATTACCGTCTCCGTTAGTGAGTTCGCATACTTGAAATTGCATCATTACACTCACATAAATGTGCATACTTGGTACATTATCTTATATGCTGATTGTGTATTGCGTATTTGATTAGTTTTCTGTCGTTGTCATTACAGAACAACTACCAAGGGATATCACATCGCAAGTTACTAAAGAAAACGAGTCAGAATATGTAACGTTAAGGGAACAGCATCCATCTAAAAGGAGCAAAAAAAGTATAATCAAGCATTTGCGACTTTTTAATACCCGACTTCATTCCGCCTAATACAATTCTTCATTTATTATCGCGATAAAATACCAAAAAGCATACCCCTCTCCCATGGAAGAAGCTGACGTAATCCTAATTTAACAAAATCGATTTTCTTATCAAAGACCCCACTATTCTTTGCCTATTTTCGCCATTAAGTATTTAAAGTTAGACTTTATTGCGATAGATTGGCTAAATATTCATCAGAATGTGTGGGCTAGGGTCCAAAAAGTAGACCTATGTAGGATCAAATTTGAACCGATAATATCTATGTCAAATTTTGATTAGGGACCAATTTTAATCATGAAATATTACAAAATGGATTGTTTTGAGGCAGAAAGTCGTACTTTTGATAGAAGTCACTATAATGGAGAGAGTTAAAGAAATTGACCTATCTGACCCAAATTTTTCAAATTCATTTTCTATGCTGAAAGATTATTACTCAGGGATATTTGCTGAGAAACGACTTCTTCAAAACTAAAGAGTTTTATGGAAAATGGTGCTAAAAATGATCCAATGGTCCAATGCATTTTTAATAGCATTCATCCTTGAGACAACCCCGACAGTATAACAAAATTACTTAAAAACGGAAACATATAGACCGAACATCATCAACATCGCACAGAGATAAGACAGACGGACAGACAATTAAATAAAGTTGATTCAGAAACTAACTCTCAGGCGTACGAAAGAGCAGTTGGCAAATTATTGAACAGTTATTTGCGTTACAACCACCGTGAAAGTAAATGCGAAAAAATGAGATGACTGCCGAAAATAGCAAAGTGAAAGCGGATGCTAGCTAACCAGACATTCTGTTCGTGACTACTGCCAAAGGAAGACAGAACGAAAGTTCACATGCCGGATAAAATGGAAGGAAACAATATTGCCATCATAAGTACAAAGACTTCGCCTTTTTGCGAAGATAAAGTGAAACGATACAGAGAGCATGAAAAGGGCTATTACAGAAATTGTCAGCTAAGAACTAACCGTATCTCGGGCCTTGTGGGCGAGGCAAAAGGAGAAGAACAAAGATTTCCTGCTCAGATAAAGCAGACAAACTTTATGCGAGAACATAAAAAAGATGCAAAGGTGGCAACACTAACTGTTGGGCACAAAATTTCTCTCTCACAAAATCAAAAGGTAGGATAAGAACAGCCGAAAAGAGGATAAACGGAAATTGTCATTTCACGTGGCCAACGTATTTGACCTACACTGCACGGCAATTTCGAGTAATATTAGCTCCCATCTGTAATTGTTTGGCTTTTACAATCGCAGAAGCAAACCCGAGCCCGATACCAAAGTCAGAAAGCCGAAGCAAGAGGTGAGACTAATCGTATCAAATGACTATTCGAAATCGCCGCGATATACTGAGAAAATTTATCGTTCAACTGGCTTTCATATCCTGTACTCCTTTTTCCTCTCTTTTATTGAAACAGTTACAGGATTTCCAGTAAATTGGCTTAAAATGCGCTGGATAAAGCTAGAAAGGTCCGAACCCTTCCTCATACAATTTAAATGCGACTAGAATAAAAATTCGAATAGCGACTTGACAGCCTATACAGGGAATATATATGAGAGAGTATTTGACATCGACTGCTCAAAAACTGAGCCCAGCACGAATTACCCTAGCGAAAGCGATGACGGAAGTCATACAAAATGCAAACAAACGAAAATGTATTTTTTTTGTCATCGAAGTGAAAAAAGTTAGTGAAAAGGTACACAAGCAGAGTTTCAGTATTTCCACGATTCCCATTTAATATCTGATCGAATAAAATTTTGCGATTTAAGATGACGTTAGAAATTATTTTTATACCTACCGCGGAAGGAGGAGATTTATTTTATCAGAACGCTTGCAACACCCAGGAGGAAACTTCGGAGATGCCATAAATTGTATTTATATTCTTCCTGTCCGTCCTTCCACCTATGCAAAGTCGGTGGTAAAAATTCTCCTAACCGCAAAAGCGGAGAAGTCAGTTTTAAATTTGGGAAAAACATTGGAAGCTTTTGCTTAGTATTGCAAATGGGCGAAATTGGATGAAACGATTATTCCAACAGTCCAACACAAACTGAGCCAAGACCAAACGAAGATGATAAACTACAACAATGACATTTTGTATATTCGATAGGTGATTCTACAGTATCCGTATAAAAATGGGCAAAATTGCCCATCATTTTGTTGTTTATCGATTTGCAGAAATGTGCTGCCGAAGTCCAAAAGCTTAGGGTGAAGACAAAGAACAGCCCTAGACCATCAAAAAAAATTCAAATATAATGACTTGCAAAACTTATTGCCTGAAAACGCACCAAAACACTCATCAAAGAACTTTCAAATAGCTTAGCGATTGATGAGTCAACTGTTTCTAGACGTTCACATGCGATAGGAAGGATCTAAAAGGAAGGATAATGGCTACCATACGAATTGACTGACGGTTCAACGTCATGGTTTCATTGTTTGTCAGGCAAAAAAAAAAAAAAGAGGATTTTCTGGTGGCGTATTGTGACTGGCGATGAAAAATGGATCAATCACAAGCGTGGAAAAGTCATGGGTTAGTCCAAGACACATTGACACCCAAGCGAAATATTTGTGGCCATAAAGTTTTGCTATGCGTATGGTGGTGGGATCACTATGGTGTAGTGTATTACAAGTTACTAAAACCGAATGAAACTGTTGCCGCGGATGTCTACCGATGTCACTTGAACAAATTGAGCGATGTACTAGAAAGCACTAGAATGACTAACAACAGCAGTTAACTAAAGCAAAGACATCTTCTTGCATGACAACGTTCGACCACACGTTACAAAAGTTATCAAGAATCCATTTTTACAGCTTGAACGGGAAGTTCTACCTCACCCTATATACTCACCAGACATAGCAAGTTCTGATTACCGCTTGTTCAAGTCGGCATTATATGGTTTGACTGGCACACGGTTTCGAAATGCGGAAGAGGTGCGAAAATGGATCAACATTGTCAGAAAGATGAGAGAAAACGTTGTTCATTAATATATATATATATATATATGCATACCATATATATATTGTAGCAATTTTTCTCAATAAATGCCTTTTTCAAGTGAAAAAATGATCAAAATTAACGCAAGCATCAAATATATATAACAATGAACCAATGATCAAAGAGCTTGTCCCTTATAATCGTTTGTTCGTCGATGGATCTTACTTGCTAGTTGAAGGGTTGCTCTTGCTTCTAGAAATACACTGTAATACGATGCAACATCTGCTGAGTGCAAATTTTCAATTTAAAAAAGTTAAGAAATTTTCAATTATTTCAGTGTTTTTTTTCTTCTTTTCTACGGCAACGCATTATATCATATTTTTGGACATGAGGAGATGAATGAAAACGTATAGTGATATTTCGGACAGAAGAAATGATATCTCTTCGAATTCAATCAAAACGTGGATGCAATGTCTTTTCGATATATTTTAGAAAATACTTTTTTAACTCTTTCGTGCAGGATATCAAATGTATGTAACATATACAGATATCGAGAATTAATGATAGTCATTTTTCATTTACATGTTGTTCTTATCTTCTCAATTAAACCTGAGATCGTCGCTTTATTGCAAAATGTTTTTGTTGTGTAGTATGTTACCTTTCTATTCATAAATATTGCGTTAAGAAAACTATTCATCTATTCTGCTATCATTTTTACGTGAATATATGTATGTATGTATTGCAATCGGTTAGTTTTATTAAAATTTACTGATAAAATATGATAAATGTTTGTTATAGACATGTTATGTGTGTGTGTATCAGTTTTATGAATGGCTTTTAATTCCTAGTCTTAGCTGACATATTGAGCACATGTTCGAGTGCATATGTGTATTAGTTTATAATTGAAATGAAAGAGAAACGATGGGACAAAAAATCACGTAATTGTTGAATTATTGTTAAATTTAATTAAAATTCATTGCATTTTTTTATTTTGTTTTCAATTTCCCACAGTCAATGGATATAGTGAATTGTATGGTGAGAATGCTGTGAGTGGTGAACGCAACTCCTACGAGTCGTTTGCTCCGATTCCGTTCCCAAAAATTTCGATGTTAACTATGCATCTCGCTCTGATCGGCCAGTCACTGAAAAAGTCGATAAAATTTTGCAACGGAAAATGGGCAGATTACATAAAGAAACTCAAAAGGAAACCAAAAAAACCACAGAGACCTTTTTATATATATGACCCAGAATATTCCTGATCAGTATCAAATTTGGAATCCACCTAAGCATGTCCATCCCACCATCCCTACCTGTAATGAATATTGTCCCGTTCACAAAAATAAAGATGTCGCCAAGAAATATGCAACGATGATGGGTAAAAACGAACATTAGTACAAATGCCTGCAGAAGCATATTCTTCATCAGTGGCAAGAGAACGTATAGTTAGAACATTGCACGATGCGCTATCATTTTCTACATTTTTTTTGTACATCGGTCAGCTCAATCAATGTTTTATATTCAACATCGCATTAATCGCAATTTTTGAGATATTTTGACAAAATCGGTCCGCTCATGTGTTTGACTTAAAGGCGAGACCTATTGAAAATGGATTCTTACGATTACTCTACATGTAAGGTCTTCTTATTTCGAAATAATCATAATATGAAAAAAGAATTTGTAATATGCAAAATTTCTCAACAACAAACATACTGAGTTCATGTGATAAATTTACATCGTTTAGACTCATGTTTTGTACACTTTTCCACATAACCGTTCCTATGAAAAGTTACTCTTTAAAGGAAAAGAGACTAATTATTGATTCATAACAATAATTGCTTGACAGAAAAATTATTTGTAGGAAATTTGGATCTGGGACGTGCGCTTTCTGGAAAGCTCGCAACATAAGGATTTCCATAAATATTAAGCCTTTAGACTAACTTTGAATATTTTATGACGAAAATAGATGAAAAATAATAAGAAGAAGAATAAATTTACTAAATCAGGACTACGTCAGTTCAGACAAAAGTTCCCATGAAAACTGTGCCGTTAGACAAGGCGTACATGGACACTAGGTATAGTTTCTGGTACACTATCACGGACATAAAGGAATAATTGGATTAGATCAAGTGGTATAGAGTATTGAAGAAACGGGCAATCGCGACAACTTGCTTTGCTTGAAACAAACGCAATGACTTTAAAAGAAGTACTCAAGAATAACATATTTTGTGAATAAATCTAATGATATGAAGTGATTTTCGATGACAAGACTTATGCTCACGATTATGATAATAATTCTTTTTCTTTCAAATATATGTTCATAAATTAATGTATCGGTAAGAAGAGAGGATATGGAGAGATATACCGATTTTTCCATTGCATTCAAAAACACTCAAAAATATTTCTAAGCATTCGTATAATGCGTTACAATTTATATAACGCAATGAATGATTTCATTAAGTAGAGGCGTTGAAATAATTAAAAAATTGCAACAGAAAACACTCGCACATATACACACATAGAATGTATTTGTATATAATTATGTCGATATATACATCCTTATATATCCTTTTGCATTAAGTACATAAAGTAAAATATATTTTATAGATCTTTGCTGAGTGTCATATTCGATTTTCAATAAATCACCACAAACTTACACTCCCGGCATATTTAGAAAATTTGCCAAAAATGCTAGATTTTAATTAACAAACTGCAATCGACAGTAGTTGCAATATAACAAGCAATCCGTTGGCTTCTAGTTGGGCGAATTAAAAAGGATTTTTTCATGCGATATATGCGCCAATGGCTGTAACATGGATTAATCGCTACACTTTCGAGTTAAATTAGTGGCCAGGTCCGGGTGGACAGTAATCGGTGAAAGCCGTCTAAAGTGACCGAAACTAATTAGTCTCACTAAAATAACTGTAACTTGTAAACTAATGCTCGCCATGTCATGAAATTTCATTCTGTGTACATTAATGACTATTACCATCTAGCAATAATATGTGTCTGTCGGCTGTGTCGCTATATGCATATCAGACCGTAGTGATTTGATATATATATATATATATATATATATCTATTTTTCCACAAATCACGGAAATATGCTAACACAAGAAACACACTACAATTGATATTAAATTAAGCTATTAAAGAACCACTGACCTCTAAAAATGCAAAGAACAAAAAAAAAAAGAAAAGAAAAACAAAACATAAATTTCCGACAGGTCAACTGATAATTTTATATACATTAGTTAAAGTGTATGAGCGCGGGGTAAGCTTCATTCTAAGCAGAATGTAGTTTTCTTGCTCGTCGTCTCCTTCTTTGTTGACCTTGAACCAGTTTGTTATTCAGACTTCATAAGCGCACGCATAAATTTATACTTTTTCCCTCTCATTGTTATTTACGGTTGAAAAAGTTTTCATTTCACTTTTCATATAAAGAGCAATAAGGATGTTGATGACAGTTATACTTTATAGACATGTGTGTACTTTTCTATAAACATATATGCAATGTTTGTGTGTATGTATGTGTATATGTTAATGATTTTCTTTAATTCAAAGAAAGGTTAAATTTATCGTTAGCCTATCGTGGCCTTTTAGCCTTTTGTACATAAGAACGGAGAGGTAATCTCATCATCTATGCGTAAGTTTGTGCGGATGCATGTAACGCTGCAAATGATTTAAAAAAGTTCCGCCATTTATTATCAAAAGTGACCAAAGTAAATTCTGCCGTACTTGAGATTTGAGAATCCGCGAACACAGACTGGACTGACTTCTTACCTAACCAGCTAGCCATAAACATCTTTGTCAAAGGTAAGACAATAAGATTTACTTTTTAATATCGAATAATGGAAATTGGTACAAAATAATGATCTAACATGTAATTGTAGCAAATTTAACATCAAATTAATTTAAATTTAAATTTAGTCTGCGGGACTGGGGAAAAGCCTGTAGCGAAAAACCTGTATTGACACTCTTGTGTGTGTACGTTTAAAAAGCAGCGATCATCTCGCCATCAGCGCAATGGGACTTCTATGTGAAGTGATCTAATAACCGTTGAGACGTCAAATTTGATACCAAATTATTTCATTTCGGATTATTGAAGATTATCGCTATAACTATGCCCCGCGAAGCAACATTATCGCGCTATTCTCACCTATAAAGTGTGCTATACACTTTGGACCAAAGTTTATAAGAACTCTGCGACGAACTATATATAATATATAATAATGTGATGCTTTATAGAGGCTCCATACGTTATTTGCGTACATCAGGGATAGGGATAGGGTTGGTGTAGCAACATTCGATTCTCGCAAATTTAATATATGCATGCTATAAATGAATTCTTAGTGTTAGCAACATTTTCGGTTGCGTCGAGAAATATTCATACAATGTAGTCATTTTTCATAAGCATGAAATTCGGAATAAAGAGAAGACTCTCTATCTGTCCATCCGTTGAAGACATGTCTTCAAAACTTTGTCTACATAAATAATGGTGACTTTCGTTTTTTAATGAAAGCAAAGGCAAGACTTAATTCATAAAATTATTGTTTACTTTATCTCCTGCTACTATACATAGTTATACATATATATATATATATATATATATATGAAACCGGAATTATTGTATAGAAAATGCAGGTTTATAGTATAAAAACAATATAAAAAATTTATTTTATTCGAAGCATTTTTCCAGATGCCACGTCTTGAAAAATTTTGCAATAGTGCTGCGAGCCATTCATTGAGTTCGTTCTTTCAGATCAATGTACGAATCAAAGCATGGCTTAACAAATGCGTGACGCATTGATGCCAGCAAGTGGCAAGGGAAAGAACTTGAGCCCGGTAGCCAGGGACTAGCACTCTCTAGCTGCTGAGTGCTTCCAACGTTTCACGAATCGATTTTGCAATGTGGATGCATGGACGGTTGAGATGGAAAAAACTGCTTTTATGTTGATTTTTCTGTTATTGCTATCAGTAACGTGCACTAATAATATAAGACTTGCGCAAGACTTTCACAAAACTTTAACAGACCACATCCTATTGGTCCCATCAGACACAGCCATCAGGCATCATGTTCTTGCTCTAGTGGTTAAGCAGTAGCAATAGATGTAGATATCTTGAAAAGCACCGAACGCTGCGAAGACTGCGAACATTCTGGAAAATATGAAAAGTGGTTAACATTCACGACCAACAGAGATCTTAATTAATCATGATGTTCACTTTAATTGAGTAGGGCTTAATGATAACTCCAAATAGGAGAAGTTTCTTTTTTGATGGAGGGATACTTTTGCTTTTGTTCTTTTTTAATGTTCCACCTTAAGGTTATTAACGGTAGTCTGTACATCTAATCGGTTTAAATTGAAGCTATTAAGGTTTTGAAATGATGTATTTTTGCATATCTGTCCGTCTGTGCTGTGACATTGAAAGAAAGTGAATTTGTTGAAAGTTCGTAAGTAAATTTTATGTATTGTTTTTCTACCCACCACTGAAGCATGGGGCGTACACTCGTTTGTCATAAGGTTCGCAACGCGCAAAAGGAAGCTTCAGAGATGCTACAAAGCATACATATTCTTGATCAGCATTAAAAATTCTGAATTGATTAAGCCATGTCTTTTCGTCTAACTAATTTGTACATATATCTGATGAATCCCACGACCGGATGGATTACTTTTTTTCTTAATACCAGCAGCGATATGGACTTGAAATAAAACGACTTGGAGGGCACATGGCAAAGAAAAGCTAAATATGTTAATTCTAAATTAATTGTGTGTGTGTGTGTGTGTGTGTGACTTCACGACATGGTAGATTAATTGATTCTTAACATTAGCTTTTGGTGAAGCGAAATGTGAAGGATAAATTTGATCCCTTATCACTTTTCTATGACAATAAATAAAAGCGTGGGGCGTAACAGATTTTCATGATGTGTGGTATGCGAGATTCGGCCGCAGCCAAATACAATTTCTCTTCTGCTTAATAACCTAATCTTCATAAACTTACATAATACATCGTTAATGTTATGGTCTATGGTTATAAATTTCAACTTATTCCGTGTAGTAATAAATAAACAACAAAGTATGCCGTCGTTTAATGCAAATAGAAATTTTACATAGAACAATAAGTACAGCTTTATGATAGCGTCTCTTTCGACACCTACCGTCTCATTCATCGGGAATCCCTTACTTAAGGGAAAATATTTTGCGCATATTTTTCATTATCATTAGCGTCGTAACAACATTATGGCAGCTATGACTTAATGATAATGAAAACTTTTCGAAAATAACAATAACAAATAAGCAAATTATATTCGGGTCGTAAGCGAATCTTTTACACCCATCACCTTTATCCTGAGAAAGACGAAAAAAGTAAAAGAAAAAACAAATTTTCTTGCTTTGCAATACGTCATGGACAGAGCTGATTTTTTCTATTTCCAAAATAAAAGCTTTTGCCGCATAGGCATGTGGACTTCAAAATTCTTTTGCAAATTTTATAGGGGGCATCATCATCATTTTCGCTAACGGGAGAATGTTTAACACAAATACTACACAGTTGCGTAGGCAGACAGATAGATATTGAGTAGGCGTGGCCAACTTTTCTGATTTTTATATAGGCACTACAGCATCACTCGTAGAATATGCATCCAAATTTTCGAACGTTTATCTGATATAGTTCATGACTAAAGAGCAGAAAAACATTTTACATGCTACTGTGAACGTTTCCTATGACCGATTTGGCCCATTTTCAATACCAAACTGCATGGAAAGACCTCACATGTTTCTGCCAAATTTGAAGTCGACAATTTCATTTTTGTGTGACGGACAGACGGACATGCTTAAGTCTATTTCGAATTTGATGCTGATCAAGAATATATATATATACTTTCTGATGCTTCTTTCTGGGCGTTGCAAACGTGTTGACAATGTGAATATACCCCTAATACTTTGGTGAAGGGGTATAATAAAAAATTTATATTTCGCTTAGAACGTTTTTTATTATTTCTCTACGCTCAAACCAATCTGCAAAAACGGGGTATTCTACGACAACGTAACTATCCTACCGTATAATTGATCACTAACCGATTCCAAGATTGATATATATAACAACTGATTGTAAGTAAATTTACCACATGGCGTATTTAAATTTATAAAAACAAAAATGTAAAATACAATAGTATGTCGCATACAGCATAGATACGTACAGCATCCTTGACATTAGCAATTTCAACGAGTAGCATCCGAGTAGGGCCTAATGTAAAATCAATGCTGATAGATCGCTTTTTAATTTTCAAATTTTTCTTAATTTAATTTAGTCGGATTTAAAGTCAGTTTTCAATGAAAGGGTATATATATCTTAACTTTGCGATCACTAATCATAAAACGAAAAACAATGCGTATCGAATTTTTATCAATTTTGGTCAGAAGAAAATGTTACGATATCAGTTTCATTGGTAGAATAACTTTCTCAAGTCCCGCAAAGCCCACAGGAAAAAATGCCTTATAACGTGTAAAGCGGGTATAACTTTTAAGAATCACGCCATTTGTCACCTTGATGCGCATTTCTAGGCATCGCACAAACGTTTAACGCACTTAAAATATGCCTTACGGGGAGAGTGCAGCGAACCATGTTTTTAAGGTAAGAAAGTTTATTTATGTGTTATGTATATATGCGTAACTTTTGCTTTTTTAAGAGAAACAGTAAACGCAGTAAATCATCGGGTAAGCGAAGAGACAAACATAAATTAAGCCAATATTACAATATAAAATGATAATATTGTTACACTCAGGTATTGTGAAATAGCATTTTATCATCAAATATTTCAGTATCTACCAAAGATGTATCTTAATAATATCTCAAATGAAATGAATTACGTAAAATTTAATTCACATCTTTTATGTGAATTCCCTAAAGCGAAAGTAAACCTTTGTTAAGTCCGTTCAGATATTTCATACTAGACTACACCACCGAAATGTGAACGCTGCTTTCTTTGTCCATGCCATTGTACTACCAAAATAAACACATTTAGCCGACTCCCTAAAGTAGGCACCAACTTTTATGTTTTAGGTTTTTAAGTCGATTTACCGATATTCACACTTGCAAGAATTCAAATCGGAAAATGAAATCTTTGTCCCACATGCAATCATTGACATTTAACTGATGTACACTGCATTATCGAAAGTAAACACAATGAGTTACTAAAAAAATTATAAAGAAAAGGATATAAAAAAACTACTTGTATGATACCCTACACCACGAGTGATAGAAGGTTAAATTAAATTTGTGCGGAAATGTGCAACGGCCAAAACAGTTGCAAATAGATTCACCGCTAATTATACCGATCCTAAGCTTGTCTGTCCATCTGTCGGTCTTGTTTTCTCTTTTTCAATTTATATGCCGCAATTTTTGCGATGTTTTGATGACATTTGGTACACTCTCACGCTTTAGATCAAAGACAAATTGAATTGTTATTGAATATGTTTCGGCTCAGACCACAAGTTCATACATTCTTGGCCACCATATCAAATGCTGACCCGATTTAAGCATATCCGTCTGTGTAAGCATTCTCTTAGCCGCAAAAAAAAAAATGAAGCTATCGGCTTTATGTATCGGTAGATACATTTGAACTTCTTGCATGCAGGTTGATATAGAAAATGGGCTAATTAAGTCATAGGAAATGCCCACAGTAGCACGCGAAATGAGAGCACCTCTGCTTTTCAATTAGCTTTTTGCTCTTTACTCATAAACTATAACTGCAACAGCTGTACATAATGGGAAAAATTGACCACGCCTACTTAATGTCATAATGTATCACAAGTTTATGTTTTGTTTTTCAATACCTTTATAACCCGCAGGAGCAAGTCGTAAAAGCCCCGTAAAATGTACAAATTCTTAGACAGTTTCAAACTTGTATTTCACCTAAAAATATCTGTCTGTTCGTTGATCCATCTACTCTTCTGCGAAACCGCCGCTTCGGAACAGTTGGTCGCCACGGTTTAACAAAACAGTTAAATACAATAAAAAAAAAAAACTTTTCAAAATATATTTCGTACAATTTCGTCTACTCTGCTGCAAG
>NW_023998414.1:26930067-26938937 GCF_014805625.2 Glossina fuscipes | reverse complement strand
CATCTACAGTGATAAGTAAACAAAAATCAAAAAATTCTAGGCTAAACGAATAAAATTAAAATTAAAACCGTTCTGGGGATAGTTCTTCAGTATTTGATTGCTTTGATCGCAACATGTCTCGTAGCAGGAAGGATGAATAAAGTTTCGTATACTTACTTATTTGTGCACTTAGACATGCATTAACTTATCTTTTAACAAATTCTTTTGTAATATATATTTTCAAGACATTTTTAATACTACAATTCGAAACTCTCCAATACTTGACATTTAAAGTTCTTTAATGTTTCAAAATAGTTTCCTTAAGAGTGCGAAAAGTGCACCAACAAAATCGGAAACTAATTATCAAAAAAGCATTAATTCCATATTACACAAAAAATCCAAGCAATCCAAACGAATAAATACAATAATTCGTGACCAGCTTTACAGCAACAACCACAATCGAAACCAGCTTTACAGCAAAAATTTATATTTGCGAAAACGGTCGTATTTTTAACAGGGTTGTTATATCGAGTTTAATATCTTGTTTCCATTCCATTCCATTCTATTCCAATTTTTACGCACAGATATATTTCCATGTACCAGTTTGAAGTTGTTTTGTTAGGCATTACATTATCTCTTCGTACGTCGGTTTGTTTCAAGCGAAAACCTCTATGCCCAAATTATTGATACACTTGTTTCTCAATTATTTATTTTTAAAATTTCCAACTACTGAATACATAGTTAAAAGTTTCTCTTTTTGTGTTGAGAAAAGCAAGAAGGTGTGAAACTATTTATCTTAACTGTTCTTAACTACTATTTATTACTGCATGCTACTTTTATATTTAATTAGTGTTGCCATTTTTATCTGCTAAAAGGTGGAAATGTTAAGTTTGAGACGGAAAATTGTTATTGTCAATTTAAAAAAACAAGAAAAAGAAAATATTCAATCAAATATAAGCGTTTATTAAAATATTTTTAAAGTGGGTTTCCGAATTGGCGATTTCTTGCAAGGTTTTAATATTATGCTAAACATTCTTTGATGATAGAAGAATGAGATTTCACATATTTCATGTAAAGGATAAAGATTCAGAAAATGCTAGACCGAATATATTATTGTGGCGTTTATATTTTGTAATTCATGAAAAATGGCAACGCAACTGTTTTTCGCTTTTTATAGCAATTATTTCAAAAAATTAAGGTGGACTGACATACGAGCGCATCATTACCGTTTTCGGGTTAAAAACTCTCAAGTGATAAACGCAATGGGCAGACTCGTTACCATATCGTTACCATATCGTTTTTCAGGAAGATGTAAGCAAAAATATGTACTGTTAGAACCAAAAATAAAGAAATCAACGTAAATATAGATTTATAAACAAAAATAAAATAATTTGTTTAAAGTTTATGCCACCATCGAGAGCCTTTTTGTGTATTAATAGAGTATTAATTTGGAAATTATCATTTATAACTCTCTAATAGAACAATACCAACTTCATAAAACCGATCTCTATTGCTTGGTTTGCATTTCTTACAAAATAATGCAAATTGTAAATCACATAATATAAAAAAAGTGTACATTACTGTAAAATAAGCATAGGTTAGACGAATAACCTTAAAAATCAAAAGAAACGATCATCATTCCTTTTTGTGCTTCTTTTACGTTCTGTGTAATTTGCATGTAATTAAGTAAAACTGTATGGTTTGTCAATTCCCATAAGGTTTTGTAAAAAGTCGGCAAAGCTGAAGTCCCAGTCCGAAAATATATATAAAGCCTCATTATGTCAGCGCCGTGCCTTTTTTCGGTATATAGTCAATAAAGCACATGTTCAGTATTAAAAAACCTAAAGAAAAAAGAATTTTTGTAAACCTCAGTTAGTAAACACTTACTTTATTTATATTATATATTTTATTAATACATATGAAGTACAACCCAGTTTTTACATGGAAATAGAAAGCGGTTTCTCCTAGACGTTCATTAAAAAGAATTATTTATTGAAAAATGCGTTAATTTTGAGACGAACTTCGTTTGCGTTGGTATTTCTTGATTTCGTTAAAAATCGAGTGATATATCATCAAAAAATTAAGATTAGGTAACTCTAAAAAGCAGCTGTCATCTAACATAAAAGCACGCTTTTGGAAGCGGAAAATCTTACAAATCTAGAAGGAATTATTTTAGGAAGGACGATTAGAGCTTGAAAATTTCACAGAAAGTACTTTCATAAAATTTACTTTTGCTTCTTCATATAAAATAAATAAAATCAAAATTAATTATAAAACGTAAAAGTATTTGAAAACAAAAAGCCCATCACATTAAAATCGTCGCGGAACGCACGAGAAATTATCCGCAATCATTATCCGCAGCATTAAAAGAAAAGGAAAAGCACTTACAATGCCAAGCGATACCATTGCTAAGGTGAGTGCTATTACTTTCCTTACTCGGTGGAAAATTATTTATCTTGTTGTTCGTTTTTGCAGGTACAAGATTACAAAGACTCTCTAATTAAAAAGGCAGAACAACTGATTACACAGGGTTTCCCAAAGAAAATAGTTCAGCTTAATGAATTGCTGGCTACGCCAATGTTCTATGAGCGTAAATTTTCTGATGTCCATCAAGACCTGAACATTCCAGTACCGGACCCTGTCTTGGTTAATAACAACGATGGCGGTGATATGGATAAACCATCAGCCAAGAGAGCACGTACAGAACCACCCTCGGTTTCTGGTGTTAAGGTTATGTATTTACCAACCGGCAGTGTACCCTGTAATGCACCATTATGTGAGATGATAAAGATCGTTAAACCCATAATACGCAAGCTGGTAGAGGATTGTAAGTTTATGATTTGGGATAGTCTTATATTTCTTATTCTGCAAAAATTTCCATATTATGTTTTAGCGAATTTTCTTAAAATGTGGATTTCCTTTATGATACCGAAAATCGAAGATGGCAATAATTTCGGAGTTTCAATTCAGGAAGACACCCTGGCCGAAATACAAACCGTTGAAACGGAAGCTGCTGCCTTTTTTGATCAGATATCTCGTTATTTTCTATCGCGTGCCAAAGTCGTCTCAAAAGTCGCAAAATATCCCCACATTGACGACTATCGACGCGCCGTTGTCGAGTTAGATGAAAAGGAATACTTGAGTTTATGGCTGGTAGTTTGCGAAGTTAGAAACCGATATTCATCGTTGCATGATATTGTCACCAAAAATATGGAAAAACTTAAAAAACCGCGTTCCTCCAATGCTGAACATCTTTATTAAGGAGGAAGTCACTGCTCTTCTTTTATTTAATTGTGGATTTACGTCTTATAATATATTTGATAAAACATTTTCTCTTCTAATATAGTTAAGGGCTTATATATTTCCATAATTACACAAACATACATACACTCATTAACACTTAAGTATGAAGCCGCGTTATTAACAGATTGTTTATTTTATTAAACGCCGCTTAAAATTAGTCAAAAAATATATAGCCCGTTGAATTTCACTATTAAAGAGAAGAAGCAAAAGAATTTGGATTTTTTTTTTTTTAAATTTTCGATGGAAAAACCAATGAAATACATATTGAAGACTATTTTATGCACGTCGTCAAAATGGACAAGTACTAAGCAAAAGAAATAATTTGGATTTTTTTTTTTTTTGAAATTTTTGACCGAAAACCAATGAAACTACTACTATCTCTTTTACCTGTCACGAGCTTAAAAATTTGCCTTTGCGTTAAACCTTAACCGTGCTATTTTGAGAAAAATCCTAAATTACAAAAACTTTAAGGTAAATGATTAGATTTAATGTGTCTTAATTAGATCAATTAGATGAAAATGATTAACCATTTCAAGGGTTTGATGCATCCTATACTCTCTAGCAGGAAAGGAAGTGTTTTCTAGAAAACTCCCTTGTAGTCGTTGCACGCCATCACAAAGATGACGGTTAAAAGGACATACTCTAATGTTTGGCGCAACTACGCTTTTACTATCCGAGCAACGAAAACTTCTAATGAAAGAGTAAAGACAACACCGGTTAATGGACTTTCTATGATTACAAGCTCTGTGATTAATGAAAAAAGTTAAATAGCAGTTGCGATATAGTTGTTGTTTCATTTATTTAATACAGTCCTTAGAATTGAGACGAAACTTGGAAGGCGAAAGTGTGCTTGACTACTATTTGGCAAGGGAAGATGAACAACCGTTCCAAGTTCTCGAGAAACCCTTAGACGTCATCTGTTTTCCTTGCAATCCAAATCGGGTAATACGGAAGTGATGTTCATTACCCGGTCATATTGATTCTAAAAGAAATTTTCCACGTATTCCGTTATTAAAAATTTTTGACAGATTATGTTAATAAGAATTGTTCTAATTTTAAAAGCTTTAAAATGCTGAGATTTCTTTATCCTCGCCATATCATATGAAGCAAAATTAAGCTTATATAAGAGGTTTTTTGTGCAATTTGTTTTGTAACAGTTATGAGGGACTCGATAACATATCGTCTTCGTATTTTCCATAAGGCATTTGCATATCCGATTAATATGGTAGGTATCGACATTATACAAAAAATAAACGAATTCTAAAAGAAGTCCTTTACTTTAAATCCAACATTTTCTTTATTTTAAATATTATAAATTCGCCTTAAAGAATTAATATCTTACAACATCTTTTTCCCATTAACTTATTATATCTTTATATCGCCTATCTAACGAGCATCAAAGACCACCACTGAAAATGAATATCATAATTCAAAGAAAAATATATTGCGTTAGCATTATCGAGAACTTACATCTTTTAGTGCGCTTTTTATACATAATACGATAGCCACACTCGCGACATCGTATAGGATCACGGGGACGCATTTCATTTTCATGATGACATTCTATAAACAAAAAATTGAAAAACAAAAATCTATTACTTTTTTCATTTACTAGAGAAGCGTGGGTTTTCTTAATTTAATATGTCTTGCATAAAATCAATTACTTACCACCACATATATAAGTCATGGCAGCTTTTAAAACTGTTTCTTTAGAGGTGCCTTCGGACATTTTTTCTAGATTTTTCGATAGCTTTTTCTTGTACTTTTTAAAAATTTGCTTAAATTTCTCAAGATATCGCGTGCGGTTTTCTCAAGCAACAGATGTAAAAATTGTTGCAGAACGATTGAAAGAGAATTATTTCTCCCTTTTTATACAATGTTGTATTTTCTGGTCTGTTTTTGACAGGTATCACTTTCCTAAATATTCTTAATACGTACAGGTTTTCATTTTAAATAAGCCTACGTCCATTTGTTTTTTTTTTCAATTCTTCACTCTTAAAGTGTTTACGGGGAGGAAGATGTGGATTTATTTATTGCCTTTTGTTTAATATAACTGATGAGCCCACCATATTGATAATTTATATAATTACATAAGTTATATGAGATTTAAAACAATCAAACTAAGAGAAATGTATTGATGTATTGTTGTTCTGTACTCATTTTGGCTTAAATTATATTATCGTCGTCATGATATATCAAAAATAATTCTGATCACAGTTTACAGAAGAAGCTTTGTTAAACTTCGACAACTTAGGATGAAAGAAAGAATCGAAAACATTTATGAAATTCGTAAAAGAAGTTTTCGTTCTAGGCAGTGAATGTGCTACATTTCCTAATATGCCGCAAAGAACAAACTCTGAAGTTCACGAACACTGCTTTTGGCTTTTTGTATCATGTACGAATTCTCAAAGTTGATTATATACGTTTATTTATAGTTGAATATAAAGATTTATTTCCCATATTGTATTAAAGCGAATTTTTTGCAAACTTTTTAGCTTTGCAAATGACATGCAATGTATTAAATATATGTGAAAAAAAAGAAAAATAAATCGTATTGTTAACATGCCTGGCTTTAGAGTGGCTAACTGCAATTTCGTTACAAAAACAGCGAAAAAATTAAATTAAAATATATTCTTACCTATTTCTAGACGTAAAACAAATTTTTAAAGTTTATGCAATAAACGGATAGAACTGGATAGAATACGTGTTTGCAAATGTGATCTTTTAGAGAAAACTAATCATTTGTCCGAATTAAGCAATTTTATTAGTTATAACATTACCTTGTGACAGCGTTGTTTTCGTTGCGCAGGTTGGTTTTTTTTTTAAATGGCAATGCTATAATCCCTATCTCTATTTGCTATATAACTTACGCAAGCAGAATTTTGAGAGGTATTGTTAGATAGTCTGAAAGACCTTTAGAAACCCTATATATGCACATGCTTTATCTGGACAGCGGGTATTTCTTTCCATTTTCCTCCTACTATATTCTATATTTACCTTTTATTTATAAAGTACAAAGTAAGGTCATATACATTTCCATATTTTGTACTTAAAGATAATCATTATTATAGAAATCAATGCGGATAGTCAAGAGCAGGTATAGTTACCATTATTTTTAAAAACAGCATTGTTTTTTATTGACATGGATGAAATGAATTTACCGCAGGCTTTTGCTGCGATATTATATAGTATTTTTTAAACATTTGCCTTCAATTCGTTTTCATTGCTACAGGAAAGTTACGAAACTTGAGACTTGAGTTGCCGCCGAAGCTTCTCAATAGGATTAAGGTCAGGAGGCTGATATGGCCATTTAGAGACATCCATGTTATGCTCCTGCAACCACGCGTTCATCTCATTGGATCAATGTTTCGGCATATTCTTTTTGGCGTACGGTAGTATCGCAGTTTCCAATAAGTTTTTATACACAAATCTTGCACAGTGCTTTCTATGAGATGTATTGCATCGATACTCTCTTAAGAAAAGCAGGCCTATACCATAATATTATACCATTCGCCGCCATGCTTCATTGTTTTTTTAGTAAATCTAATGTGGAATTCTTTTCCTTTTGACCGAAGTACACTCTTCTCATATGACTTTTAAATGAATTAGTTTTCGTTTCGTTGCTCCCAAACATATTTCTTCACTTTTTTCGCATTCTGGTCCGATTCATTATATATGGGTCAAAGCACAGCCTTTCGGTTTCTTCAAATTCTTTTCTGGGCATAAGATCTTTTCGAACTAATATTGAACGTAATAGTAATCGTCGACGAACAGTTCGTGATATTACAGCTTTTCCAATACCATTGGAAATTGAATCGAATGCCTTGAAGGAGTCTCGCTTTGCTAATAATATCATTTGATTATCGGAAGTAAGGGAAGTTTTTTTAAATGCTCCGCGTCTCTCAATATTTTGTTTGAACTTTAAAGCATTGGTTACGCAATTTTGTGACCGGCATAGTGGAGCGGCAATAAATTTGTACGATTTTCCCTTATTAGCTGATGAAGTAGCCGTTTTTCTTCATCGCTACAATAATATACTCGACCCATCCAAAAAATTAATTCCTTCTTAAGAAATACGATTTACTTTGACAATCTACATGACAGTAAAATATTACAAAGAAAATTTAACTTTTCGTAACCTTAAAGAGGACGCAACTATTTTACGGTCCACGTGAAAAAGTTACAAAGTGAAATTCAAAGCCCTCACCTTGTCATTGGAAGAATTAGTTCACGTAGGATTCCCGTAAGATTTCCGAAGTTGATTTTTAACTTTTTTCGCACATGTAAAAACGTTGTGGGGGCCTTGTAGAAGTTGCCTTCCGGCATTTCTTTCGTGCGAAACTCAAAAATATAGAAATAAAGGCCAGAAACGTACATCCTCTAATTTGGGTGAGGAACTTTCATGAAAAAGATTCTCGATTTTTCAAACAAACTTATTCCTAATAATGAAGATTATTTTCATATATAAATAGACAGTACTATCACACATGTGGCAAAGTCAAGAGAAATAGTCAAACCATTTTTCTAACTTCGCTGAGCGCCAGTGCGATAGGATCTTTTGCTTTATGTATTCGAAAATGCTGCTGCTCGGCTGTTCCGCTGAATGGATATACATGGCGTCGCTTGGCCTATACATATATATTTTTGTTAAATATACTAGGTATTTGCAACATTTTGCCGATATTTTCTTGACTTGAGTTCGCATACGTCCGTCCGTCTACCGCAAAAACTGCGAAGGAAACAATTTTCAACTTGGAGTGACAAGTTTTATGGCACACACTTGTATATTCTCCAGAGCAGATCCCTTTCGATTACCGTTCATTCAGATCGATGCGGCCATATTTATAAGGTTAATGGTTCAAAGAAGTTGAAGATGTGCGAAAATAGATGAATGAGAGGGAATTCATATGCCACACGATAAGTGGCAAGAGACTATAGATAATGATGGTACATTTGAAGATAAAGACAGTGGGAATAGAAGCTTAATTGCGAATGAATGATACCAATTTTCATATATATATACATATATATATATATATAAAGCTAAAATAACAACACATTCCTATTCCTGTTTATTTTTAATTTTGTAACTACAGTTGCACCAAAAATAGTTGGCTTGCAGGTAAGGGTAAATTGACCAGGATTATGTCTTAAACCGATATAAATTTTCTTTCTCTTACAATTTGAATGCATCGGATTTGTCCGTTATGTAACATTAAGCGTGGGTTCGCGTGATATCCATGATCTTCTCAATACAAAATCAATTGCTTTCGCAAGTAAAAAGACGAATGCTATAGAAAATATTGTCACGATGTTGCATATAAATCTCGCAAATAGCTCTGAGTAGTTTGAGCGTTTTGAAATACCCTAGATCTAAAGTAATAACCACTATGTTAAGTAATATTGCAAATCGTGAATTGCGGAGAAATCAAAAATACTGAGCTCAATCTTAGTGTTTATCTCAGTGTTTTCATGTTAAACGGTTAAACTTTGTAAAAGAAAATCTAAAAGTTTTTCTCCAGTTCAAAATTTTTGTAAATTATTTTTTAATTATTTTTTTAAAGTTTTTTTTAAGTTTTTTTTTTTTT
>NW_023998414.1:26902855-26929967 GCF_014805625.2 Glossina fuscipes | reverse complement strand
TTTTTTTTTTTTTTTTTTTTTTTTTTTTTTTTTTTTTAATAATATTTAATATTTTTGTTTTTATACTCTAAATAGAATATTAGAGTAGTTAAAAAAAGAAACGCTAAAGCTTAAAACAAATTTTCTTAAAAATAATAATGAAATTATTTTCATAACAAAGAGGAAATTTTAATTTTTCTTTTTTTTCATGCTTTGTGTAAAAGAATCTAAGAATAAATAATGTACAACCTATAAAATCTTATTGTGAATATTACGCTGTACAATAATTAAAATTACTGAAAATATAAATAAATTTAAAATACAAATAATGAGAAAAATATATATATTTACAATATGTAAAATTATACATGAATGTATTGAAACTAATTAATATCTTGTTTTCTTTTTTATTTTTATTTTTAATATAGTGAAGTAAAAAATATGTGTACTATTGTTGTTCTTGAAGTGGAGTGTTTGCTTTTTTTTGTTTTCTCAATGATATCAATAATACTTTCGAATTTGCATTTATTATAATAATTGTATAGAAATTATTAGGTAGTCTGGAAATTTTTTGCGGTTTTTCTTGCTACCTTTTTCATATAGCTCAAAAAATAATTACGTTTAAAGGTACATATACATATACCTGGGTAGACCAGGCTTATGCTTGTTTTGCAAAAATTCTTTCAAAGTGATCGGTTGTGTTATAGTAGTCGTTGGACGTGGTGAATTTGATTTGAAAGATCAAAGTGACCATATATATTATATATGTGTACATATGTGAAAGCTTTATCGCGTCCTGCTTGGCCAAATGCCATTGATAACATCTAACTAAAGATTATGATTGAAGTTGACTGACATATATTTAACAACAAGTTTATTCCTTATATATAAAAATAAATATAGTGAAAAACCGCTAGAAATTTCTGGACTACGCAATATTATTAGTGACATGCAGTGAGCTGCATGATATTCGTTTAAAAAAGGACCGGCAGATTTTTATTGTAAAGAAATTTTCCTTTCGTTTTTAAGTGTTGCTTTCTGTCCATCTAAGGTGTTTGTCTACTTATTAGATTCATTCATTAGCATTCCATTGTAAATGATGAATGAGAGTGCGAGAAAAGTTTTAAAATGTGAATTTTTGAATTTTGAAGTTCGGCAAAGTTTTGATCTATTGCCAATTCCTCCTGGAAGAGAGCAAGTATCAAATTCAGATCAAATTTTTGCTTTTCAGGTTCTCTGGTAAATAATGAGATAAGGTTTCTATTAGTAATTTTATAGTAATTTATGCTTGGTTTTATGATGGCTTCTCTTGGCTAACCAAAGACATGCAGTGTTCAATACAATATCAAGTACATATTTACAAAATCTCAGCCGAACAAAGTGACAAAGTTTATGGGCGAATACTACGGCATTGCAAGTATGTATAACTTTTGTATGTATAAAAGAGAAAGAGGTAAATATGTGCCGATGGTCGGAAGCATGACATACTATGTCACTACCAATACTAAAGCGTAGTTATAACATTTTCAAATGCTGTTCCAAGTTGAGCTGATCGTAATCCATAGCTCAAGTGAGTTTAAGAGCAAGTTTGATGTTCTTGCGAAAGTGTGAAGAATAGTGATCGTGACATTCGGATTTGGAGAATTGATGTAAATGAAATGGGGTCTTTGATGTGTACCTCCTTATGCTTTACAAATATTTGACAGACTTAAAGGATAAATTAAAAAAAAAAAAAAAAAAAAAAAAAACATTGAAAATATCATTTTGAAGACATCTATTGTTATTACTTAGTTGAGGTTTCACATATGTATAAAATAAATGTATATATGTACAAGATCGTTGCGGTTGTTCTTTTTTTTTTCAGTGATATTCGAATGGTTTTTTTATTTTTTTTTCATTTTTTTTTGTTAATTTTTTTTTTTTTTTTAATATGCGTTTTTTATATTTTTGCAACATTTTTCTTCGTCTTATTAAAATTATACTAATTTCGTAAACACTTAAAGTATGCTACACAAAAGAGAAATATTTAAATAAAATAAGACTACATTTTAAGTATAAAAACCGTTATAAAGAAATAATGGCACTAGGAAATAATATTAATGGTTCTGGTTCGCGCTTGTTTGTGTTTGAGTTGTTTTCGTTTTGTTTGTTAACGTTTAGCCATAAAACCCCAATCGATAACACTCGAATATTGATTTAAATTATAATTGTTAGAATTGTTGTTATTATTGTAATGATTATTAAATAATTGCATTTGTTGCCAGTCCAGCCAATCGATATCACTTTTAAATTTATAAAAACATTTTCTAGGCGGTTTGACTTTAGTGTTTTTGAGATTTTGATGCTGTTGTTGACGTAAAGCCAAATCCCACCCTACCGTACCTTGTTGTTAGAAAACACGATGATTGTTTTTTGAATTAAGGAATGGCTTCTCCTCATTCATCTTCTCGAGATTACCACTCAGTGTGGGATCTGGTCTTCTTCGTTTAAAGAAGCCGCAACGCCACATAGCATACGTGAACAAAGCCAACAAGAGTAATCCTCCAATTATCGCTAATATAATAATCCATAAGGGAGTGGTTGTGTCACGTTGAGGATCCAATAATTCAGGATAGGCGCGTGTTTCAACCTGCGTTATGCAATTTTTTACATATCGTATGATCGGAAGAATTATATTAAAATCAAACATTTTCAACTTACCAACAATTGTTCGGTGGCATGCGCTTGCTCAACGCGAAATTCTATTGGTATTTGGACTTTAGCTGTCGATATAATGCGCACTGCATCAGCTCTTGGATGTTCCGAAACTAACGTTGAATTCCACAGCCTGGCCTTAACATGCACATACGCCTCCGTATTGGCGGGCATGTTATAAAATTCACATAATATTTTTATGCAATATGCCGTCGCTTTATTGCAATCTAATTCGACAATATCACGTTTCTTATTTTTATTCTCACGAAAGTCCATAAATCGTTCGGGTCTTATAATACGTGTTAAAGTGTCACGCGGCAAACGATTCAAAATGGATGAATCGTCAGATATGCGATGATGTGACTGCTGTTGCTTACTGCTCGTGTAAGCCATTTTTTCATAATGGGAAAAAGTTCGATGGGGGAAATGGGTTTTATTAGCCAAGGGTCGCATCATATAAGGAGCAGGGCCCAATAGAAGTTCGTTTGCCATAAAATTTGATTTATATTTGCTGATCAATTTTAAGGGATTAACATATTGGGCCGCAACAAAACATTCGCCTTCTTTGATATTCTCGATAATGGGTATCTCTTCCAAATACAATAACCATTTCGCACGTGTATCCTGTTCGCTATATATCTGATGAGGCCAATATATTGTCAATTGGACTTTCGGAGCTTTCCAGGGTCCTTCATTATAGATCTGAGGTAAGAAAATATTAACATTTAATATGGGCAATTTTTTAACGCTTCTAATACTCACTTGATAAGTATGCATTAGCTGTGAGCCAACATCTTCCATTTGCATCATAGCGTTATCTAAGCGCACTTCACCGCTATAGAAGCTTTGCTCGGGTCTAGCCCAACCTTGTAAGCTTAATTCAGCTCTTTTAACTACGTGAACATCCAGCTCGACCCGTGGCTCTCTTCCATCAAAGGCTGTCAAATTTGAGGTGGTGTTCGCGAAGATGTCAAACGTTAGCTTCCGTTCATCCAGTTCCAAGCCGCTAGGATCAAAACGCACAGACAATTGAGCCGCCGAGCCACGACGCATAGGATTGCCCAAACTACAGGCTACCACGGTGTCGTTGAAACGATTACAAATAGCCGAATTCTATTAATTACGAGAGGCAAAGCCATTGAAAATTTTCAATTTTTTTGAATTCAAATCGAGAACGTACCGTTTTTATTGCTGCTATGTATTCGACGCTCTTTTGATGCACTATAAACAATTGCGCTTCATAAGCGGAATCTGCCGTGTTTTCTACATTGATGTTGACCCGTATCTCTTCTTGTTCGCCTAATATTAAAGCATAATTTTCATCTGAAAGGAGGGAATTTTTTTTTTATCATTTTTTTTGTTTTTTTTTTTGTTTTTTTGATTTTCTTCGCTTACTTTCCATGTTCAGATCTAATTCTGCGTCGAGACGTAAATTACTTTCACATGTATCATCTTCGCCGCAATCTTTTTGGAACGTTCCCTCAAATTCAACTTTCGCTTGCGTCTGATCGAGTATGGGGTTTAAAAATTTTAGACCAGAATCCGGTAAACGCGTTTCTACCAAAGTATAATTTAATCTGAACTTTAGAGGACTTTGTATATCGCGGGTATTTTCTTTTATATAAGCGGTTACTCGCTGACAAGACAAGCGGCCATCAGTAAGTACAGTCACTTCACGTTTAATAACGTTACTGCGCTTATTATCGCGATCGAAGAAAACTCGAGAGAATTTCTTATTACCCGCGAATGTCTCTGCCTCTACGGTATACATTAATCTTAAGTTTTTGTTAGCTGAAGTCTGTTCTAACGGGTCGATCGAACAGCAAGCCTCAAAAGTGAAACAAGTCAAATTAGTAAAGGCATCGGTAATACAACCTTGCTTAGTTGGATCAATATTTTTTACTTCATTGCTACGCGCACGAGTTTGTATGCTTATAATAGGACGAGCCAATAAAGCGATTACGGCTGACGAATTGTAGGCCCCTATTACTACATCGGGATAGGAATTGCCATCTAAATCGGTACCGCCCGCTATAGAACTGCCGAATGTCTTAATGGCTTTTGGTAATAAACCTAAATCTGATGCTTGTATTCTCTGCGCCGGTTTACTTAGAAGACCATCGCTGCTGCCTAAGAAAATATAAACTACTCCGTCGTCTTCATAAGGCGCGCCTATTGCCAAATCCTCGCAATTGTCTTTATTAATATCACCGATATTCGCCAATGCAGAACCGAAACGACTTTCAAAAGTGCCTGTTAATTTTAAAGTTGGCCTTGCCGGCAACTGATCATCGGTATTCTGATAAATGTAGACAGCACCGCCTTCCATTTTCATAAAATAAAAGGGAGCAGCAACTATGAGATCAGGTTTTTGGTCGCCATTAACGTCGGCCGTGGTTAATTCATAACCAAAACTTGAAGCAAATTGTTCGCCTTCTATAATCATTTCTACCGGTATGGGATTAGTGTTAGCTTTATTAAATATCACCACTTGACCGTGGCCATTGGAGCGGGGTGCACCTGCGGCGTAAGACATGCGATCGCTAAAATAACGACCTCCTGTCACTGCCATACCTAAATAACTGTACTTATCAACCGGTGACGTATTATCCGAATGATCACCATAGTACATATTCTTGTCTCTCTCCAAGTACTCCCCGCCAATTTCGGTAACAAATACGGTGCCACGCCAAGTAAATGGTCCTGGCGTACCCAAAACCATTGTATTATCATCCAATAACGCACCAGAAGTGCCCACTTGACAAAAGCCATAATCCTCGTGGGCTCTGAAAAGGTATAAAATAAAATTTTTTTTTTAATTTTTTTTCATTTCCTTAATAATTTTTTATATTTTATTTAAATGCGCTCTACATTCCGGCAGTTAAATTTGTAAGGAATGTTAACTTTTCTTAATTACTTTTTTCCACGAACAGCAAACGTTTATCTTTGCTTTACGCTAATTTAGATAAGTTTACGTTTTTTTCGCATATTCTATAAATAAATTAAAGTTTGTCACGCAGTTGTTTACACTCTCATGAGATCTCTTTCGGTTAATTGTAAACTTCACATCACTTTAACTTTGACGGTAAGGACGAAATTACATAAAGCTATGTTCGAATATTGTGTTTATCCTAAGTGAAGCTAATCTCCTTATCGGAGACGAAAGTAGTGACGTGCATGTAAGATTTTTGAGTTGTCCTGAGATCGAACTTTAAGCTGCACGGGGCCTAGGTGGCTATTCACTATGTCAAGAGTACATGCGCCTGGAGACGACAGCATTGGTGTGCTGCAGATTGGTGCTTGCCAATCGCTCTCCGGTCGGAAGCTTGCATATTTACATACATGTGGAAACTGCGGTGGAAGCTAGTATGTCGAGTCCCCAGTTTAAAGGCAGCAGTTAACCAATGGGTGAGTCCTGACTGCTGGATAGGGGCCTTCAGGGGGTTATAGTAGTGGTTATGGTTTCTATCATTCCTAAAGCGAATGATTAGAGGTAATGATAGATAGGCCTTAAGACTTCCCAGAGTGCATTTATTGAGCCATACATAATAAACATATCTGGTTTCTCCAGTGCAGTTTACGAACCTATCTTATAGGAAGGGCGCCGGTTACGCAAAACTAACCCGTGTGTCATCGGGCACCGTGAAGTTAAACCGTCAAGGCAGTCTACCCACGTTAAACCATCGAAGACATAAAAGTTCTCCTGGGAAATGAAAGCAAACTTTTCTTTCGCATTTCATCCCCTTTCAACTCGATCGACTTTAATCCGCTTGTCTTGAGAAATTGTTTAGAGGTATAAAAGGAGATAAAATGAAAAATAAAAAAGAAGGGAGATGCTTCCAGGCAGATTGAAGATCGTGGCTATTATTTATTCATATATCATAGATCACTCCATAGATGCTGTTGTGTAATCAAGATTGTTGTCAATTTTCTTTGAGATTTTCAACTACTGCTACTAAGGAAGCTTCATGTTTATATCATTTCTCAACTTGAAGAATCGCATCAATTATACAAACAAAGAAACATTTTTAACTTGTAAGAATATTTGCTTGATGGCCTTAACTGTATTTATATGCTACAAACCATTCAATGTGTTTAATATATTTCCCTGGCAGGTATTAACAAATGGAAGGTTTTTTTTTTTTTTCATTGTTTGTTACCAACCCTGCTGACAAACACGCCTTTGTTGCAGCTAAGTTACTTAATGAAAAAATCCTTGACACAATTTTCGAAAATATTAAAAAAAAATAAAAGGAAAGTTAAATTTAAAGTTATTTATATTTTTGCTCGAATACGTTGAAGTTGTTAATATAGGGGTGAGCATAGTTTAAGATCGCCCGGGAAAATCTTGCGAATCCGCGTTGACCGTTAATAAGGTTTATAAGAAATATATGAATTAAGGATTTTTTCTTTTTTTTTGCTGGCTTAAAAGAGGCTTCATTAGCTGCAAAAAGTTTTTCAAGCTCATCCCGAGAAGTGTGTCTATGTTAAATAACTAATAGTTGGGAAGTTATTGCCTAATGTCGGCAGACTGGTTGATTTCTAATTTCTTTAAAACTCTAAGAGATATCTTAAGATAGTATTTTTTCTCCACTCAAGCATGACGGGAATTGTTGGAAAGAAGTGAAGAAAGGGAAAGAGATAGG
The DNA here is from genome assembly GCF_014805625.2 of Glossina fuscipes. Taxonomy (NCBI): domain Eukaryota; kingdom Metazoa; phylum Arthropoda; class Insecta; order Diptera; family Glossinidae; genus Glossina; species Glossina fuscipes. Next base: position 26,922,648 of record NW_023998414.1, on the reverse strand, counting down.
TAGGTGGCCGCAACCAATCGCGACGTGCTATGCCTTTACTGATTGAGCGCTCATCGACCATGGTGTACTCTGTCGCATTGAGATTTGAAGCCGCGACCACTGGCTTCGCAGTTGCGATTCTTATCTATTAGGCTACTCTTGCGGATTAAGTGTAGCTCGATTGAGGCGGAAAAAGTCTTTAGAATATTTAGTATATTTTCTGTCGTGAAGTGTAAGTTATGTGAAGAAAATTATTCGATGAGCTTGTTTTGAGAGTGTTTTGATTATCCTGAGATGGCAGACAGTTCGACAAAAAATAATAAAGAATTTGTTATGTCAAAAACATGTCTATAGCAAATGTGCAAAATTTTGAAATTTTTTTAAAAAAACTCACAGCATAAGTTGTGAGCATATTTTTTGAACGCTCAAGTATTCACAAATCGAACACGAATAAATACGTTTTTTTTTTTAATAGTGCCACATGCCTCTCTATATAGCTACAGGCAAGTGGAGTAAGTGGTTTTTTTCTTAGATTCACCTTTAAACACAAACTCTCTCTCTCCCCTTTCACATTGCATGCCGGGTAGTCCCGATGAGAATAGCTAACTGCCTTGTCTTAGGAATTTTTAATAATTTTCAAAAATATATATATATATATTTTCTATACTTGGATATATGCTTAGAGATCTCTCTTCATATATATTACAATTCTATCGTCTTTCTCTCCCTCCATTAGAAAGCAATTGCCAAGCGTTGTTTTTCTTTTTGGGCGAAATATTATATTAACGTGAGGTTGTCTCTCTCAAAGCAAAATAAAGCAAGTTTCTAGGAATTATCAGGTTAAAAGGTAGGAAGTAAGCAAGTTAGCAATTATCATAATAAAAACTAAGAGATGGTAGTTAAGAAGAAAAAAAAAATGTCAAACAGAGCTTAAAAACGATGGTTCAGAGACTTGATTTATACAAGTCTCGGTTAATAGTTTAGGATGAATAGCGATTTAGATAATCCGGGCCATTAAGTTTTCTGCTGATGCGATACAATTTCTCTTGGTCATGAGCGGGATTAAAAAGCATAAAGATTACGAAATGCGAATTGCGATTGAAATCCTATATGAACTTTTGATTTATTGTTATTGTTGGGTCGGTATTCAATTCCTCTTATAATTCACGCAATATAGCAAAGTTATGATTAGCTATAGGAATTGTATTTAAAGGCTCGCAATTCATGAAGAATAATTTCAGATTAACGAAATATTTGATCTATGTTAGATTTGAGTATAATCGATTTTATATCTCTCTAGGTATGAAGAACGATGACTTGACGTTATGGTATGAATAAATGAACAAATTAAAGAAATATTAAGAAATACCTTTGAACTGTGCGACCTTTGCATGGCTCATAAACTTCCTCAAGGCCTAATTCGTTGGTTAGCACATAGCACAGACCTTGGCCATAACGATTTTCACGCACTTTAGTTATATAACGATGAGCGCATACTAAAACCTAAAAGAAAGAAAATCAAAAAAATATGAATAACAGAATTTTATGAAAACTATACAAAAATTAAATCAAATGGGCGAAATCGATCGAAATATATGCCCACTATACGATGTAAACTGAGAGCAGCTTCCTTTTTTAGAAGCAATTGAAAGGAAGAATTGGTTTTTACCAATTTACCAATCGCCACCCATAAGTTATAATAGAAAAATGTACATAGTATGTCTAAGAAAATGGAAAAAAAACGGCCACGCCTATTTAATTTTATATCGTGTAATAAGTTAAATTTTTTTTTTTTTTAAAACCATTACAACGTACGAAAGCAAGATTCAAAAACCGCACCAACTACATAAAGTCAAATTCGAAGTTTATGGACAGCCATCTGTCCGTTTACGTAATTCCCGATCGCAAAAATGCTAAAGGATTTGGAAACGAGCTAAACTTTTCAAAAGACACGTCTACGACGCCCATAAAAATACTTTAATTTCGAAAATAGAAAAAATCAACCACGCCTACTCTATATTATAGACCAAGGAAATTTATTTATTTTTTTTTTTTGATTTTTCTTAGGATAACGGTGATGGGTATGAAAGTTAATCTGTGACGACAGAATACAAACTTCGTATTTGTTAAGAGATCGACTGGCAAAACTCATTGGTTTTAATCGTATTCACTTTGTCGAAGTGCTTGCAAAATCCAGAATTAAGATTTCAAAATCTCATAAGTCATACATATATACCATCATATTCTGAATCGATATAATCATGTTCGTCTGTCCGTTTGCGTAAAATCTAAGGCAAATCGCTGGCATTCTGTTGGCCGTAAAAATGAAGATAACGGCTTGGATAGACGCTCTTGCAGACGCAGATTGGTATTAAAAAAAAAGGACAAATTTGTTTAAGGACGCGCCCCGTTGTAAAGCATAAACTGAACGTAACTTTCTTTCTGCTCAATACGCATAAGCTATGAAAGATAAAAAATTGAAATTTTGTAAATTTACTTTTACGCGGACGCCTATTATTCGTGCTTAAAAGTGAAAAAAAAAAAAAAAACAAAAAACCGGTTGCATTTTCGTTTTGCTTTGGCGTTTTCTAGTTATTACTCACACTCAAGGTGAGCAAGACAAATTGTTGGAAATTATTCTGTACATTCTTCGTATGAAGATGTACAAAAAATGCGTTTATTTTAAAACAAAAATGTAGAACGAGGCAGCTACGTTTTCTTTTAACAGTACAATCGATTGGGCATCAAATAAAGGAAGTTTACCGAGTAAAATAGAATAAGTAAGACGTGCGCGAATTTTGAATGAATTACGATGGAAGTCACAACTTGTTGGATTAACAGTTCCCTCGATATCGGTATCGAATAAGATTTTAATCTGATCCAAAGTAAGCAAGTTATTATTTTATAGCATGCTTCGGTCGCATTATCTGTCAATCTGCGGCGGATGTTAAATACACCTAAGAGTATAATATTTTGGATTTTGTCACTTTTGTTACTTTGTAACGCTGTATTTCTGAACTGAAATTTTTCCCAAGTTCGCTTTGAATGTGGGTGGCATTGCTAAGTAAATAATACATGTAGGCTTGAATTCTACATATATATATATATATATATATATATATATACATATATATATATATATATATACATATATATATATACAGTCCATAGTTCGATGTCCATTATCCTAATCAATATTGAATAAGCACTCCGATGATTGGATCCTGTCTCCTTTTCGCAAAATTAAGCATTTATTTGGCCGACGATCTAAAATTTCTGTACATTCGACGATTCTACGCACAATCCATATTTTTTGTACGCGACACAATTTAAAAAATATTTTATACTAAATGTTTTGAAAATTTTTATCACTTAGGTAAACAATAAAATTGTCTTATATAAAGTAGGCAAAAAAAAAAAAAAAAAAAAAAAAATTGATTTAAAAGTCACATAATTTATTTAAGCGTTACCATCGATGATAGCAGGAGACTAGAATCTGGTAACTTAAATACAATTTGCTAGCAATTTACCTAAAACTTTTACAACTTTTTAACACCACCGTAGCGAAGCGTGAGAAATGAAGAGCGGTGGCTATAAAAGAGATTCAGCGCCAGCCGAATATAATTTTCTTATTTGTTTTCTATGTTCACTTATTAGCGGGATATGATGAAAAGCAAACTTACCTTACTACCTAAGCCTTGTGACCTCACGGTAACGCCTAGCCATTGGCCTTCTTTAATTTCATCGTCTGATGGTTCCGATAACTCTTCCACACCATCAATATCGAAAGCTTTCAAGTTTTAGTTTGGTTGGGAGGCGGGGAGAAAGAAGGGTTTTAGACGCGGGAAAGAAATAACAAATAAGAAATTGGAAAAGAGAAAAAAAAAAAAAAACGTCTATTAAATTAACTTTGACTGAGCTAAGAGAAGTAATAATAGAAATGAGAAATATTATAGTTAATTATATATATTTAAACAAAGATTAATAACATTGAGAAGAGAGCGAACATCATAACAATTAATATAATATTTACAAACAACAATAATAATAAATATTATTAATTAACTTTTAAACTTTTATTATTATTATTATTATTATTTTTTTTTGTTTTTTTATTATATTATTTGGTTTTTAACATACAAACAAAGTATTGATTTGTGCGATATGTGTGGCTGTATGTATATATATATATATATATATATATATATATGTGTGTATGTGTGTGTGCGTGTAAATTAATTAAATTGAATTATTTTTGTGTAATTATGTAATAATAATATTTATGCATTCAAGGAGACCATGTTTTTCCTTTTTTGTAAAAGTTTTCATTTATTTCATATAAAATACTATTTATTGTTTTCATATTAATTATTATATGGATAACGATGGATTACATTATGTGTATGTACACGTATTTACAAAACGTCTATGAAAAGAATCGTTTTTTATGAAATTTTTATGTAAATAAATCAGAGGAAAAGCTGAGGAAATACCCAACGAATCCTTTGAAGGACTTTTACTGCGAGACTGTGATCTCCTAATGCCTATCAGCACTAACTGTTGGCACGATGTTGACGAAACGAATAAAATTGTAGCGAAAATGTGTTTAGTAATAATAATAATAATAACAATAATATTGCGATAATGACGATGACCTAGTGGTATATGTTTAAAAACACAAAAAAAAAAAAAACAACAATAAAAAAAAAAACAAAAAAAAAATCAAAAACGTGTTGTACATTTAAAAACGATTTGATATATGTTCGCTAGAGAGTCTATGGGCAACAGTAGCTAGTTTCGCTTTAAGAGCATGGAAAATTGCCATTAAGATAGTGGGTAATCATGCATGATCGTAAAAACAATTTCGTAAGATAACACCCAAGCCAAACAAACAACAATTGTGTGTAGTAGGATCGAGCGTGCGAGCTATCGAATGAGCGAGTGGCGATCGAATGGAAACGATCAATCGAAGCGTTAAAACGATTGATTGTTAGGATTGCACAGCTATCAAGTAACATAGCTAGCATACAGTTGAATGATTGATTAAATAATTTGATTTTATTATTTTTTCATACACATACACATAAATCTATCTATCTATCTATCTATCTATATGTATGAAAGGGAGTTTAGGTAAATGAATTTGATTGTTTAGTTGCAATAAATGGCAAATTGTTGCCTTCGATTGTCTTAAGTAAATCCAAAATTGCAGCAAATTATTTACGATCTAGCGTCGCTGTTATTATTATTATTGTTGTTGTTGTTATTGTTGTCGTTGTGGCTTTTGCTATATAAACACAATTTAAGCGCTCTTTTTGAGAAATGATCTATAATGATCGTACTGAACTTGGCCATGAGGTATAGTAAACACACAACCATACACATACATATGTATATATACATATAGATACATATATATATATATATATATATATATATATATTCATATATACATATATACATATATATATATATATATACAGTTTTAACATGCTTGTTGCCTTTTTTTATTGTATTTCTATGCTTTTATATACCATACATATATATATATGTATATATGTATATATGTATATATACATGTATACATGAGTAGTTAGTTGTATGAAAAGCATTAGTTTTTAATGTTGCTTCAATGGTTTGGTTTCTTTATTTTTTTTTTTTTCTATTTTTTCTGCTTTTTTTTTTCAAGAGCGTAGGCTGGTGATTTTCCATTATTGTTACTATTCGCGTATACAAAGAATTGCATATAATTTTCTAAAGGAAAAAGTCTTTAACCACTTTTTAAATCTTGCCTAGCACTACGACGGTGCATACGGCAAGTAAATAATTTGATTATGTTCACACAATTGTTGACCAAGTGAAAGCTTTAGCCTGATTTTTTTTTTTTTGTTTTTTTTTTGTTTTTTGATTTTTTAATAAACCCACATCAAAAATTTCCTTTTATAAATTTATGTATGTACAGCTGTTTCGCTTAAGTTTGTATCGTTGTGGGTTTGCGTAAAACTTAAAATTTATTTAAAAAACCCACATTTTCTGCTTGCGAATTTTCCATTAAATGACAAATATATTGAAAATTGAGTGCAAAAGACCCATAAATCATTGCATGAAGAGCAAGCGATCATATATTGATATATTGGTGGCGAAAGTCATATAATTTATTATGTCAACATAGATATAATAATTATAGTATTTTGGAAAGTGTCAATTATACATATATCGTATCAATGATTTTCAGATTGACACGCAACCACATGCATATATATGCTAAGAAATGTGCATATTGTGACAATTTTATTTATTTCGTAGATCAAACTGTTCTTCTTTTAGGTCACGAGCGAGCGAGTTAGGTTAAGGTTTCTTTAAAAAATTTCCCAATGAAAGCGATAGAATGCTTTAGCTATACCGCTTATAACACTTTTGACACGTATATCGGTTTGCGCATCGAATTTGAAATTTTTTGCTTAACTCCTTAATCAAGTACCGTATGTAGAACTTTGATCTGTAAGTTTGTATATAGATACGCTGACTTTTCGGGTATTACGTATGAGAGACCCTATGATGATTTATCAGTTGTATGTATGACGTTTAGCATGTGTTCCTGTGCATATCGCTTGGCGGTCCGTATCATACAAAGTATCTTAAGCCTTAAGTATAAACTTATATGCACATATGCATATAAAGCAAGATTGAAGATCGGCCAACGATGGATGACCCGTACGAAGGTCAATTCATAAAATTGTACATACATTCATACATTAGTTCGTAAGTCATTCCATGCGTGTCGTTGATCGTAACGACATCTCGATTCATTCGCTAATCGTTCAACCGACTGATACGTCGATTTCTACATGAACGCCGTAAGCAGGTTTGCACGTCACGTTGTTTGTCGATCGGATGAACGTATGCAAGTCCGTGCACAATATATTGAATTTTACAATGATTTGTTTATTGTATGACGTCCGCATATCAATTTGTAAATTATTCAATCTGTCGCGTTAGACATCCTACATTATAAGTCATAAGTAAGTCGACACATTTTGCAAAAAGATTAAGCAAAAAGGCTGCAACCCAAAGTCTGCAGTTTGTAGAGAGGTTTATATATAGATTCTTAAAAAAGTTTTGCAGGTCGATTATACGCCGTATCCACATTCATGCATTGTTTCCTACATCCAGTCCCTAGTCCATAGACACGTACCTCTGTACATCGGTGTGAACATAAGATTGTTTCGAAGCATCAAAGCAAACTAAGATCCTGTACAAGTGCGGAATTTAACTCATATGCTCATAAAATTGTCAGTCATCATTTCGCATTTCGCATATCACTTACCTTGATCTGTATATTAATTCAATTATAATTACGTAGATTCGAGCATTTGCCTCCACGTAGAGAAATTCTTCGGTCTCTAAAACAACTCCTGCATCGATTGACTGGATCAATACATGAAGTCATGACGTTCTTTAAAAAAGAAACTCTAGATGCAAGAGCGAATGAAGTTAAAAAAAGCAACAACAAATTTAAAATACTTTCCTTATAAAGTTTACAAAACTTTTCATTCATATAAAATTTATATAAATATTATAAGAAAAAATAATTTAATTTTCTCTCTGCTCTATATATATATATATACCTCTGCAATTTTCAATATTCCAAAGACAATGTCGTTTTCTTGGTTTTCTTCTTTCAATGCAAATTTTCAATATTACATAATATAAGGGAAATTTTAATTGGATGAGTGAAGTTTTAGATCTCCTTTAAAAGTCAATTCTAAAAGACAGGACGCGAAATGTCAATAGATCACGATATCGCAGTTAGCTAGACTTTAAAAAGCAAGAAAGTCTTTCTGCCTATTTGCAGCCAAAGGATCGAAGGGAGAGGATTTACCGTGTCGTTTCTATGTACCGCATATACTATAAAGTGAGACTGAGAGTGAGCAGAAACCGCGAACGAGGAGAAGAGAAGCGTGGAGCAAACAAAGGAAAGCCTTTCTCATTCACACGATTCGTATTAGTTTTGAATTGTTTGCGATAAGTTCTTACCCAAGCTATGTTTGAGTAGACACTATAAATAGTCTGGAACGCAAGAAACACGTGGAGGATGGTAGCTATGGTTTTTACGGATTATTGATGTGTATTATTAGGGTTATTAGGTAAAAAGTGAAACACGAGTTCATTAAATTGCTTTATAAGGACTAAAAATAGATTGAAATTTTTCTTATTAGCCTTTAAGCTATTGGTTAAGTTATTGAACTTTCTCAATGAATCTATTTATTACTTGACCATTTGCTTATTAAGAAATGTGTGACGACACTTAATGATGGCAAGTGAAGGAAAATTGTTTCAAATTTTAAAACCAGGCCAGGTTCCACTAGCAACAACCCTAAAAGCCTTTGCTTGTTGTTCCTTTTAGAATAGTGCGTTATAGGTGAAGTGATCGAAAAAGTGATCCAATCCGAACAGTTTTTAAAAGCGTTCGTCCTTATTCCCAAATGGATCGATGTACTAATTTTAACGTGTAGGTTGAACACACAAGAATATGAGGAGAACGGAGGGACAGACAAGCTTAAATGGATTCAGAATGTGATTCTTCGGAGTGTTGTTCTGAGTATGGAGGGACAGATAAGCTTAAATGGATTCAGAATGTGATCCTTCTTAGTGTTGTACACATCCGCGCAAACATAATATGCCCTTGCGTCAGAAGTGTTGTAGGGTGTAAGTGCTAAGTGACAGTCGATATTTATTAATTGTTAATCAAATTTTATTTCAACTATTGCTGGAATTCGAAAGCCTAGCTTTTGCGATTTTTATTCATCGGTTTTGCTAACGTTCAACTCAAGGCTGACTAAAGTGAAGTTCTCCGATTTTAATCTTCACAATTATAAGCCCTAGGAATCTACTTAAGGGGCCATGATATCATATTGTGGCCTATGTTTTTTGTCACTTTTCTTGGTTCTTAAATGATTTCTTAAATAATTCAAAAGTTATATAAAGGGCTTTTGCGTGGTTTGGTTGAGCTGAAACTTTGAACGTATCGACGTATGTTATCTATTCCGTGATTGCCTTGAAATCTGAACTACATACAGCGTTAAAATAAAAACTCATATATCTTTTATGTCAAATATTTTCAAAAATAGCCCGACAGTCATTAGGATTTTGAGTTATATTTTTAGAAAAATGCTTGCTTTGTTGTTTTAGGTGCAAAATCGCAAACTGCTGTAGCGCTGAACCTGAAGCTGAAGCTTAACAGAAGCCAAACAAGAAATGGGCTTATTCCGGGAGAGCTGTCACGAGCTTCTTTTCCTTCCTTCACTTGCATTTTAATACAAAAACATGAACATTTTCATATATATATATATTTTATAAAGTTTTAGGGAAATTAATTTATTTTTATTGAGCGCACAACGTATGTTTGTACGTAACTGTTACTTGCCCTTACTTACAATTTTGAAGGATATTTTAATTGAAATATACTCACATAATTTGTTGATAAATTTAATTTTCACATTATTGAATAAAATCTCATCTCTATTCTAAATCTGTCTTTATAACGTATGTTAATGTATGACAAGACTATGTATGAATGAGTTTATTCATATGTTAGATACGTATCTGCAATTAATGCTTATGTGCATCCATTTTATCTAAACCAACTATCTGCATTTGTATCCGTATATATATATATATATATATATACATATGTGAATATATTTAAATTTGCTTTGATGTTATAGGAGAAGATATTTGCGCGTGTACAGCTTAATACTAATATTAGCGAGAATGTTTTGCATATTTTCTATGGTTTCAACATGTTTTCTTTTACTGTGCATATATGTGTTTGTACATGTGGACATATAGGCAAACATGTAACGGTATATCTACGCTTATAAAAAATGTCTACAGAGACCGCAAGAAGCAGAAGAAGAAAAGGAAAAAAAAAAAAAAAAAAAAACTAAGAAAATACAGTCCGTAAATATTCAAAACATAAACAATAATAATAATAATAATAATAATAATAATAATAACATAACCGCTGAATATTGGATAGTGAAGCAAGGAAAGATTAACCAAATGTAAAAATTGTTGGCGACGAGGCGAAGAAGAGAGTTGAGTCAGTGGGTTATAAGTACTTGTGGCATATGTATTATATATGTGTGTGTGTGCGTGTGTATGTGTGTGTTATTTTCCTCTTTGTTTTTGCGACCATATAGTCCATGCAATATAGAAAATCTATCACAACGAATGAATGGCCGCAAATCTTGTTAAAACTAATATCGAAATGAAATGAAATAAAATGCAATTCAACAGTTTGTCGCTTCTGGGTAAATATAATATTTTTTTGGTTTTTTTTCTCTTTAAATTCTATTATAAAATACTTGTACATGAGTATTTTTTTTTTTTTTTTTTTTTAATAAAAACACACACACAGGCAGACACAAACATACACGCATGCAATTGTAAAAGATATCAAGAAACACACACACACACACATACACACACATATTTAGCGAATGCCATCAAAATATGTTGATAAGTGTGTTAGATATGCAAGCTTAGATAATGTATGTAAAGCACGTGTTTTTCAACTTGGAAAGAAAAATAAATATTTAGACGTAAATAAACTTAATCAGAAAGCGTATTGCACGTACATACATGAGGCATACATTCGTATATAAATGTTAAAATATATGTTTGCATTTAAGTTGTTGTTTCGGGCGATTTCTATGCATAGTTTTCTATGTTTATATAAATAATTACAATAAGTAAGAATAATAATAACACAGTAGAGCGATACACACATTATACTTAACCATATTATGAATTGCAAGTGTTTTTTCCCCATTAAGGCTACAAATTTGATATGCAAAATGAAACAAAAAAAATGTTAAAACTCAGTTTGGGTCAAGTTTTCTTCTCTTCTCCTAATCACTTCTATGCATTTTATTAAGAAAAAACGAAAATATTACGTAGTAAATATGATCTTTGATTACGAACATATGATTAGATATACATCGCATAGATCGCAAGAACTTTTTCCATTTCGCATTAATTAATCCATAAATATAACAATGGCGGGATTTGAAGGATATAAGAGATTTATGCCCCTGACTATGAGGAACAAATGATCAAAATTAAAAAAAAAAAGAAAGAAAAACTCGTTAAAACAGCCTAATCAAAGTTCCTTTTCAATAAATAAACAGATTCGTTGGTATTGTGATCTGTTAACGAAACTATGTGCTTTACAGATTAGTTATGTAATCAATGGATTCATCAGTTATTGGTAAAAAACATTTACTCTATGCATAAAAAGTACATTTTAAAGTCAAGAGGATTTTTTTTTAAAACCGTATCGCCATTCCAGCGGCGTCATCTATTTTTGGTCGCCTGGACCTCCAAACATATATTCTTCATAAGTCTTCCGCTAAATGTGTGCAGCGAAAATGTAGAAGCGGGGCTGTATCGTTGAAAAAAAAGGATAGTGAGCTCTGTGTATCTGTGGTAACCGTTTCGATGACCTTCACGCAGTGAACTAGAGTTTCGTGTCATGGGCATCTGCATACTTTTGACTTTTGAATTCGGTAAGTGAATAATGGATAAAACGCAAATTTTTGCTTGAAAAAGTGTCGATTGAAAAACTTCTACGTCGCATTGAGTTTAGAAGGTTTCTTCTAAGTTCAAATATGGGGTCAAAATGCAATCAAAATTGTGACCGAATGACTGATCTTGTCATCTTCTATTATTGCAAAATTCATGTTCTAAATATGTTGTTATTCATCAGTTACGTCTTCGCGATTATTCTTCAACAACGTTTATATCACACGTGAACTCTTCGAAACGGAATAAACACTAAAGTTGTTTCATTAATTAAAGCGTTTCAATAAGAAATTGATTAAATTGAATTTCAATATTTGGCGCAACAATGCGCAATCATTAACAACCTTATATGTAGGACGGTACAGATATATACCCGTGTTTTTATCTAGCAAGAAACCTAGACCTGCAATAGTCGTGTCTTCCGGCTTTCTTTCTTTCTATTCATTTGTTCATCCATCTATCTATTCATCTGAATATTTTTCGGCTATTGATAGTTTTAAAATCTTAAAAGCATAGAAGAAGGTAGGAGAGAGATAGAGATAGATATATAGATAGATAGCTAGATAGCTAGATAGATAGATAGACAGAGAGAGAATCAGGTAGATAGTGAGGTAGAGAAGTAGGGACAGAGAGGAGGAGGAGGAGGAGAGAGAAAGCGGGAGAGAGAGAGCGCGAGAGAGCGAGAAGTAGAGAATTGTTCATTTTGCTTTTTGATCTTTTTCCATTTCCTTCTGCGATGAATCCAAATGGATGACTGCAAAGTTTCTCACGTGCCAGGAATTCGTATATACTACTATAACCTAACTATAACCTAAGTCTATCTGCAATTTCATTTAAAAAAGCTAAGTCGTTTTATCTCCAGCAGATATCTATTTCTAGTAGTTATTACATAAATTCTCTTTAAAAATAATTTCGCATTTCATTTCAAATATAGGGTTTCTAAAACTCACCTTACACACACATATGTTAGCGCATAATTTTACGGTACGTAAATAGCAAGAATTCTAAAATATAAATTTCGAAAAAATTTGTAGGCTTTTCTATATAAGATTTCGGGATCTTTTCTTATATGTTCTTTTCTTCTCTTTTTTTTTTTGATTACAATCGACTATAAAATCAAAGAATTCATTAAATGTTTTTATTGTCACGAAAGTGATCAAGCGTTAAACACCACATAAATTTATAATGGCTTCGGGTTGACTTTCATTCTTTTTATTTATGTATTTTTTTTTTTTTTTTTTTTTTAAATTTTTATTGTATACAGACAGGCATTCGTTGTTCATTTTTAATATTTTTGGGGCTCTTGTCTTCGACAACATTCAACGCATGGTTTATTTAATCGCATTTCAGTCAAGCCTTCAGTGAGAATAAAGTGCAACAGAATTTTCTAAAATTGCAGATTTTTATGGGCGTAAAGATTTTGTTAAATCTTCACAACTGAAATGCTGACAACGCGAATCTGTTCTACTATCATTATTCTTTCGTTTAGGGTTCCATTTTTTCTCTCATTTTTTGCGTTCTTTCAGCTTGGGTGTCATCTTTCGCGCAGACTGTTTCAATTTAACATAGCTTGCGTTGTTATTAGGTTTTTTCGTTTTTTGTTTTTTTTTTTTTGGAGGATGTTGTTGTTATTTGTGTCAAGTGCGGTTTTTTAATTTTCAGCATAATATTATACTTTCGGCTTAATATTTAGCTTTATGTTTTTTTTTTTTTCTTCTTTCTTGGTTTCAAGTTTTTATTCTTTAGATTTGTTCTCCTCTTTTTGTTTTGGCATTTTCATTTTTTGCAATTCCTTTTTTGCTTAATATACGACTGTCGCTTATGCTTCATTAATATTTGCGAGGACCCCAGACTGTTCATTTTACGCATTCATTTTTATATCCATGACTGTTGAATAAGGATAAACTGTTTTCGTCATGCAGTTCGTAACAACAGCAAAAAAATCGAAAAAAAAGGAAAAAAAAACGCTTCAATAAGCAATCAATTGTTGCAACTGGCAGTCCCGTATCTCTATCTTACACCTTAAAGAATGGAAAATCAACCTTGAGTTGCTCGAGCAAGCCTTTTTTTGCGATCGTTAAGCTTAATACATCTATATTCAGCGAGGACTCGTTGTGTTGGGACCTTCACATGCCCAATCAAACCTTCGAACCCCAACAACAATATTAAACTCTTTAGTATGAATGATTTATTAAAAAAATTTCCTAAATTCAATAATTCTCTAACAAACATATGCTCAACAATAAAATTAATCCGCGCTAGCTACTACGAAGTGTGTTGCGGATAAGATGAAATAAATGTAAGCAAAGACACTTTTCAAAAGGTCAAGTCGTAAAGGCGTAATGGTCAATACGATCGAAAGGTTTTCACTTGCATTGTTGGTAGGATAGGACGGATCAAAATTATATAATGTTCGCCTATTTCATCATATGTTCTTTAAAAATGTGAATATCTAGAGGAAAAGATTGCATTTCTTTTTGCGTTGGGAAACCTAATTTTCGGAAAGGCGTCTTAAGCTCGGCTTCGTTCAGAAGAAAAAGCTTCGATAATCCAAATTTGTCGTAGTGTTTTTATTCCGTTCGTCTGCGCGTTTGTCCATCTGTTTGTGTGCGCAACTGTGTGTAGTATTTGTGACAAACATTCTCCCGTTAGCGAATATGAAGATACCGCTCACAAAATTTCAGAAGAATTCGGAAGTGACTTAAACTTTTTCGGAGGCACGTTTAAAATGCCCCCACGCCTATGTGACAATAACTTTTACAAAATCAGCCAGCTGTGCCCATTCCATGAAAACTTAGTTCTTTTACCTTTTTTTGTCCTTTTTAGGATAACGGTGAGGGGTATCAAAGGTTCTGTCACGACCGAAGCTTATTTTCGTAATTGTTATTATTGTGAGCGCCCATTACATCACTACTTTGACAAACAACAATTTAACGACACCACAAGTTCATATTACCCCGAAGACTTATGGATCTGTTCATAGTGTGGCCATATATGTGGAGTTTATTGAGTGATGTGATATGAGTCCTCGTTTTTATTAAAGAAACTTTTTATGGGAAGCGATCAAAAAAATGATCCCAAATCACCCAAAGCTTTCACATTCATGTACGTTATTAAAATATTGTCTCTCTCTGGTTCTTGTCGAGAAGCATTAAAAATGGGAATGGGAAGCAAAGTTCTCGGTGAACACGTTAATAAGAAATCGGGATTCAAGGTTCGGATTCATAGTTCATGTGCAGTCGTGAGAATTACAGCGAATGTCCGATATTGTTGTCAGTTTGGGCTTCGTCGTCGTTTGTACAGCATCAACCAATTTTCGACCGCGATATGTTTTGCACATTATTATCGGACGTGTGATCCGTTGTCTTTGTTTTTTACCTATCTTCGAAATCGCAATCTTTCACTTATATAACTTAAGGTCCTTTTTGTATCCAATCAGATGGGCAGATGGTGCTGGTCTTTTTCAGTATTTTGGCGAATTTCGTTGGCGTTATCGACAAGTGATCGAGCAGTGGAGCGGGGCGTCTTTATATCGAAATTTTCAGAATGAAATTGAGGGAATTATTTGAATGCTGCTTTCAATGCAGCCACGAATATATTCGCAGTGCAGTCCGAAACGTCATCGCTTCCGTAAAATGTGTACGAAGTTATGATAATTTTTGACGGAATCAAAAAGTATTACAATGTTTTCGTTCTTTTTAATTGCCTGCGAACTAATACCCTTCACATGCATTACTGTATGCATTAGAATTATGCGACTCTAAAGCAATCTGTTGAAGAAGAACGCCACGACATTTTTCCTAAAACTACCACATTACTACAACAGGATATATAAATATATATACACATCTATAATGTGATCTCTCATTGCTAGATGGCACGAGGTAGTGGTAGCTTATGCGAAAATCGTAATGTATGGCATCATTTCGACTTTCGGATGACTACAACAAATTTTCGTACTCAAGATTGAAACTAATCCGGAACGATCCCAAGCGTTTCATTATATTGATCTAGAAATGACTTCAATCGGCCGTCACACAGGGTGACGCCGTACTTGGCAGTTGTCCTAAGGCGAATACCGTTTCCTTATCGTCGTGCATTTTTTTTATTTTTTAAATTTCCTTAAATACTCTAAGTCTGCCACGACAATGTTAGTAAACGTTAGCAGAAAGATATAAATAATCGCTTTAGATTTAAATGCGGATAAAAATGTCTGTTTAATTTTAAAGTTATTTTCATCGAGTCATAAAAAAGAAAATTTAGAGCAAAAACATGTGCTACTTGCATATATTTCTTTGGCAAGATTCCAAATGAAATTCAATAAAAACGAGAATAAATGAGTAAAAAATAAAAAATTGTATAATCATAAAAAAATATTTTATATTCTTTTTTTTTTTTTTTTTGGAGAATGTTATTAACAGAATAAATTACTAATAAGTTAGGGGGAAAAATTAAAAATATTAAAAAGCAACTACTACGAGCCAGAACGAAATAAAAAAAAAAAAAAAAACAAGAAAAATGATATGAAAAAATTGAAGGATTTGGGTAACAAGGTACATAAAAGCTAATATATCTACAAAATTGTGAGAAGAAGAAGAAGAAGAAAAAAAATAAATAAAGAGAAAACAACGAGGATAACATTATTATGAATTAATAGCCATGCCTTGAATGGTAATTATGTGCTTTTTGTACATCGATATATATATATATATATATATATATATATATATATACAAATATATTTACATAGGTATGCATCGGTTAACAAGAACGAAAGCGATATTCATTTACAATCAATTATTGGTGTCTGATGCAAAAATGTTTTGTGAGTTAAATATTAAATAAGAAAACGAAAATAAAATGAACAAAAAAAAAAAAAAAAATTATTTAGAGTGAAGAAAAAAAAGTTTTGTGAATTTTTATTAAACTGAAAATAAATCAAACAAATTGATCGTTGGGTTAATTATGTTTGTATGAAAACAAATAAAGCACCCATACCACTTACTAGGTTCATAGACTCCTTCAGGCGCTACAGTTTAGCAAGTAAAATATTTATTTGGGTTTTTTTTTTTTTTTTTTTTTTTTTTTTTTTTTAAATTATTTTTTTATGGTTGCGTAATGATTGTTTATTTAGTAAAAGTTTAATTGTTTTTTTTATTTTTTTTTTTATTATATTATTTTTGTGAAGAGGTCCATTATACACAGAGGAGAATAGAGATCGGTATACCGTGAGTTTTGTTTTTTAAGCGTTGATTTTTGTTTTTGTTTTTTTTTAATTATTTCAAATTTAGAAAAGAAAAAAAAAAAGCAAAAGAAAAAATGAAGAGAAAAAGATAATGAAATTAAACATGTCAGAATATATAATATAAGGAATTACTTATTGCATTTATACATAAATACGTAACAAAAATGTAACGTGTTTATCTCTCCTATACCTCTTATAACCTCTGGTAATAACTAATTATTCATGGATCAACGTTATATTATCAAATATCGGTAGTGATTACTCGATCATTTTGTAAGGCGAAACTGCCACGGACCTATTGGCTTAACTTATATAAATTTTTTTCGTATACTTTGTCGAAAACTGATTCGATTTTTACGCCTATAACTAAAATATTATTATTAAACTGAAGTCGGACAAAGATCGGTAGAAACTTTAGGTGTCAAGTAATTGACGATATTGCGCACATATGTTTAATATCGATTGCGGCCATCCGCAGAAATATTCCGCACGGAATTATGAATTGATTGACATATTCAGGTATTTTAGCAAAAACTTAATACCGATTAAAAGTCAAATAGACGCACTATAGCAAAAAAATTTGCCTATAATAACGAGTAATGTATGTTAAAAACTAAGCAAGAGCACTATAGCGCGCCATATTTGTGTTCGTTTGCGAAGTGGTCGAAAAAGTTGTTCGATCTGAACAATTCGCCCAAAACACGTTAGTGTATCAAATTTTTTTTTTCAAGAAATTTGATCGACAGATATGTCAGAGTAACAGTTATTGGAACTGTTAGGCTTTGCAAAGAGCGACAAAAACTTCTTCCCTATACATATAGGCAGAGTTTCATAGTTAATGATAAAGAGCAGGATTATTATGATTAGGTGAAAAACGAATTTGTACCGAAAGTATCAGAAAATTCACGGTTTCATTGCTAAATCGTATCACGGGCCAAATGTTTTTATTTTATTCTTTTTGTCCAAACGCAAATGTTTGGAATTAAAAATAAAAAAGCATTTTGCCGGGCAAGCGTTAAGCAGGGCACACTTTTCACGCTATAGTGCTTTTCGAAAAAGATTTTTTTTTCAAATAAATTTCTGCTCTTTGCTAAAACTTGCTTTCCTTCTAGTTCTTCTACGCGAAATAATACATTTTTGTTTTCTTTCTTTTTTGTATTATTTACAAAATCTTTCGTTTTTTTTTTTTTTTTTAGTCACACTTGGTTTTGGTTAACAGTATACTTGTTTTTACATATAAAATATTTAAGATTTTCTAAAGCAAATAAAAATTAAATATTTTTTTTTTTCTTTTTTTTTTTTTAACTAACTACTAGTTTTGGTATTCATTTATTTATAGCTTTCAATCTTTTAATAACAGAAAACAAAAAATGATTGAGAAATAAATAAATAATTGTTTTCTAAAATCTACAAAAAATGTATACGTTTGTTAAAATTATTTATTATTTACAAAATTAATATTTTGTAATATTTCACGATTTTCTTCGATTAATTTTTGATTTAAAAGAAAAAAAACTAAAAATTATTGGTTTTCATTAGCAAATTAATTGAAAAAAAAAAAATTAAAATATTTTTATTACTTGATATGATATATATACATATATATTTATATATATTTATATATATATATATGATACCGAGAGTACACATTTCCAATTAATTTTTAAAAATTTATTTTTTGTTAGAAATCCACGTATAACATATATATATATATATAAACCATTACTATTATTACTTAGCCTTATTAATATGAACAATAAAAAAAAAGACTATCGGAAATTTAAGCTCTCGTCAAGGTCCTCACCCCAAAAAGAGTCGTAAATACATGAATGTAGCTTAAGTTTAGATTAGGCTTGACGATCGAGATTTATACGTGAGGAGGTCTTCCCCAACTCCCTTAAAAGGTCGGCCTAAATACTAGACGATAGTCACCATATTACTTGATCGTTCTTTTTTACTTTATTTCAAATCATATATAAGTCCAATGCAGTCAGGCTTTACTAGATCTAGATACTAGATCTGTAGATCAAGTCAATTACTTTTCTACTTTATTTTCTATCCGCTTTTTATTTATTAACCTAGGGGCCCAAGTAAATATCTTCTGTTAAGGCTAGAGGCGTTTCAAAGACTGGACACGTTGGGAATAATATCGGCCTGTCGCATACTTTCACGAATATTAGTAATCGCGCTGTTATTGAAGGGGCAGTTATGTGTTTATAACGGTAAGGAAGAGAAAACTATCTACGAAAGAAATTCCAGCAATAACTGCAGCGATATTGAAACTCTATGCGGCAGAGCATGTTGACAGAATGTGCAGCAACGATGGGCACACGACTCTAAAGGAAGGTGAAAACCCACAACCTCATCTCAAACGTAGAATAATGGGTGTGGAGAAAACACCGAGAAGTTAATTTCTTTCCAATTCAATTTTTTTAGTGTCCATGGAAATTATTCAGGTTATTTGCGCCGCTTCAACTTACGAGCGCATAATACATGCCACCTGTGCCCAGACACAAACGACGATGCGCAGTATATTGTTTCCGTCTGTTCGGCTTGGGCGTGCTTGAGAAATAGGTTTTTCAGATCTTTAGAATTACGTCGGGTAACTTGCTAGCGATCTTATTAATAGACACCGATAGATGGAGAAATGCGCCGAGGTTTTGCAAGACGTGCTTCGATATAAAAACCCATCAAGGCGATATCCGAACGCCTAATCTCAGGCGAACCGGGTAAGGTAGGACGATAGAGTGAGGATCAAGAATTCATAAGGATTCATCTTGACGCAATGCGAAATCGGTTTCGGGATGGATCTGACCTCAGTGTGGGGCAACTAGTTGGCAGCGCGTTGCCACTACTTCCGAAAAAAAAGAGAAAGGTAAATAGATTGATAGATAGAAAGGGAGAAGAGAGAGGGAGAAAGAGAAAGAGAAAGAGAAAGAGAGAGAGAGAGAGAGAGAGAGAGAGAGAGAGAGAGAGAGAG